>NC_092377.1:100871547-101199005 GCF_030028105.1 Mobula birostris
ACTGCCCAGCACACACACACACCCTGAATACTCTGTTACTGCCCAGCACACACACACACCCTGAATACCCTGTTGCTGCCCAGCACACACACACCCTTAATACCCTGTTACTGCCCAGCACACACGCACACCCTGAATACCCTGTTACTACCTGGCACACAGACACACCCTGAATACCCTGTTACTACCCGGCACACAGACACACCCTGAATACCCTGTTACTGCAAAACACACACACACACCCTAAATACCTTGTTACTGCCCAGCACACACACACACACCCTGAATATCCTGTTACTGCCCAGCACACACACCCTGAATACCCTGTTACTGCCGAGAACACACACACACCCCCAGAATACCCTGTTACTGCCCAGCACACACACACCATGAATACCCTGTTACTGCCCAGCACACATGCACACCCTGAATGCCCTGTTACTGCCCAGCACACACACACATGCCCTGAATACCCTGTTACTGCCCAGCACACACACACGCCGTGAATGTCCTGTTACCGCCCAGCACACACACACCCTGAATACCCTGTTACTACCCAGCACACACACACACCCTGAATACCCTGTTACTGCAAAGCACACACACACACCCTAAATACCTTGTTACTGCCCAGCACACACACACACCCTGAATACCCTGTTACTGCCCAGCACACACACACACACACCCTGAATACACTGTTACTGCCCAGCACACACACATGCCCTGAATACCCTGTTACTGCCCAGCACCAACGCACACACACACCCTGAATACCCTGTTACTGCCCAGCACACACACACACACACACACCCTGAATACCCTGTTACTGCCCAGCACACACACACACCCTGAATACCCTGTGACTGCATAGCACACACACACACTGAATACCTTGTTACTGCCCAGCACACACACACCGAGTACGCTGTTACTGCCCAGTGCACATGCACACCCTGAATACTCTGTGATTGCCCAGCACACACACACACCCTAAATATCTTGTTACTGCCCAGCACACACACACACCCTAAATATCTTGTTACTGCCCAGCACACACACACACCCTAAATATCTTATTACTGCCCAGCACACACACGCACACCCTGAATGCCCTGTTACTGTCCAGCACACACACACACACTGAATGCCCTGTTACTGCCCAGCACAAACAACTACCCTGAGTGCCCTATTACTGCCCAGCACACACATACACACACAGACACACACACACACACTCACACACACACGAATACGCGCACACATAAATACACACACACACACACCCTGAATACCCTGTTACTGCCCAAAACACAGACACACCCTGAATATCCTGTTACTGCCCAGCACACACACACCCTGAATACCCTGTTACTGCCGAGCACGCACACACACACACACCCAGAATGCCCTGTTACTGCCTAGCACACACACACCCTGAATGCCCTGTTACTACCCAGCACACAGTCAAACCCTGAATACCTTGATACTGCCCAGCACACACACCCTGAATGCCCTGTTACTGCCCAGCACACACACATACACTCTAAATAACCTGTTACTGCCCAGCACACACACACACCCTGAATACCCTGTTACTGCCCAACACACACACAGACTGAATACCCTGTTACTGCCCAGCACACACTCACACACCCTAAATATCTTGTTACTGCCCAGCACACACGTACACAACCTGAATACCTTGTTACTGCCCAGCACACACACACACACACTCTGAATGCCCTGTTACTGCCCAGCACACACACAAAGCCTGAATACCCTGTTACTGCCCAGCACACACACACCCTGAATACCCTGTTACTGCCCAGCACACACACACACCCTGAATGCCCTGTTACTGCCCAGCACACACACACCCTGAATACCCTGTTACTGCCATGCACACACACACTGAATACGCTGTTACTGCCCAGCACACACACACAGCATGAATACCCTGTTACTGCCCAGCACACATACACACCCCCTAAATACCCTATTGCTGCCCAGCATACACACACACACACACTCTAAATACACTGTTACTGCCCAACACATGCACACAACCTGAATACCCTGTTACAACCCAGCACACACGCACACCCTGAATGCCCTGTTACTGCCCAGCACACACACACACACTGAATGCCCTGTTACTGCCCAGCACAAACAACTACCCTGAGTGCCCTATTACTGCCCAGCACACACATACACACACACACACACACACACACACACTCACACACACACGAATACGCGCACACATAAACACACACACACACTCACACCCTGAATACCCTGTTACTGCCCAACACACAGACACACCCTGAATATCCTGTTACTGCCCAGCACACACACACCCTGAATACCCTGTTACTGCCGAGCACGCACACACACACACACCCAGAATGCCCTGTTACTGCCCAGCACACACACACTGTGAATTCCCTGTTACTGCCCAGCACACACACACCCTGAATACTCTGTGACTGCCCAGCACACACACACACACCCTGAATACCCTGTTACTGCCCAGAACACGCAGACCCTGAATGCCCTGTTACTGCCCCGCACACACACCCTGAATACCCTGTTACTGCCCAGCACACACACACACACACCCTAAATATCTTGTTACTGCCCAGCACACACGCACACACCTTGAATACCTTGTTACTGCCCAGCGCACACACACACACACACACACACACACACACACCCTGAATGCCCTGTTACTACCCAGCACACACTCACACCCTGAATACCCTGTTACTGCCCAGCACACACACACACACCCTGAATGCCCTGTTACTGCCCAGCACACACACACCCTGAATACCCTGTTACTGCCATGCACACACATACACTGAATACGCTGTTACTGCCCAGCACACACACACACACTGAATACCCTGTTACTGCCCAGCACACACACACACCCTGAATACCCTGTTACTGCCCAGCACACACACACCCTGAATACCCTGTTACTGCCCAGCACACACTCAGACACCCTAAATATCTTGTTACTGCCCAGCACACACGCACCCTGAGTGCCCTGTTACTTCCCAGCATGCACACATACCCTGAATGACCTGTTACTACCCAGCACACACACACCCTGAATGCCCTGTTACTGATCAGCACACACACACACCTGAATACCCTGTTACTGCCCAGCACACACACACACACCCTGAATACACTGTTACTGCCCAGCACACATACACACCCCCTAAATACCCTATTGCTGCCCAGCATACACACACACACTCTAACTACCCTGTTACTGCCCAACACATGCACACACCCTGAATACCCTGTTACAACCCAGCACACACGCACACCCTGAATGCCCTGTTACTGCCCAGCACACACACACACCCTAAATACCCTGTTACTGCCCAGCACACACACACCCTGAATACCCTGTTACTTCACAGCGCACACACACACACACACCCTGAATACCCTATTACTGCCTAGCACACACACACCCTGAATGACCTGTTACTGCCCAGCACACACACACATCCTGAATACCCTGCAACTGCCCAGCACACACACACCCTGAATGCCCTGTTACTTCCCAGCACGCACACATACCCTGAATGCCCTGTTACTACCCAGCACACACACACCCTGAATGCTCTGTTTCTGCCCAGCACACACACACACCCTGAATACCCTGTTACTGCCCAGCACACACACACACCCTAAATACCCTGTTACTGCCCAGCACACACACACCCTTAATACCCTGTTACTGCGCAGCACACACACACACACCTTGAATACCCTGTTACTAGCCGGCACACAGACACACCCTGAATACCCTGTTACTGACCAAGACACACACACACCCTAAATACCTTGTTACTGCCCAGCACACACACACACCCTGAATACCCAGTTACTGCCCAAGACACACACACACCCTAAATACCTTGTTACCGCCCAGCACAGACACAGACATCCTGAATACCCTGCTACTGCCCAGCACACACACACCCTGAATGCCCTGTTACTGACCAGCACACACACACCCTGAATGCCCTGTTACTACCCAGCACACACACACACCCTGAATACCCTGTTACTGCCCAGCACACACACACACCCTGAATACCCAGCTACTGCCCAGCCCACACACACCCTGCATGCCCTGTTACTGCCCAGCACACACACAGCCTGAAAGCCCTGTTACAACCCCGCATACACGCACACCCTGAATACCCTGTTACTGCCCAGCACACACACACACGTGAATACCCTGTTACTGCTCAGCACACACACACACCCTAAATACCCTGTTACTGCCCAGCACACACACACCCTGAATACCCTGTTACTGCCCAGCACACACACACCCTGAAAGCCCTGTTACTACCCCGCATACACGCACACCCTGAATACCCTGTTCCTGCCCAGCACACACACACACGTGAATACCCTGTTACTGCTCAGCACACACACACACCCTAAATACCCTGTTACTGCCCAGCACACACACACCCTGAATACCCTGTTACTGCCCAGCACACACACACACCCTGAATACCCTGTTACTGCCCAGCACACACACACATGCCCTGAATACCCTGTTTCTGCCCAGCACACACACACACCCTGAATACCCTGTTACTGCCCAGCACACACTCAGACACCCTAAATATCTTTTTACTGCCCAGCACACACGCACCCTGAATGCCCTGTTACTTCACAGCACGCACACATACCCTGAATGCCCTGTTACTACCCAGCACACACGCACCCTGAATGCCCTGTTACTGCCCAGCACACACACACACCCTGAATACCCTGTTACCGCCCAGGACACACACACACACCCTGAATACACTGTTACTGCCCAGCACGCATACACACCCCCTAAATACCCTATTGCTGCCCAGCATACACACACACACTCTAAATACCCTGTTACTGCCCAACACATACACACACCCTGAATACCCTGTTACAACCCAGCACACACGCACACCCTGAATACCCTGTTACTGCCCAGCACACACACACACACTGAATGCCCTGTTACTGCCCAGCACAAACAACTACCCTGAATGCCCTATTACTGCCCAGCACACACACACATACACACACACACACACACACACCCTGAATACCCTATTACTGCCTAGCACACACACACACCCTGAATGACCTGTTATTGCCCAGCACACACACACACCCTGCATACCCTGCAACTGCCCAGCACATACATACCCTGAATGCCCTGTTACTGCCCAGCACACACACACCCTGAATGCCCTGTTACTGCCCAGCACACACACACACCCTGAATACCCTGCTACTTCCCAGCACACACACACCCTGAATGCCCTGTTACTGTCCAACACACACACACCCTGAATTCCCTGTTACTACCCCGCATACACGCACACCCTGAATACCCTGTTACTGCCGAGCACACACACACCCTGAATACCCTGTTACTGCCCAGCACACACACACCCTGAATACTCTGTTACTGCCATGCACACACACACACTGAATACGCTGTTACTGCCCAGCACACACACACACACACACACACACACACACACACACACACACCCTGAATTCCCTGTTACTACCCCGCATACACGCACACCCTGAATACCCTGTTACTGCCCAGCACACACACACCCTGAATACCCTGTTACTGCCCAGCACACACACACACTGAATACGCTGTTACTGCCCAGCACACACACACAGCATGAATACCCTGTTACTGCCCAGCACACACACACACCCTGAATACCCTGTTACTGCCCAGCACACACACACCCTGAATACCCTGCTACTGCCCAGCACACACTCAGACACCCTAAATATCTTGTTACTGCCCAGCACACACGCACCCTGAATGCCCTTTTACTTCCCAGCACGCACACGTACCCTGAATGCCCTGTCACTACCCAGCACACACACACACCCTGAATGCCCTGTTACTGCCCAGCACACACACACCCCCAAAATACCCTATTGCTGCCCAGCATACACACACACACACACACTCTAAATACCCTGTTACTGCCCAACACATGCACACAACCTGAATACCCTGTTACAACCCAGCACACATGCACACCCTGAATGCCCTGTTACTGCCCAGCACACACACACACACTGAATGCCCTGTTACTGCCCAGCACAAACAACTACCCTGAGTGCCCTATTACTGCCCAGCACACACATACACACACACACACACACACACACACACTCACACACACACGAATACGCGCACACATAAACACACACACACACACCCTGAATAGCCTGTTACTGCCCAACACACAGACACACCCTGAATATCCTGTTACTGCCCAGCACACACACACCTTGAATACCCTGTTACTGCCGAGCACGCACACACACACACACCCAGAATGCCCTGTTACTGCCCAGCACACACACACCGTGAATTCCCTGTTACTGCCCAGCACACACACACCCTGAATACTCTGTGACTGCCCAGCACACACACACACACCCTGAATACCCTGTTACTGCCCAAAACACGCAGACCCTGAATGCCCTGTTACTGCCCCGCACACACACCCTGAATACCCTGTTACTGCCCAGCACACACAAACACCGTGAATACCCTGTTACTGCCCAGCACACACACACCCTAAATATCTTGTTACTGCCCAGCACACACGCACACACCTTGAATACCTTGTTACTGCCCAGCACACACACACACACACACACACACCCTGAATGCCCTGTTACTACCCAGCACACACTCACACCCTGAATACCCTGTTACTGCCCAGCACACACACACCCTGAATACCCTGTTACTGCCCAGCACACACACACACACCCTGAATGCCCTGTTACTGCCTAGCACACACACACCCTGAATGCCCTGTTACTGGCCAACACAGACACACACCCTAAATACCTTGTTACTGCCCAGCACACACACACACACACCCTGAATTCCGTTACTACCCAGCGCACACACACACCCTGAATACCCTGTTACTGCCCAGCACACACACACACCCTGAATGCCCTGTTACTGCCCAGCACACACTCACACACCCTAAATATCTTGTTACTGCCCAGCACACACTCACACCCTAAATACATTGTTACTGGCCGGCACACACACACACGCTGAATACCTTGTTACTGCCCAGCACACACACACACCCTGAATGTCCTGTTACTGCACATCCCACACACACACCCTGAATACCCAGTTACTGCCCATCACACACACACACCCTGAATACCCTGTTACTGCTCAGCACACACATACACCCTAAATACCCTGTTACTGCCTAGCACACACACACCCTTAATACCCAGTTGCTGCCCAGCACACACACATACCCTGAATACCCTGTTACTGCCCAACACACACACACACACCCTAAATACCTTGTTACTGCCCAGCACAGACACACACACCTTGAATGTCCTGTTACTGCCCAGCACACACACACCCTGAATACCCTGTTACTGCCCAGCACACACACACACCCTGAATACCCTGTTACTGCCTAGCACACACACATCCTGAATGCCCTGTTACTGCCCAGCACACACGCACACATTGAATACCCTGTTACTGCCCAGCACACACGCACAGCCTGAATACCCTGTTACTGCCCAGCACACACACACACACGCCCTGAATGCCCTGTTACTGCCCAGCAAACACACACACCATGAATACCCTGTTACTGCTCAGCACACACACACACCCTAAATACCCTGTTACTGCCCAGCACACACGCACACCCTGAATACCCTGTTACTGCCCAGCACACACACACCCTGAATACCCTGCTACTGCCCAGCACACACTCAGACACCCTAAATATCTTGTTACTGCCCAGCACACACGCACCCTGAATGCCCTTTTACTTCCCAGCACGCACACGTACCCTGAATGCCCTGTCACTACCCAGCACACACACACACCCTGAATGCCCTGTTACTGCCCAGCACATACACACCCCCAAAATACCCTATTGCTGCCCAGCATACACACACACACACACACTCTAAATACCCTGTTACTGCCCAACACATGCACACAACCTGAATACCCTGTTACAACCCAGCACACATGCACACCCTGAATGCCCTGTTACTGCCCAGCACACACACACACACTGAATGCCCTGTTACTGCCCAGCACAAACAACTACCCTGAGTGCCCTATTACTGCCCAGCACACACATACACACACACACACACACACACTCACACACACACGAATACGCGCACACATAAACACACACACACACTCACACCCTGAATACCCTGTTACTGCCCAACACACAGACACACCCTGAATATCCTGTTACTGCCCAGCACACACACACCCTGAATACCCTGTTACTGCCGAGCACGCACACACACACACACCCAGAATGCCCTGTTACTGCCCAGCACACACACACCGTGAATTCCCTGTTACTGCCCAGCACACACACACCCTGAATACTCTGTGACTGCCCAGCACACACACACACACCCTGAATACCCTGTTACTGCCCAAAACACGCAGACCCTGAATGCCCTGTTACTGCCCCGCACACACACCCTGAATACCCTGTTACTGCCCAGCACACACAAACACCGTGAATACCCTGTTACTGCCCAGCACACACACACCCTAAATATCTTGTTACTGCCCAGCACACACACACACACACACACACACCCTGAATGCCCTGTTACTACCCAGCACACACTCACACCCTGAATACCCTGTTACTGCCCAGCACACACACACCCTGAATACCCTGTTACTGCCCAGCACACACACACACACCCTGAATGCCCTGTTACTGCCTAGCACACACACACCCTGAATGCCCTGTTACTGGCCAACACAGACACACACCCTAAATACCTTGTTACTGCCCAGCACACACACACACACACCCTGAATTTCGTTACTACCCAGCGCACACACACACCCTGAATACCCTGTTACTGCCCAGCACACACACACACCCTGAATGCCCTGTTACTGCCCAGCACACACTCACACACCCTAAATATCTTGTTACTGCCCAGCACACACTCACACCCTAAATACATTGTTACTGGCCGGCACACACACACACGCTGAATACCTTGTTACTGCCCAGCACACACACACACCCTGAATGTCCTGTTACTGCACATCCCACACACACACCCTGAATACCCAGTTACTGCCCATCACACACACACACCCTGAATACCCTGTTACTGCTCAGCACACACATACACCCTAAATACCCTGTTACTGCCTAGCACACACACACCCTTAATACCCAGTTGCTGCCCAGCACACACACATACCCTGAATACCCTGTTACTGCCCAACACACACACACACACCCTAAATACCTTGTTACTGCCCAGCACAGACACACACACCTTGAATGTCCTGTTACTGCCCAGCACACACACACCCTGAATACCCTGTTACTGCCCAGCACACACACACACCCTGAATACCCTGTTACTGCCTAGCACACACACATCCTGAATGCCCTGTTACTGCCCAGCACACACGCACACATTGAATACCCTGTTACTGCCCAGCACACACGCACAGCCTGAATACCCTGTTACTGCCCAGCACACACACACACACGCCCTGAATGCCCTGTTACTGCCCAGCAAACACACACACCATGAATACCCTGTTACTGCTCAGCACACACACACACCCTAAATACCCTGTTACTGCCCAGCACACACGCACACCCTGAATACCCTGTTACTGCCCAACACAGACACACACCCTAAATGCCTTGTTACTGCCCAGCACAGACACACACACCTTGAATGTCCTGTTACAGCGCAGTACACACACACCCTGAATACCCTGTTACTGTCCAGCACACACACACCATGAATGCCCTGTTACTGGCCAACACAGACACACACCCTAAATACCTTGTTACTGCCCAGCACACACACACCCTGAATGCCCTGTTACTTCCCAGCACGCACACATACCCCGAATGCCCTGTTACTACCCAGCACACACACACCCTGAATGCCCTGTTATTGCCCAGCACATATACACACCCCCTAAATACCCTATTGCTGCCCAGCACACACACACACACACACTCTAAATACCCTGTTATTGCCCAGCACACGCCCACAACCTGAATACCCTGTTACAGCCCAGCACACACACACACCCTGAATGCCCTGTTACTGCCCAACACACATACACACCCTGAATATCCTGTTACTGCCCAGCACACACACCCTGAATACCCTGTTACTGCCGAGCACACACACACACCCCCAGAATACCCTGTTACTGCCCAGCACACACACACCCTGAATACCCTGTTACTGCCCAGCACACACACACACACCCTGAATACCCAGCTACTGCCCAGCCCACACACACCCTGCATGCCCTGTTACTGCCCAGCACACACACAGCCTGAAAGCCCTGTTACTACCCCGCATACACGCACACCCTGAATACCCTGTTACTGCCCAGCACACACACACACGTGAATACCCTGTTACTGCTCAGCACACACACACACCCTAAATACCCTGTTACTGCCCAGCACACACACACCCTGAATACCTTGTTACTGCCCAGCACACACACACCCTGAAAGCCCTGTTACTACCCCGCATACACGCACACCCTGAATACCCTGTTCCTGCCCAGCACACACACACACGTGAATACCCTGTTACTGCTCAGCACACACACACACCCTAAATACCCTGTTACTGCCCAGCACACACACACCCTGAATACCCTGTTACTGCCCAGCACACACACACACCCTGAATACCCTGTTACTGCCCAGCACACACACACATGCCCTGAATACCCTGTTTCTGCCCAGCACACACACACACCCTGAATACCCTGTTACTGCCCAGCACACACTCAGACACCCTAAATATCTTTTTACTGCCCAGCACACACGCACCCTGAATGCCCTGTTACTTCACAGCACGCACACATACCCTGAATGCCCTGTTACTACCCAGCACACACGCACCCTGAATGCCCTGTTACTGCCCAGCACACACACACACCCTGAATACCCTGTTACCGCCCAGGACACACACACACACCCTGAATACACTGTTACTGCCCAGCACACATACACACCCCCTAAATACCCTATTGCTGCCCAGCATACACACACACACTCTAAATACCCTGTTACTGCCCAACACATACACACACCCTGAATACCCTGTTACAACCCAGCACACACGCACACCCTGAATACCCTGTTACTGCCCAGCACACACACACACACTGAATGCCCTGTTACTGCCCAGCACAAACAACTACCCTGAATGCCCTATTACTGCCCAGCACACACACACATACACACACACACACACACACACACCCTGAATACCCTATTACTGCCTAGCACACACACACACCCTGAATGACCTGTTATTGCCCAGCACACACACACACCCTGCATACCCTGCAACTGCCCAGCACATACATACCCTGAATGCCCTGTTACTGCCCAGCACACACACACCCTGAATGCCCTGTTACTGCCCAGCACACACACACACCCTGAATACCCTGCTACTTCCCAGCACACACACACCCTGAATGCCCTGTTACTGTCCAACACACACACACCCTGAATTCCCTGTTACTACCCCGCATACACGCACACCCTGAATACCCTGTTACTGCCGAGCACACACACACCCTGAATACCCTGTTACTGCCATGCACACACACACCCTGAATACCCTGTTACTGCCATGCACACACACACACTGAATACGCTGTTACTGCCCAGCACACACACACACACACACACACCCTGAATTCCCTGTTACTACCCCGCATACACGCACACCCTGAATACCCTGTTACTGCCCAGCACACACACACCCTGAATACCCTGTTACTGCCCAGCACACACACACACTGAATACGCTGTTACTGCCCAGCACACACACACAGCATGAATACCCTGTTACTGCCCAGCACACACACACACCCTGAATACCCTGTTACTGCCCAGCACACACACACCCTGAATACCCTGCTACTGCCCAGCACACACTCAGACACCCTAAATATCTTGTTACTGCCCAGCACACACGCACCCTGAATGCCCTTTTACTTCCCAGCACACACACACACCCTGAATGCCCTGTTACTGCCCAGCACACACACACACCCTGAATGCCCTATTACTGCCCAGCACACACACGCACCCTGAATACCCTGTTACTGCCCAGCACACACACACATGCCCTGAATACCCTGTTTCTGCCCAGCACACACACACACCCTGAATACCCTGTTACTGCCCAGCACACACTCAGACACCCTAAATATCTTTTTACTGCCCAGCACACACGCACCCTGAATGCCCTGTTACTTCACAGCACGCACACATACCCTGAATGCCCTGTTACTACCCAGCACACACGCACCCTGAATGCCCTGTTACTGCCCAGCACACACACACACCCTGAATACCCTGTTACCGCCCAGGACACACACACACACCCTGAATACACTGTTACTGCCCAGCACACATACACACCCCCTAAATACCCTATTGCTGCCCAGCATACACACACACACTCTAAATACCCTGTTACTGCCCAACACATACACACACCCTGAATACCCTGTTACAACCCAGCACACACGCACACCCTGAATACCCTGTTACTGCCCAGCACACACACACACACTGAATGCCCTGTTACTGCCCAGCACAAACAACTACCCTGAATGCCCTATTACTGCCCAGCACACACACACATACACACACACACACACACACACCCTGAATACCCTATTACTGCCTAGCACACACACACACACCCTGAATGACCTGTTATTGCCCAGCACACACACACACCCTGCATACCCTGCAACTGCCCAGCACATACATACCCTGAATGCCCTGTTACTGCCCAGCACACACACACCCTGAATGCCCTGTTACTGCCCAGCACACACACACACCCTGAATACCCTGCTACTTCCCAGCACACACACACCCTGAATGCCCTGTTACTGTCCAACACACACACACCCTGAATTCCCTGTTACTACCCCGCATACACGCACACCCTGAATACCCTGTTACTGCCGAGCACACACACACCCTGAATACCCTGTTACTGCCCAGCACACACACACCCTGAATACTCTGTTACTGCCATGCACACACACACACTGAATACGCTGTTACTGCCCAGCACACACACACACACACACACACACACACACACACACCCTGAATTCCCTGTTACTACCCCGCATACACGCACACCCTGAATACCCTGTTACTGCCCAGCACACACACACCCTGAATACCCTGTTACTGCCCAGCACACACACACACTGAATACGCTGTTACTGCCCAGCACACACACACAGCATGAATACCCTGTTACTGCCCAGCACACACACACACCCTGAATACCCTGTTACTGCCCAGCACACACACACCCTGAATACCCTGCTACTGCCCAGCACACACTCAGACACCCTAAATATCTTGTTACTGCCCAGCACACACGCACCCTGAATGCCCTTTTACTTCCCAGCACGCACACGTACCCTGAATGCCCTGTCACTACCCAGCACACACACACACCCTGAATGCCCTGTTACTGCCCAGCACACACACACCCCCAAAATACCCTATTGCTGCCCAGCATACACACACACACACACACTCTAAATACCCTGTTACTGCCCAACACATGCACACAACCTGAATACCCTGTTACAACCCAGCACACATGCACACCCTGAATGCCCTGTTACTGCCCAGCACACACACACACACTGAATGCCCTGTTACTGCCCAGCACAAACAACTACCCTGAGTGCCCTATTACTGCCCAGCACACACATACACACACACACACACACACACACACACACTCACACACACACGAATACGCGCACACATAAACACACACACACACACCCTGAATAGCCTGTTACTGCCCAACACACAGACACACCCTGAATATCCTGTTACTGCCCAGCACACACACACCTTGAATACCCTGTTACTGCCGAGCACGCACACACACACACACCCAGAATGCCCTGTTACTGCCCAGCACACACACACCGTGAATTCCCTGTTACTGCCCAGCACACACACACCCTGAATACTCTGTGACTGCCCAGCACACACACACACACCCTGAATACCCTGTTACTGCCCAAAACACGCAGACCCTGAATGCCCTGTTACTGCCCCGCACACACACCCTGAATACCCTGTTACTGCCCAGCACACACAAACACCGTGAATACCCTGTTACTGCCCAGCACACACACACCCTAAATATCTTGTTACTGCCCAGCACACACGCACACACCTTGAATACCTTGTTACTGCCCAGCACACACACACACACACACACACACCCTGAATGCCCTGTTACTACCCAGCACACACTCACACCCTGAATACCCTGTTACTGCCCAGCACACACACACCCTGAATACCCTGTTACTGCCCAGCACACACACACACACCCTGAATGCCCTGTTACTGCCTAGCACACACACACCCTGAATGCCCTGTTACTGGCCAACACAGACACACACCCTAAATACCTTGTTACTGCCCAGCACACACACACACACACCCTGAATTCCGTTACTACCCAGCGCACACACACACCCTGAATACCCTGTTACTGCCCAGCACACACACACACCCTGAATGCCCTGTTACTGCCCAGCACACACTCACACACCCTAAATATCTTGTTACTGCCCAGCACACACTCACACCCTAAATACATTGTTACTGGCCGGCACACACACACACGCTGAATACCTTGTTACTGCCCAGCACACACACACACCCTGAATGTCCTGTTACTGCACATCCCACACACACACCCTGAATACCCAGTTACTGCCCATCACACACACACACCCTGAATACCCTGTTACTGCTCAGCACACACATACACCCTAAATACCCTGTTACTGCCTACCACACACACACCCTTAATACCCAGTTGCTGCCCAGCACACACACATACCCTGAATACCCTGTTACTGCCCAACACACACACACACACCCTAAATACCTTGTTACTGCCCAGCACAGACACACACACCTTGAATGTCCTGTTACTGCCCAGCACACACACACCCTGAATACCCTGTTACTGCCCAGCACACACACACACCCTGAATACCCTGTTACTGCCTAGCACACACACATCCTGAATGCCCTGTTACTGCCCAGCACACACGCACACATTGAATACCCTGTTACTGCCCAGCACACACGCACAGCCTGAATACCCTGTTACTGCCCAGCACACACACACACACGCCCTGAATGCCCTGTTACTGCCCAGCAAACACACACACCATGAATACCCTGTTACTGCTCAGCACACACACACACCCTAAATACCCTGTTACTGCCCAGCACACACGCACACCCTGAATACCCTGTTACTGCCCAGCACACACACACCCTGAATACCCTGCTACTGCCCAGCACACACTCAGACACCCTAAATATCTTGTTACTGCCCAGCACACACGCACCCTGAATGCCCTTTTACTTCCCAGCACGCACACGTACCCTGAATGCCCTGTCACTACCCAGCACACACACACACCCTGAATGCCCTGTTACTGCCCAGCACACACACACCCCCAAAATACCCTATTGCTGCCCAGCATACACACACACACACACACTCTAAATACCCTGTTACTGCCCAACACATGCACACAACCTGAATACCCTGTTACAACCCAGCACACATGCACACCCTGAATGCCCTGTTACTGCCCAGCACACACGCACACACTGAATGCCCTGTTACTGCCCAGCACAAACAACTACCCTGAGTGCCCTATTACTGCCCAGCACAAACATACACACACACACACACACACACACACTCACACACACACGAATACGCGCACACATAAACACACACACACACTCACACCCTGAATACCCTGTTACTGCCCAACACACAGACACACCCTGAATATCCTGTTACTGCCCAGCACACACACACCCTGAATACCCTGTTACTGCCGAGCACGCACACACACACACACCCAGAATGCCCTGTTACTGCCCAGCACACACACACCGTGAATTCCCTGTTACTGCCCAGCACACACACACCCTGAATACTCTGTGACTGCCCAGCACACACACACACACCCTGAATACCCTGTTACTGCCCAAAACACGCAGACCCTGAATGCCCTGTTACTGCCCCGCACACACACCCTGAATACCCTGTTACTGCCCAGCACACACAAACACCGTGAATACCCTGTTACTGCCCAGCACACACACACCCTAAATATCTTGTTACTGCCCAGCACACACACACACACACACACACACCCTGAATGCCCTGTTACTACCCAGCACACACTCACACCCTGAATACCCTGTTACTGCCCAGCACACACACACCCTGAATACCCTGTTACTGCCCAGCACACACACACACACCCTGAATGCCCTGTTACTGCCTAGCACACACACACCCTGAATGCCCTGTTACTGGCCAACACAGACACACACCCTAAATACCTTGTTACTGCCCAGCACACACACACACACACCCTGAATTTCGTTACTACCCAGCGCACACACACACCCTGAATACCCTGTTACTGCCCAGCACACACACACACCCTGAATGCCCTGTTACTGCCCAGCACACACTCACACACCCTAAATATCTTGTTACTGCCCAGCACACACTCACACCCTAAATACATTGTTACTGGCCGGCACACACACACACGCTGAATACCTTGTTACTGCCCAGCACACACACACACCCTGAATGTCCTGTTACTGCACATCCCACACACACACCCTGAATACCCAGTTACTGCCCATCACACACACACACCCTGAATACCCTGTTACTGCTCAGCACACACATACACCCTAAATACCCTGTTACTGCCTAGCACACACACACCCTTAATACCCAGTTGCTGCCCAGCACACACACATACCCTGAATACCCTGTTACTGCCCAACACACACACACACACCCTAAATACCTTGTTACTGCCCAGCACAGACACACACACCTTGAATGTCCTGTTACTGCCCAGCACACACACACCCTGAATACCCTGTTACTGCCCAGCACACACACACACCCTGAATACCCTGTTACTGCCTAGCACACACACATCCTGAATGCCCTGTTACTGCCCAGCACACACGCACACATTGAATACCCTGTTACTGCCCAGCACACACGCACAGCCTGAATACCCTGTTACTGCCCAGCACACACACACACACGCCCTGAATGCCCTGTTACTGCCCAGCAAACACACACACCATGAATACCCTGTTACTGCTCAGCACACACACACACCCTAAATACCCTGTTACTGCCCAGCACACACGCACACCCTGAATACCCTGTTACTGCCCAACACAGACACACACCCTAAATGCCTTGTTACTGCCCAGCACAGACACACACACCTTGAATGTCCTGTTACAGCGCAGTACACACACACCCTGAATACCCTGTTACTGTCCAGCACACACACACCATGAATGCCCTGTTACTGGCCAACACAGACACACACCCTAAATACCTTGTTACTGCCCAGCACACACACACCCTGAATGCCCTGTTACTTCCCAGCACGCACACATACCCCGAATGCCCTGTTACTACCCAGCACACACACACCCTGAATGCCCTGTTATTGCCCAGCACATATACACACCCCCTAAATACCCTATTGCTGCCCAGCACACACACACACACACACTCTAAATACCCTGTTATTGCCCAGCACACGCCCACAACCTGAATACCCTGTTACAGCCCAGCACACACACACACCCTGAATGCCCTGTTACTGCCCAACACACATACACACCCTGAATATCCTGTTACTGCCCAGCACACACACCCTGAATACCCTGTTACTGCCGAGCACACACACACACCCCCAGAATACCCTGTTACTGCCCAGCACACACACACCCTGAATACCCTGTTACTGCCCAGCACACACACACACCCTGAATACCCAGCTACTGCCCAGCCCACACACACCCTGCATGCCCTGTTACTGCCCAGCACACACACAGCCTGAAAGCCCTGTTACTACCCCGCATACACACACACCCTGAATACCCTGTTACTGCCCAGCACACACACACACGTGAATACCCTGTTACTGCTCAGCACACACACACACCCTAAATACCCTGTTACTGCCCAGCACACACACACCCTGAATACCTTGTTACTGCCCAGCACACACACACCCTGAAAGCCCTGTTACTACCCCGCATACACGCACACCCTGAATACCCTGTTCCTGCCCAGCACACACACACACGTGAATACCCTGTTACTGCTCAGCACACACACACACCCTAAATACCCTGTTACTGCCCAGCACACACACACCCTGAATACCCTGTTACTGCCCAGCACACACACACACCCTGAATACCCTGTTACTGCCCAGCACACACACACATGCCCTGAATACCCTGTTTCTGCCCAGCACACACACACACCCTGAATACCCTGTTACTGCCCAGCACACACTCAGACACCCTAAATATCTTTTTACTGCCCAGCACACACGCACCCTGAATGCCCTGTTACTTCACAGCACGCACACATACCCTGAATGCCCTGTTACTACCCAGCACACACGCACCCTGAATGCCCTGTTACTGCCCAGCACACACACACACCCTGAATACCCTGTTACCGCCCAGGACACACACACACACCCTGAATACACTGTTACTGCCCAGCACACATACACACCCCCTAAATACCCTATTGCTGCCCAGCATACACACACACACTCTAAATACCCTGTTACTGCCCAACACATACACACACCCTGAATACCCTGTTACAACCCAGCACACACGCACACCCTGAATACCCTGTTACTGCCCAGCACACACACACACACTGAATGCCCTGTTACTGCCCAGCACAAACAACTACCCTGAATGCCCTATTACTGCCCAGCACACACACACATACACACACACACACACACACACACCCTGAATACCCTATTACTGCCTAGCACACACACACACCCTGAATGACCTGTTATTGCCCAGCACACACACACACCCTGCATACCCTGCAACTGCCCAGCACATACATACCCTGAATGCCCTGTTACTGCCCAGCACACACACACCCTGAATGCCCTGTTACTGCCCAGCACACACACACACCCTGAATACCCTGCTACTTCCCAGCACACACACACCCTGAATGCCCTGTTACTGTCCAACACACACACACCCTGAATTCCCTGTTACTACCCCGCATACACGCACACCCTGAATACCCTGTTACTGCCCAGCACACACACACCCTGAATACCCTGTTACTGCCATGCACACACACACCCTGAATACCCTGTTACTGCCATGCACACACACACACTGAATACGCTGTTACTGCCCAGCACACACACACACACACACACACACACCCTGAATTCCCTGTTACTACCCCGCATACACGCACACCCTGAATACCCTGTTACTGCCCAGCACACACACACCCTGAATACCCTGTTACTGCCCAGCACACACACACACTGAATACGCTGTTACTGCCCAGCACACACACACAGCATGAATACCCTGTTACTGCCCAGCACACACACACACCCTGAATACCCTGTTACTGCCCAGCACACACACACCCTGAATACCCTGCTACTGCCCAGCACACACTCAGACACCCTAAATATCTTGTTACTGCCCAGCACACACGCACCCTGAATGCCCTTTTACTTCCCAGCACACACACACACCCTGAATGCCCTGTTACTGCCCAGCACACACACACACCCTGAATGCCCTATTACTGCCCAGCACACACACACACCCTGAATACCCTGTTACTGCCCAGCACACACACACATGCCCTGAATACCCTGTTTCTGCCCAGCACACACACACACCCTGAATACCCTGTTACTGCCCAGCACACACTCAGACACCCTAAATATCTTTTTACTGCCCAGCACACACGCACCCTGAATGCCCTGTTACTTCACAGCACGCACACATACCCTGAATGCCCTGTTACTACCCAGCACACACGCACCCTGAATGCCCTGTTACTGCCCAGCACACACACACACCCTGAATACCCTGTTACCGCCCAGGACACACACACACACCCTGAATACACTGTTACTGCCCAGCACACATACACACCCCCTAAATACCCTATTGCTGCCCAGCATACACACACACACTCTAAATACCCTGTTACTGCCCAACACATACACACACCCTGAATACCCTGTTACAACCCAGCACACACGCACACCCTGAATACCCTGTTACTGCCCAGCACACACACACACACTGAATGCCCTGTTACTGCCCAGCACAAACAACTACCCTGAATGCCCTATTACTGCCCAGCACACACACACATACACACACACACACACACACACCCTGAATACCCTATTACTGCCTAGCACACACACACACACCCTGAATGACCTGTTATTGCCCAGCACACACACACACCCTGCATACCCTGCAACTGCCCAGCACATACATACCCTGAATGCCCTGTTACTGCCCAGCACACACACACCCTGAATGCCCTGTTACTGCCCAGCACACACACACACCCTGAATACCCTGCTACTTCCCAGCACACACACACCCTGAATGCCCTGTTACTGTCCAACACACACACACCCTGAATTCCCTGTTACTACCCCGCATACACGCACACCCTGAATACCCTGTTACTGCCGAGCACACACACACCCTGAATACCCTGTTACTGCCATGCACACACACACCCTGAATACCCTGTTACTGCCATGCACACACACACACTGAATACGCTGTTACTGCCCAGCACACACACACACACACACACACACACACACACACACACACACACACCCTGAATTCCCTGTTACTACCCCGCATACACGCACACCCTGAATACCCTGTTACTGCCCAGCACACACACACCCTGAATACCCTGTTACTGCCCAGCACACACACACACTGAATACGCTGTTACTGCCCAGCACACACACACAGCATGAATACCCTGTTACTGCCCAGCACACACACACACCCTGAATACCCTGTTACTGCCCAGCACACACACACCCTGAATACCCTGCTACTGCCCAGCACACACTCAGACACCCTAAATATCTTGTTACTGCCCAGCACACACGCACCCTGAATGCCCTTTTACTTCCCAGCACGCACACGTACCCTGAATGCCCTGTCACTACCCAGCACACACACACACACCCTGAATGCCCTGTTACTGCCCAGCACACACACACACCCTGAATACCCTGTTACTGCCCAGCACACATACACACCCCCAAAATACCCTATTGCTGCCCAGCATACACACACACACACACACTCTAAATACCCTGTTACTGCCCAACACATGCACACAACCTGAATACCCTGTTACAACCCAGCACACATGCACACCCTGAATGCCCTGTTACTGCCCAGCACACACACACACACTGAATGCCCTGTTACTGCCCAGCACAAACAACTACCCTGAGTGCCCTATTACTGCCCAGCACACACATACACACACACACACACACACACACTCACACACACACGAATACGCGCACACATAAACACACACACACACACACCCTGAATAGCCTGTTACTGCCCAACACACAGACACACCCTGAATATCCTGTTACTGCCCAGCACACACACACCCTGAATACCCTGTTACTGCCGAGCACGCACACACACACACACCCAGAATGCCCTGTTACTGCCCAGCACACACACACCGTGAATTCCCTGTTACTGCCCAGCACACACACACCCTGAATACTCTGTGACTGCCCAGCACACACACACACACCCTGAATACCCTGTTACTGCCGAGCACACACACACACCCCCAGAATACCCTGTTACTGCCCAGCACACACACACCCTGAATACCCTGTTACTGCCCAGCACACACACACACCCTGAATACCCAGCTACTGCCCAGCCCACACACACCCTGCATGCCCTGTTACTGCCCAGCACACACACAGCCTGAAAGCCCTGTTACTACCCCGCATACACGCACACCCTGAATACCCTGTTACTGCCCAGCACACACACACACGTGAATACCCTGTTACTGCTCAGCACACACACACACCCTAAATACCCTGTTACTGCCCAGCACACACACACCCTGAATACCTTGTTACTGCCCAGCACACACACACCCTGAAAGCCCTGTTACTACCCCGCATACACGCACACCCTGAATACCCTCTTCCTGCCCAGCACACACACACACGTGAATACCCTGTTACTGCTCAGCACACACACACACCCTAAATACCCTGTTACTGCCCAGCACACACACACCCTGAATACCCTGTTACTGCCCAGCACACACACACACCCTGAATACCCTGTTACTGCCCAGCACACACACACATGCCCTGAATACCCTGTTTCTGCCCAGCACACACACACACCCTGAATACCCTGTTACTGCCCAGCACACACTCAGACACCCTAAATATCTTTTTACTGCCCAGCACACACGCACCCTGAATGCCCTGTTACTTCACAGCACGCACACATACCCTGAATGCCCTGTTACTACCCAGCACACACGCACCCTGAATGCCCTGTTACTGCCCAGCACACACACACACCCTGAATACCCTGTTACCGCCCAGGACACACACACACACCCTGAATACACTGTTACTGCCCAGCACACATACACACCCCCTAAATACCCTATTGCTGCCCAGCATACACACACACACTCTAAATACCCTGTTACTGCCCAACACATACACACACCCTGAATACCCTGTTACAACCCAGCACACACGCACACCCTGAATACCCTGTTACTGCCCAGCACACACACACACACTGAATGCCCTGTTACTGCCCAGCACAAACAACTACCCTGAATGCCCTATTACTGCCCAGCACACACACACATACACACACACACACACACACACCCTGAATACCCTATTACTGCCTAGCACACACACACACACCCTGAATGACCTGTTATTGCCCAGCACACACACACACCCTGCATACCCTGCAACTGCCCAGCACATACATACCCTGAATGCCCTGTTACTGCCCAGCACACACACACCCTGAATGCCCTGTTACTGCCCAGCACACACACACACCCTGAATACCCTGCTACTTCCCAGCACACACACACCCTGAATGCCCTGTTACTGTCCAACACACACACACCCTGAATTCCCTGTTACTACCCCGCATACACGCACACCCTGAATACCCTGTTACTGCCGAGCACACACACACCCTGAATACCCTGTTACTGCCATGCACACACACACCCTGAATACCCTGTTACTGCCATGCACACACACACACTGAATACGCTGTTACTGCCCAGCACACACACACACACACACACACACACACACACACACACACACACACCTGAATTCCCTGTTACTACCCCGCATACACGCACACCCTGAATACCCTGTTACTGCCCAGCACACACACACCCTGAATACCCTGTTACTGCCCAGCACACACACACACTGAATACGCTGTTACTGCCCAGCACACACACACAGCATGAATACCCTGTTACTGCCCAGCACACACACACACCCTGAATACCCTGTTACTGCCCAGCACACACACACCCTGAATACCCTGCTACTGCCCAGCACACACTCAGACACCCTAAATATCTTGTTACTGCCCAGCACACACGCACCCTGAATGCCCTTTTACTTCCCAGCACGCACACGTACCCTGAATGCCCTGTCACTACCCAGCACACACACACACCCTGAATGCCCTGTTACTGCCCAGCACACACACACACCCTGAATACCCTGTTACTGCCCAGCACACATACACACCCCCAAAATACCCTATTGCTGCCCAGCATACACACACACACACACACTCTAAATACCCTGTTACTGCCCAACACATGCACACAACCTGAATACCCTGTTACAACCCAGCACACATGCACACCCTGAATGCCCTGTTACTGCCCAGCACACACACACACACTGAATGCCCTGTTACTGCCCAGCACAAACAACTACCCTGAGTGCCCTATTACTGCCCAGCACACACATACACACACACACACACACACACTCACACACACACGAATACGCGCACACATAAACACACACACACACACACCCTGAATAGCCTGTTACTGCCCAACACACAGACACACCCTGAATATCCTGTTACTGCCCAGCACACACACACCCTGAATACCCTGTTACTGCCGAGCACGCACACACACACACACCCAGAATGCCCTGTTACTGCCCAGCACACACACACCGTGAATTCCCTGTTACTGCCCAGCACACACACACCCTGAATACTCTGTGACTGCCCAGCACACACACACACACCCTGAATACCCTGTTACTGCCCAAAACACGCAGACCCTGAATGCCCTGTTACTGCCCCGCACACACACCCTGAATACCCTGTTACTGCCCAGCACACACAAACACCGTGAATACCCTGTTACTGCCCAGCACACACACACACACACCCTAAATATCTTGTTACTGCCCAGCACACACGCACACACCTTGAATACCTTGTTACTGCCCAGCACACACACACACACACACACACATCCTGAATGCCCTGTTACTACCCAGCACACACTCACACCCTGAATACCCTGTTACTGCCCAGCACACACACACCCTGAATACCCTGTTACTGCCCAGCACACACACACACACCCTGAATGCCCTGTTACTGCCCAGCACACACACACACCCTGAATGCCCTGTTACTGCCCAGCACACACTCACACACCCTAAATATCTTGTTACTGCCCAGCACACACTCACACCCTAAATACATTGTTACTGGCCGGCACACACACACACGCTGAATACCTTGTTACTGCCCAGCACACACACACACCCTGAATGTCCTGTTACTGCACATCACACACACACACCCTGAATACCCTGTTACTGCCCATCATACACACACACCCTGAATACCCTGTTACTGCTCAGCACACACATACACCCTAAATACCCTGTTACTGCCTAGCACACACACACCCTTAATACCCAGTTGCTGCCCAGCACACACACATACCCTGAATACCCTGTTACTGCCCAACACACACACACACACCCTAAATACCTTGTTACTGCCCAGCACAGACACACACACCTTGAATGTCCTGTTACTGCCCAGCACACACACACCCTGAATACCCTGTTACTGCCCAGCACACACACACACCCTGAATACCCTGTTACTGCCTAGCACACACACATCCTGAATGCCCTGTTACTGCCCAGCACACACGCACACATTGAATACCCTGTTACTGCCCAGCACACACGCACAGCCTGAATACCCTGTTACTGCCCAGCACACACACACACACGCCCTGAATGCCCTGTTACTGCCCAGCAAACACACACACCATGAATACCCTGTTACTGCTCAGGACACACACACACCCTAAATACCCTGTTACTGCCCAGCACACACGCACACCCTGAATACCCTGTTACTGCCCAACACAGACACACACCCTAAATACCTTGTTACTGCCCAGCACAGACACACACACCTTGAATGTCCTGTTACAGCGCAGTACACACACACCCTGAATACCCTGTTACTGTCCAGCACACACACACCATGAATGCCCTGTTACTGGCCAACACAGACACACACCCTAAATACCTTGTTACTGCCCAGCACACACACACCCTGAATGCCCTGTTACTTCCCAGCACGCACACATACCCCGAATGCCCTGTTACTACGCAGCACACACACACCCTGAATGCCCTGTTATTGCCCAGCACATATACACACCCCCTAAATACCCTATTGCTGCCCAGCACACACACACACACACACTCTAATTACCCTGTTATTGCCCAGCACACGCCCACAACCTGAATACCCTGTTACAGCCCAGCACACACACACACCCTGAATGCCCTGTTACTGCCCAACACACATACACACCCTGAATATCCTGTTACTGCCCAGCACACACACCCTGAATACCCTGTTACTGCCGAGCACACACACACACCCCCAGAATACCCTGTTACTGCCCAGCACACACACACCCTGAATACCCTGTTACTGCCCAGCACACATGCACACCCTGAATGCCCTGTTACTGCCCAGCACACACACACACACACACCCTGAATACCCTATTACTGCCTAGCACACACACACCCTGAATTACCTGTTACTGCCCAGCACACACACACACCCTGAATACCCTGTTACTGCCCAGCACACACACACCCTGAATGCCCTGTTACGGCCCAGCACACACACACACCCTGAATACCCTGTTACTGCAAAACACACACGCACACCCTAAATACCTTGTTACTGCCCAGCACAGACACACACATCCTGAATACCCTGTTACTGCCTAGCACACACACACCCTGAATGCCCTGTTACTGGCCAACACAGACACACACCCTACATAGCTTGTTACTACCCAGCACACAGACACACACACCCTAAATATCTTGTTACTGCCCAGCACACACGCACACACCCTGAATACCCTGTTACTGCCTAGCACACACACACCCTGAATGCCCTGTTACTGGCCAACACAGACACACACCCTAAATACCTTGTTACTACCCAGCACACACACACACACCCTGAATACATTGTTACTGCCCAGCACACACACACACACCCTGAATGCCCTGTTACTACCCAGCACACACTCACACCCTGAATACCCTGTTACTGCCCAGCACACACACACACACACACACACTCTAAATACCCTGTTATTGCCCAGCACACGCCCACAACCTGAATACCCTGTTACAGCCCAGCACACACACACACCCTGAATGCCCTGTTACTGCCCAACACACACACACACCCTGAATATCCTGTTACTGCCCAGCACACACACCCTGAATACCCTGTTACTGCCGAGCACACACACACACCCCCAGAATACCCTGTTACTGCCCAGCACACACACACCCTGAATACCCTGTTACTGCCCAGCACACACGCACACCCTGAATACCCTGTTACTGCCCAACACAGACACACACCCTAAATACCTTGTTACTGCCCAGCACAGACACACACACCTTGAATGTCCTGTTACAGCGCAGTACACACACACCCTGAATACCCTGTTACTGTCCAGCACACACACACCATGAATGCCCTGTTACTGGCCAACACAGACACACACCCTAAATACCTTGTTACTGCCCAGCACACACACACCCTGAATGCCCTGTTACTTCCCAGCACGCACACATACCCCGAATGCCCTGTTACTACCCAGCACACACACACCCTGAATGCCCTGTTATTGCCCAGCACACATACACACCCCCTAAATACCCTATTGCTGCCCAGCACACACACACACACACACACACACTCTAAATACCCTGTTATTGCCCAGTACACGCCCACAACCTGAATACCCTGTTACAGCCCAGCACACACACACACCCTGAATGCCCTGTTACTGCCCAACACACACACACACCCTGAATATCCTGTTACTGCCCAGCACACACACCCTGAATACCCGGTTACTGCCGAGCACACACACACACCCCCAGAATACCCTGTTACTGCCCAGCACACACACACCCTGAATGCCCTGTTACTGGCCAACACAGACACACACCCTAAATACCTTGTTACTACCCAGCACACACACACACACACATCCTAAATATCTTGTTACTGCCCAGCACACACGCACACACCCTGAATACATTGTTACTGCCCAGCACACACACACACACCCTGAATGCCCTGTTACTACCCAGCACACACTCACACCCTGAATACCCTGTTACTGCCCAGCACACACACACCCTGAATACCCTGTTACTGCCCAACACACACACACACCCTGAATGCCCTGTTACTGCCCAGTACACACACACAGCCTGAATACCCTGTTACTGCCCAGCACACACTCACACCCTAAATACATTGTTACTGGCCGGCACACACACACACGCTGAATACCTTGTTACTGCCCAGCACGCACACACACCCTAAATGTCCTGTTACTGCCCAGCACACACACACCCTGAATACCCTGTTACTGCCCAGCACACACACACACCCTGAATACCCTGTTACTGCCGAGCACATACACATCCTGAATGCCCTGTTACTGCCCAGCACACACAAACACATTGAATACCCTGTTACTGCCCAGCACACACGCACAGCCTGAATACCCTGTTACTGCCCAGCACACACACACACACCCTGAATACACTGTTACTGCGCAGCACACATACACACCCCCTTAATACCCTATTGCTGCCTAGCGCACAGACACACACACACTCTAAATACCCTGTTACTGCCCAACACATGCACACACCCTGAATACCCTGTTACAGCCCAGCACACACACACACACACACACACACACACACACAGCCTGAATGCCATGTTACTACCCAGCACACACTCAAGCCCTGAATACCTTGATACTGCCCAGCACACACACCCTGAATGCCCTGTTACTGCCCAGCACACACACATACACTCTAAATAACCTGTTACTGCCCAGCACACACACACACACACCCGGAATGCCCTGTTACTGCCCAGCACACACACACAGCCTGAATACCCTGTTACTGCCCAGCACACACACACACCCTAAATACCTTGTTACTGCCCAGCACACACACACACACCCTGAATACCTTGTTACTGCCCAGCACACACACACACACCCTCAATGTCCTGTTACTGCCAGGCACACACACACCCTGAATACCCTGTTACTGCCCAGCACACACACCCTGAATGCCCTGTTACTGCCTAGCACACACACACCCTGAATGCCCTGTTACTGGCCAACACAGACACACACCGTAAATACCTTGTTACTGCCCAGCACACACACACACACAAACACACCCTGAATTCCGTTACTACCCAGCGCACACACAGACCCTGAATACCCTGTTACTGCCCAGCACACACACACACCCTGAATGCCCTGTTACTGCACAGCACACACTCACACACCCTAAATATCTTGTTACTGCCCAGCACACACTCACACCCTAAATACATTGTTACTGGCCGGCACACACACACACGCTGAATACCTTGTTACTGCCCAGCACACACACACACCCTGAATGTCCTGTTACTGCACATCACACACACACACCCTGAATACCCTGTTACTGCCCATCACACACACACACCCTGAATACCCTGTTACTGCTCAGCACACACATACACCCTAAATACCCTGTTACTGCCTAGCACACACACCCTGAATGCCCTGTTACTGCCCAGCACACACACATACACTCTAAATAACCTGTTACTGCCCAGCACACACACACACCCTGAATACCCTGTTACTGCCCAACACACACACACCCTGAATGCCCTGTTACTGCCCAGCACGCATGCAGACATTGAATACTCTGTTACTGCCCAGCACACACACACACCCTGAATACCCTGTTACTGCCTAGCACACACACACCCTGAATGCCCTGTTACTGGCCAACACAGACACACACCCTAAATACCTTGTTACTGCCCAGCACACACACACACACACACACACCCTGAATTCCGTTACTACCCAGCGCACACACACACCCTGAATACCCTGTTACTGCCCAGCACACACACACACCCTGAATGCCCTGTTACTGCCCAGCACACACTCACACACCCTAAATATCTTGTTACTGCCCAGCACACACTCACACCCTAAATACATTGTTACTGGCCGGCACACACACACACGCTGAATACCTTGTTACTGCCCAGCACACACACACACCCTGAATGTCCTGTTACTGCACATCACACACACACACCCTGAATACCCTGTTACTGCCCATCACACACACACACCCTGAATACCCTGTTACTGCTCAGCACACACATACACCCTAAATACCCTGTTACTGCCTAGCACACACACACCCTTAATACCCAGTTGCTGCCCAGCACACACACATACCCTGAATACCCTGTTACTGCCCAACACACACACACACACCCTAAATACCTTGTTACTGCCCAGCACAGACACACACACCTTGAATGTCCTGTTACTGCCCAGCACACACACACCCTGAATACCCTGTTACTGCCCAGCACACACACACACCCTGAATACCCTGTTACTGCCTAGCACACACACATCCTGAATGCCCTGTTACTGCCCAGCACACACGCACACATTGAATACCCTGTTACTGCCCAGCACACACGCACAGCCTGAATACCCTGTTACTGCCCAGCACACACACACACACGCCCTGAATGCCCTGTTACTGCCCAGCAAACACACACACCATGAATACCCTGTTACTGCTCAGGACACACACACACCCTAAATACCCTGTTACTGCCCAGCACACACGCACACCCTGAATACCCTGTTACTGCCCAACACAGACACACACCCTAAATACCTTGTTACTGCCCAGCACAGACACACACACCTTGAATGTCCTGTTACAGCGCAGTACACACACACCCTGAATACCCTGTTACTGTCCAGCACACACACACCATGAATGCCCTGTTACTGGCCAACACAGACACACACCCTAAATACCTTGTTACTGCCCAGCACACACACACCCTGAATGCCCTGTTACTTCCCAGCACGCACACATACCCCGAATGCCCTGTTACTACCCAGCACACACACACCCTGAATGCCCTGTTATTGCCCAGCACACATACACACCCCCTAAATACCCTATTGCTGCCCAGCACACACACACACACACACACACACACTCTAAATACCCTGTTATTGCCCAGCACACGCCCACAACCTGAATACCCTGTTACAGCCCAGCACACACACACACCCTGAATGCCCTGTTACTGCCCAACACACACACACACCCTGAATATCCTGTTACTGCCCAGCACACACACCCTGAATACCCTGTTACTGCCGAGCACACACACACACCCCCAGAATACCCTGTTACTGCCCAGCACACACACACCCTGAATACCCTGTTACTGCCCAGCACACACGCACACCCTGAATACCCTGTTACTGCCCAACACAGACACACACCCTAAATACCTTGTTACTGCCCAGCACAGACACACACACCTTGAATGTCCTGTTACAGCGCAGTACACACACACCCTGAATACCCTGTTACTGTCCAGCACACACACACCATGAATGCCCTGTTACTGGCCAACACAGACACACACCCTAAATACCTTGTTACTGCCCAGCACACACACACCCTGAATGCCCTGTTACTTCCCAGCACGCACACATACCCCGAATGCCCTGTTACTACCCAGCACACACACACCCTGAATGCCCTGTTATTGCCCAGCACACATACACACCCCCTAAATACCCTATTGCTGCCCAGCACACACACACACACACACACACACTCTAAATACCCTGTTATTGCCCAGTACACGCCCACAACCTGAATACCCTGTTACAGCCCAGCACACACACACACCCTGAATGCCCTGTTACTGCCCAACACACACACACACCCTGAATATCCTGTTACTGCCCAGCACACACACCCTGAATACCCTGTTACTGCCGAGCACACACACACACCCCCAGAATACCCTGTTACTGCCCAGCACACACACACCCTGAATACCCTGTTACTGCCCAGCACACATGCACACCCTGAATGCCCTGTTACTGCCCAGCACACACACACACACACACCGTGAATACCCTATTACTGCCTAGCACACACACACCCTGAATTACCTGTTACTGCCCAGCACACACACACACCCTGAATACCCTGTTACTGCCCAGCACACACACACCCTGAATGCCCTGTTACGGCCCAGCACACACACACACCCTGAATACCCTGTTACTGCAAAACACACACGCACACCCTAAATACCTTGTTACTGCCCAGCACAGACACACACATCCTGAATACCCTGTTACTGCCTAGCACACACACACCCTGAATGCCCTGTTACTGGCCAACACAGACACACACCCTACATACCTTGTTACTACCCAGCACACAGACACACACACCCTAAATATCTTCTTATTGCCCAGCACACACGCACACACCCTGAATACGTTGTTACTGCCCAGAACACAGACACACCCTGAATGCCCCGTTACTACCCAGCACACACTCACACCCTGAATACCCTGTTACTGCCCAGCACACACACACCCTGAATTCCCTGTTACTGCCCAGCACACACACACACCCTGAATACCCTGTTACTGCCCAGCACACACACACCCTGAATACCCTGTTACTGCCTAGCACACACACACCCTGAATGCCCTGTTACTGGCCAACACAGACACACACCCCAAATACCTTGTTACTACCCAGCACACACGCACACACCCTGAATACATTGTTACTGCCCAGCACACACACACACACCCTGAATGCCCTGTTACTACCCAGCACACACTCACACCCTGAGTACCCTGTTACTGCCCAGCACACACACACCCTGAATACCCTGTTACTGCCCAACACACACACACACCCTGAATGCCCTGTTACTGCCCAGTACATACACACAGACTGAATACCCTGTTACTGCCCAGCACACACTCACACCCTCAATACATTGTTACTGGCCGGCACACACACACACGCTGAATACCTTGTTACTGCCCAGCACACACACACACCCTGAATGTCCTGTTACTGCCCAGCACACACACACCCTGAATACCCTGTTACTGCCCAGCACACACACACACCCTGAATACCCTGTTACTGCCTAGCACACACACATCCTGAATGCCCTGTTACTGCCCAGCACACACAAACACATTGAATACCCTGTTACTGCCCAGCACACACGCACAGCCTGAATACCCTGTTACTGCCCAGCACACACACACACACCCTGAATACACTGTTACTGCGCAGCACACATACACACCCCCTTAATACCCTATTGCTGCCTAGCGCACAGACACACACACACTCTAAATACCCTGTTACTGCCCAACACATGCACACACCCTGAATACCCTGTTACAGCCCAGCACACACACACACACACACACACACACACACACACAGCCTGAATGCCATGTTACTACCCAGCACACACCCAAACCCTGAATACCTTGATACTGCCCAGCACAGACACCCTGAATGCCCTGTTACTGCCCAGCACACACACACAGCCTGAATACCCTGTTACTGCCCAGCACACACACACACCCTGAATACCTTGTTACTGCCCAGCACACACACACACACCCTCAATGTCCTGTTACTGCCAGGCACACACACACCCTGAATACCCTGTTACTGCCCAGCACACACACCCTGAATGCCCTGTTACTGCCCAGCACACACACATACACTCTAAATAACCTGTTACTGCCCAGCACACACACACACCCTGAATAACCTGTTACTGCCCAACACACACACACCCTGAATACCCTGTTACTGCCCAGCACACACGCACACATTGAATACTCTGTTACTGCCCAGCACACACACACACCCTGAATACCCTGTTACTGCCGAGCACACACACACCCTGAATGCCCTGTTACTGGCCAACACAGACACACACCCTAAATACCTTGTTACTGCCCAGCACACACACACACACACACACACCCTGAATTCCGTTACTACCCGGCACACACTCACACCTTGAATACCCTGTTACTGCCCAGCGCACACACACACCCTGAATACCCTGTTACTGCCCAGCACACACACACACCCTGAATGCCCTGTTACTGCCCAGCACACACGCACAGCCTGAATACCCTGTTACTGCCCAGCACACACACACACACCCTGAATACACTGTTACTGCGCAGCACACATACACACCCCCTTAATACCCTATTGCTGCCTAGCGCACAGACACACACACACTCTAAATACCCTGTTACTGCCCAACACATGCACACACCCTGAATACCCTGTTACTGCCCATCACACACACACACCCTGAATACCCTGTTACTGCTCAGCACACACATACACCCTAAATACCCTATTACTGCCCAGCACACACACATACCCTGAATACCCTGTTACTGCCCAACACACACACACACACCCTAAATACCTTGTTACTGGCCAGCACACACACACGCTGAATACCCTGTTACTGCCCAGCACACACACACACCCTGAATACCCTGTTACTGCCTAGCACACACACATCCTGAATGCCCTGTTACTGCCCAGCACACACACACACACACACACACACACAGCCTGAATGCCATGTTACTACCCAGCACACACTCAAACCCTGAATACCTTGATACTGCCCAGCACACACACCCTGAATGCCCTGTTACTGCCCAGCACACACACATACACTCTAAATAACCTGTTACTGCGCAGCACAAACACACACCCTGAATACCCTGTTACTGCCCAACACACACACAGACTGAATACCCTTTTACTGCCCAGCACACACTCACACACCCTAAATATCTTGTTACTGCCCAGCACACACACACCTTGAATGTCCTGTTACTGCCCAGCACACACACACGCTGAATACCCTGTTACTGCCCAGCACACACACACACCCTGAATACCCTGTTACTGCCTAGCACACACACATCCTGAATGCCCTGTTACTGCCCAGCACACACGCACACATTGAATACCCTGTTACTGCCCAGCACACACGCACAGCCTGAATACCCTGTTACTGCCCAGCACACACACACACACACCCTGAATGCCCTGTTACTGCCCAGCACACACACACACACACACACACACACACACACAGCCTGAATGCCATGTTACTACCCAGCACACACTCAAACCCTGAATACCTTGATACTGCCCAGCACACACACCCTGAATGCCCTGTTACTGCCCAGCACACACGCTCACATTGAATACCCTGTTACTGCCCAGCACACACGCACAGCCTGAATACCCTGTTACTGCCCAGCACACACACACACACACCCTGAATGCCCTGTTACTGCCCAGCACACACACACACACACACACACACAGCCTGAGTGCCATGTTACTACCCAGCACACACTCAAACCCTGAATACCTTGATACTGCCCAGCACACACACCCTGAATGCCCTGTTACTGCCCAGCACACACACATACACTCTAAATAACCTGTTACTGCGCAGCACACACACACACCCTGAATACCCTGTTACTGCCCAACACACACACAGACTGAATACCCTTTTACTGCCCAGCACACACTCACACACCCTAAATATCTTGTTACTGCCCAGCACACACGTACACAACCTGAATACCTTGTTACTGCCCAGCACACACACACACACACTCTGAAAGCCCTGTTACTGCCCAGCACACACACACCCTAAATACCTTGTTACTGCCCAGCACACACACACACCCTGAATACCTTGTTACTGCCCAGCACACACACACACCCTCAATGTCCTGTTACTGCCAGGCACACACACACCCTGAATACCCTGTTACTGCCCAGCACACACACACACCCTGAATACCCTGTTACTGCCATGCACACACACACACTGAATGCCTTGTTACTGCCCAGCACACACACACCCTGAATACCCTGTTACTGCCTAGCACACACACACCCTGAATGCCCTGTTACTGCCCAGCACACACGCACACATTGAATACCCTGTTACTGCCCAGCACACACACACACACCCTGAATACCCTGCTGCTGCCCAGCACACACACCCTGAATGCCCTGTTACTGCCCAGCACACACGTACACACCCTGAATGCCCTGTTACTACCCAGCATACACGCACACCCTGAATACCCTGTTACTGCCCATCACACACACACACCCTTAATACCCTGTTGCTGCCCAGCACACACATACCCTGAATACCCTGTTACTGCCCAACACACACACACACCCTAAATACCTTGTTACTGCCCAGCACAGACACACACACCTTGAATACCCTGTTACTGCCCAGCACACACACACCCTGAATACCCTGTAACAGCCCAGCACACACGCACACCCTGAATACCCTGCTACTGCCCAGCACACACACACACCCTAAATACCTTGTTACTGCCCAGCACACACACACGCCCTGAATACGTTGTTACTGCCCAGCACACACACACACCCTGAATGTCCTGTTACTGCCCAGCACACACACACCCTGAATACCCTGTTACTGCCCAGCACACACATACACCCTGAATACCCTGTTACTGCCATGCACACACACACACTGAATGCCTTCTTACTGCCCAGCACACACACACCCTGAATACCCTGTTACTGCCCAGCACACACACACACTGAATGCCCAGTTACTGCCCCGCACACACACACTCTGAATGCCCAGTTACCGCCCAGCACACACACACACCCTGAATGCCCTGTTACTGCCCAGCACACACATACACCCTGAATACCCTGTTACTGCCATGCACACACACACACTGAATGCCTTCTTACTGCCCAGCACACACACACCCTGAATACCCTGTTACTGCCCAGCACACGAACACACCCTGAATACCCTGTTACTGCCCAGCACACACACACGCACACACCCTAAATCTCTTGTTACTGCCCAGCACACACGCACACACCCTGAACACCTTGTTACTGCCCAGCACACACACACACACACACACACAGCCTGAATGCCCTGCTACTACCCAGCACACACTCAAACCCTGAATACCTTGTTACTGCCCAGCACACACACACACCCTGAATGCCCTGTTACTGCCCAGCACACACACACCCTGAATACCCTGTTACTGCCCAGCACACACACACACCCTGAATACCCTGTTACTGCCCAACACACACACAGACTGAATACGCTGTTACTGCCCAGCACACACACACAGCCTGAATACCCTGTTACTGCCCAGCACACACACACGCCCTGAATACCTTGTTACTGCCCAGCACACACACACACACCCTGAATACACTGTTACTGCCCAGCACACATACACACCCCCTTAATACCCTATTGCTGCCCAGCACACACTCACACACCCTAAATATCTTGTTACTGCCCAGCACACACGTACACAACCTGAATACCTTCTTACTGCCCAGCACACACACACACACACTCTGAATGCCCTGTTACTGCCCAGCACACACACAGCCTGAATACCCTGTTACTACCCAGCACACACACACACCCTAAATACCTTGTTACTGCCCAGCACACACACACACCCTCAATATCCTGTTACTGCCAGGCACACACACACCCTGAATACCCTGTTACTGCCCAGCACACACACACACCCTGAATACCCTGTTACTGCCATGCACACACACACACTGAATGCCTTGTTACTGCCCAGCACACACACACCCTGAATACCCTGTTACTGCCTAGCACACACACACCCTGAATGCCCTGTTACTGCCCAGCACACACGCACACATTGAATACCCTGTTACTGCCCAGCACACACGCACAGCCTGAATACCCTGTTACTGCCCAGCACACACACACACACACCCTGAATGCCCTGTTACTGCCCAGCACACACACACACACACACACACACACACACAGCCTGAATGCCATGTTACTACCCAGCACACACTCAAACCCTGAATACCTTGATACTGCCCAGCACACACACCCTGAATGCCCTGTTACTGCCCAGCACACACGCTCACATTGAATACCCTGTTACTGCCCAGCACACACGCACAGCCTGAATACCCTGTTACTGCCCAGCACACACACACACACACACCCTGAATGCCCTGTTACTGCCCAGCACACACACACACACACACACACAGCCTGAATGCCATGTTACTACCCAGCACACACTCAAACCCTGAATACCTTGATACTGCCCAGCACACACACCCTGAATGCCCTGTTACTGCCCAGCACACACACATACACTCTAAATAACCTGTTACTGCGCAGCACACACACACACCCTGAATACCCTGTTACTGCCCAACACACACACAGACTGAATACCCTTTTACTGCCCAGCACACACTCACACACCCTAAATATCTTGTTACTGCCCAGCACACACGTACACAACCTGAATACCTTGTTACTGCCCAGCACACACACACACACACTCTGAAAGCCCTGTTACTGCCCAGCACACACACACCCTAAATACCTTGTTACTGCCCAGCACACACACACACCCTGAATACCTTGTTACTGCCCAGCACACACACACACCCTCAATGTCCTGTTACTGCCAGGCACACACACACCCTGAATACCCTGTTACTGCCCAGCACACACACACACCCTGAATACCCTGTTACTGCCATGCACACACACACACTGAATGCCTTGTTACTGCCCAGCACACACACACCCTGAATACCCTGTTACTGCCTAGCACACACACACCCTGAATGCCCTGTTACTGCCCAGCACACACGCACACATTGAATACCCTGTTACTGCCCAGCACACACACACACACCCTGAATACCCTGCTGCTGCCCAGCACACACACCCTGAATGCCCTGTTACTGCCCAGCACACACGTACACACCCTGAATGCCCTGTTACTACCCAGCATACACGCACACCCTGAATACCCTGTTACTGCCCATCACACACACACACCCTTAATACCCTGTTGCTGCCCAGCACACACATACCCTGAATACCCTGTTACTGCCCAACACACACACACACCCTAAATACCTTGTTACTGCCCAGCACAGACACACACACCTTGAATACCCTGTTACTGCCCAGCACACACACACCCTGAATACCCTGTAACAGCCCAGCACACACGCACACCCTGAATACCCTGCTACTGCCCAGCACACACACACACCCTAAATACCTTGTTACTGCCCAGCACACACACACGCCCTGAATACGTTGTTACTGCCCAGCACACACACACACCCTGAATGTCCTGTTACTGCCCAGCACACACACACCCTGAATACCCTGTTACTGCCCAGCACACACATACACCCTGAATACCCTGTTACTGCCATGCACACACACACACTGAATGCCTTCTTACTGCCCAGCACACACACACCCTGAATACCCTGTTACTGCCCAGCACACACACACACTGAATGCCCAGTTACTGCCCCGCACACACACACTCTGAATGCCCAGTTACCGCCCAGCACACACACACACCCTGAATGCCCTGTTACTGCCCAGCACACACATACACCCTGAATACCCTGTTACTGCCATGCACACACACACACTGAATGCCTTCTTACTGCCCAGCACACACACACCCTGAATACCCTGTTACTGCCCAGCACACGAACACACCCTGAATACCCTGTTACTGCCCAGCACACACACACGCACACACCCTAAATCTCTTGTTACTGCCCAGCACACACGCACACACCCTGAACACCTTGTTACTGCCCAGCACACACACACACACACACACACAGCCTGAATGCCCTGCTACTACCCAGCACACACTCAAACCCTGAATACCTTGTTACTGCCCAGCACACACACACACCCTGAATGCCCTGTTACTGCCCAGCACACACACACCCTGAATACCCTGTTACTGCCCAGCACACACACACACCCTGAATACCCTGTTACTGCCCAACACACACACAGACTGAATACGCTGTTACTGCCCAGCACACACACACAGCCTGAATACCCTGTTACTGCCCAGCACACACACACGCCCTGAATACCTTGTTACTGCCCAGCACACACACACACACCCTGAATACACTGTTACTGCCCAGCACACATACACACCCCCTTAATACCCTATTGCTGCCCAGCACACACTCACACACCCTAAATATCTTGTTACTGCCCAGCACACACGTACACAACCTGAATACCTTCTTACTGCCCAGCACACACACACACACACTCTGAATGCCCTGTTACTGCCCAGCACACACACAGCCTGAATACCCTGTTACTACCCAGCACACACACACACCCTAAATACCTTGTTACTGCCCAGCACACACACACACCCTCAATATCCTGTTACTGCCAGGCACACACACACCCTGAATACCCTGTTACTGCCCAGCACACACACACACCCTGAATACCCTGTTACTGCCATGCACACACACACACTGAATGCCTTGTTACTGCCCAGCACACACACACCCTGAATACCCTGTTACTGCCTAGCACACACACACCCTGAATGCCCTGTTACTGCCCAGCACACACGCACACATTGAATACCCTGTTACTGCCCAGCACACACGCACAGCCTGAATACCCTGTTACTGCCCAGCACACACACACACACACCCTGAATGCCCTGTTACTGCCCAGCACACACACACACACACACACACACACACACAGCCTGAATGCCATGTTACTACCCAGCACACACTCAAACCCTGAATACCTTGATACTGCCCAGCACACACACCCTGAATGCCCTGTTACTGCCCAGCACACACGCTCACATTGAATACCCTGTTACTGCCCAGCACACACGCACAGCCTGAATACCCTGTTACTGCCCAGCACACACACACACACACACCCTGAATGCCCTGTTACTGCCCAGCACACACACACACACACACACACAGCCTGAATGCCATGTTACTACCCAGCACACACTCAAACCCTGAATACCTTGATACTGCCCAGCACACACACCCTGAATGCCCTGTTACTGCCCAGCACACACACATACACTCTAAATAACCTGTTACTGCGCAGCACACACACACACCCTGAATACCCTGTTACTGCCCAACACACACACAGACTGAATACCCTTTTACTGCCCAGCACACACTCACACACCCTAAATATCTTGTTACTGCCCAGCACACACGTACACAACCTGAATACCTTGTTACTGCCCAGCACACACACACACACACTCTGAATCCCCTGTTACTGCCCAGCACACACACACCCTAAATACCTTGTTACTGCCCAGCACACACACACACCCTGAATACCTTGTTACTGCCCAGCACACACACACACCCTCAATGTCCTGTTACTGCCAGGCACACACACACCCTGAATACCCTGTTACTGCCCAGCACACACACACACCCTGAATACCCTGTTACTGCCATGCACGCACACACACTGAATGCCTTGTTACTGCCCAGCACACACACACCCTGAATACCCTGTTACTGCCTAGCACACACACACCCTGAATGCCCTGTTACTGCCCAGCACACACGCACACATTGAATACCCTGTTACTGCCCAGCACACACACACACCCTGAATACCCTGCTACTGCCCAGCACACACACCCTGAATGCCCTGTTACTGCCCAGCACACACGTACACACCCTGAATGCCCTGTAACTACCCAGCATTAACGCACACCCTGAATACCCTGTTACTGCCCATCACACACACACACCCTTAATACCCTGTTGCTGCCCAGCACACACATACCCTGAATACCCTGTTACTGCCCAACACACACACACACCCTAAATACCTTGATACTGCCCAGCACAGACACACACACCTTGAATACCCTGTTACTGCCCAGCACACACACACCCTGAATACCCTGTAACAGCCCAGCACACACGCACACCCTGAATACCCTGCTACTGCCCAGCACACACACACACCCTAAATACCTTGTTACTGCCCAGCACACACACACGCCCTGAATACCTTGTTACTGCCCAGCACACACACACACCCTGAATGCCCTGTTACTGCCCAGCACACACACACCCTGAATACCCTGTTACTGCCCAGCACACACACACACCCTGAATACCCTGTTACTGCCCAACACACACACAGCCTGAATACCCTGTTACTGCCCAGCACACACACACACACACACCCTAAATCTCTTGTTACTGCCCAGCACACACGCACACACCCTGAATACCTTGTTACTGCCCAGCACACACACACAGACACACACACACAGCCTGAATGCCCTGCTACTACCCAGCACACACTCAAACCCTGAATACCTTGTTACTGCCCAGCACACACACACACCCTGAATGCCCTGTTACTGCCCAGCACACACACACCCTGAATACCCTGTTACTGCCCAGCACACACACACACCCTGAATACCCTGTTACTGCCCAACACACACACAGACTGAATACCCTGTTACTGCCCAGCACACACACACAGCCTGAATACCCTGTTACTGCCCAGCACACACACACGCCCTGAATACCTTGTTACTGCCCAGCACACACACACACACCCTGAATACACTGTTACTGCCCAGCACACATACACACCCCCTTAATACCCTATTGCTGCCCAGCACACACACACACACACACACACACACACTCTAAATACCCTGTTACTGCCCAGCACACACACACACCCTAAATACCTTGTTACTGCCCAGCACACACACACGCCCTGAATATCTTGTTACTGCCCAGCACACACACACACCCTGAATGTCCTGTTACTGCCCAGCACACACATACACCCTGAATACCCTGTTACTGCCATGCACACACACACACTGAATGCGTTCTTACTGCCCAGCACACACACACCCTGAATACCCTGTTACTGCCCAGCACACACACACCCTGAATGCCCAGTTACTGCCCCGCACACATACACCCTGAATGCCCAGTTACTGCCCAGCACACACAGACACCCTGAATGCCCTGTTACTGCCCAGCACACACACACCCTGAATACCCTGTTACTGCCCAGCACACGCACACACCCTGAATACCCTGTTACTGCCCAGCACACACACACACACACACCCTAAATCTCTTGTTACTGCCCAGCACACACGCACACACCCTGAATACCTTGTTACTGCCCAGCAGACACACACACACACACACACACACACACACACAGCCTGAATGCCCTGCTACTACCCAGCACACACTCAAATCCTGAATACCTTGTTACTGCCCAGCACACACACACACCCTGAATGCCCTGTTACTGCCCAGCACACACACACCCTGAATACCCTGTTACTTCCCAGCACACACACACACCCTGAATACCCTGTTACTGCCCAACACACACACAGACTGAATACCCTGTTACTGCCCAGCACACACTCACACACCCTAAATATCTTGTTACTGCCCAGCACACACACACACACCCTGAATGCCCTGTTACTGCCCAGCACACACACAGCCTGAATACCCTGTTACTTCCCAGCACACACACACGCCCTGAATACCCTGTTACTGCCCAGCACACACACACACACACCCTAAATACCTTGGTACTGCCCAGCACACACACATGCCCTGAATACCTTGTTACTGCCCAGCACACACACACACACCCTGAATGTCCTGTTACTGCCCAGCACACACACACCCTGAATACCCTGTTACTGCCCAGCACACACATACACACTGAATACCCTGTTACTGCCGTGCACACACGCACACATTGAATACCCGGTTACTGCCCAGCACACACACACACCCTGAATACCCTGCCACTGCCCAGCACACACACCCTGAATGCCCTGTTACTGCCCAGCACACACACACCCTGAATGCCCTGTTACTACCCCGCATACACGCACACCCTGAATACCCTGTTACTGCCCATCTCACACACACACACGCAGAATACACTGTTACTGCTCAGCACACACATACACCCTAAATACCCCGATACTGCCCAGCACACACACACCCTGAATGTCCTGTTACTGCCCAGCACACACACACACCCTGAATACCCTGTTACTGCCCAGCACACACGCACACCCTGAATGCCCTGTTACTGCCCAGCACACACACACAGCCTGAATACCCTGTTACTGCCCAGCACACACACACACGCCCTGAATGCCTTGTTACTGCCCAGCACACACACACACCCTGAATGTCCTGTTACTGCCCAGCACACACACACCCTGAATACCCTGTTACTGCCCAGCACACACATACACCCTGAATGCCCAGTTACTGCCCCGCACACACACACCCTGAACTCCCAGTTACTGCCCAGCACACACACACACCCTGAATGCCCTGTTACTGCCCAGCACACACACACACACACCCTAAATATCTTGTTACTGCCCAGCACACACGCACACACCCTGAATACCTTGTTACTGCCCAGCACACACACACACACACACACACAGCCTGAATGACCTGTTACTTCCCAGCACACACACACAGCCTGAATACCCTGTTACTGCCCAGCACACACACACGCCCTGAATACCTTGTTACTGCCCAGCACACACACACACCCTGAATGTCCTGTTACTGCCCAGCACACACACACCCTGAATACCCTGTTACTGCCCAGCACACACATACACCCTGAATACCCTTTTACTGCCATGCACACACACACACTGAATGCCTTGTTACTGCCCAGCACACACACACCCTGAATACCCTGTTACTGCCCAGCACACACACACCCTGAATACACTGTTACTGCCCAGCACACACACACACCCTGAATACCCTGTTCCTCTCCGGCACACACACAGACCGTAAATACCCTGTTACTGCCCAGCACACACGCACACCCTGAATACACTGTTACTACCTGGCACACAGACACACCCTGAATACCCTGTTACTGCCCAACACACACACACACCCTAAATACCTTGTTACTACCCAGCACACGCGCACAGCCTGAATACCCTGTTACTGTCCAGCACACACACACACACCCTGAATACACTGTTACTGCCCAGCACACATACACACCCCCTAAATACCCTATTGCTGCCCAGCACACACACACACACACACTCTAAATACCCTGTTACTGCCCAACACATGCACACACCCTGAATACCCTGTTACAGCCCAGCACACACGGACACCCTGAATGCCCTGTTACTGCCCAGCACACACACACACACTGAATGCCCTGTTACTGCCCAGCACACACACACACCCGGAATACCCTGTTACTGCCCAACACACGCACACACCCTGAATACCCTGTTACAGCCCAGCACACACGCACACCCTGAATGCCCTGTTACTGCCCAGCACACACACACACACTGAATGCCTTGTTACTGCCCAGCACACACACACACACACTCTGAATGCCCTGTTACTGCCCAGCACACACACACCCTGAATACCCTGTTACTGCCCATCACACACACACACACGCTGAATACCCTGTTACTGCTCAGCACACACATACACCCTAAATACCCCGATACTGCCCAGCACACACACACCTTGAATGTCCTGTTACTGCGCAGCACACACACACACCTTGAATACCCTGTTACTGCCCAGCACACACACACACCCTGAATACCCTGTTACTGCCCAGCACACACGCACACCCTGAATGCCCTGTTACTGCCCAGCACACACACACAGCCTGAATACCCTGTTACTGCCCAGCACACACACACACCCTGAATACCCTGTTCCTCTCCGGCACACACACAGATCGTAAATACCCTGTTACTGCCCAGCACACACGCACACCCTGAATACCCTGTTACTACCTGGCACACAGACACACCCTGAATACCCTGTTACTGCCCAACACACACACACACCCTAAATACCTTGTTACTGCCCAGCACACGCGCACAGCCTGAATACCCTGTTACTGTCCAGCACACACACACACACCCTGAATACACTGTTACTGCCCAGCACACATACACACCCCCTAAATACCCTATTGCTGCCCAGCACACATACACACCCCCTAAATACCCTATTGCTGCCCAGCACACACACACACACACACACACTCTAAATACCCTGTTACTGCCCAACACATGCACACACCCTGAATACCCTGTTACAGCCCAGCACACACGGACACCCTGAATGCCCTGTTACTGCCCAGCACACACACACACACTGAATGCCCTGTTACTGCCCAGCACACACACACACCCGGAATACCCTGTTACTGCCCAACACATGCACACACCCTGAATACCCTGTTGCAGCCCAGCACACACGCACACCCTGAATGCCCTGTTACTGCCCAGCACACACACACACACTGAATGCCTTGTTACTGCCCAGCACACACACACACACACTCTGAATGCCCTGTTACTGCCCAGCACACACACAGCCTGAATACCCTGTTACTGCCCAGCACACACACACACCCTAAATACCTTGTTACTGCCCAGCACACACACACTCCCTGATTACCTTGTTACTGCCCAGCAAACACACACACCCTCAATATCCTGTTACTGCCAGGCACACACACACCCTGAATACCCTGTTACTGCCTAGCACACACACACCCTGAATGCCCTGTTACTGCCCAGCACACACGCACACATTGAATACCCTGCTACTGCCCAGCACACACACCCTGAATGCCCTGTTACTGCCCAGCACACACGTACACACCCTGAATGCCCTGTTACTACCCCGCATACACTCACACCCTGAATACCCTGTTACTGCCCATCACACACACACACCCTTAATACCCTGTTGCTGCCCAGCACACACACATACCTTGAATACCCTGTTACTGCCCAGCACACACACACCCTGAATACCCTGTAACAGCCCAGTGCACACACACACCCTGAATGCCCTGTTACTGCCCAGCACACATACACAGCCTGAATACCCTGCTACTGCCCAGCACACACACACGCCCTAAATACCTTGTTACTGCCCAGCACACACACACGCCCTGAATACCTTGTTACTGCCCAGCACACACACACACCCTGAATGTCCTGTTACTGCCCAGCACACACACACCCTGAATACCCTGTTACTGCCCAGCACACACATACACCCTGTATACCCTGTTACTGCCATGCACACACACACACTGAATGCCTTCTTACTGCCCAGCACACACACACCCTGAATACCCTGTTACTGCCCAGCACACACACACCCTGAATGCCCAGTTACTGCCCCGCACACACACACCCTGAATGCCCAGTTACTGCCCAGCACACACACACACCCTGAATACCCTGTTACTGCCCAACACACACACAGACTGAATACCCTGTTACTGCCCAGCACACACTCACACACCCTAAATATCTTGTTACTGCCCAGCACACACGTACACAACCTGAATACCTTGTTACTGCCCAGCACACACACACACACACTCTGAATGCCCTGTTACTGCCCAGCACACACACAGCCTGAATACCCTGTTACTACCCAGCACACACACACACCCTAAATACCTTGTTACTGCCCAGCACACACACACACCCTCAATATCCTGTTACTGCCAGGCACACACACACCCTGAATACCCTGTTACTGCCCAGCACACACACACACCCTGAATACCCTGTTACTGCCATGCACACACACACACTGAATGCCTTGTTACTGCCCAGCACACACACACCCTGAATACCCTGTTACTGCCTAGCACACACACACCCTGAATGCCCTGTTACTGCCCAGCACACACGCACACATTGAATACCCTGCTACTGCCCAGCACACACACCCTGAATACCCTGTTACTGCCCAGCACACACGTACACACCCTGAATGCCCTGTTACTACCCCGCATACAGGCACACCCTGAATACCCTGTTACTGCCCATCACACACACACACCCTTAATACCCTGTTGCTGCCCAGCAGACACACATACCTTGAATACCCTGTTACTGCCCAGCACACACACACCCTGAATACTCTGTAACAGCCCAGCACACACGCACACCCTGAATGCCCTGTTACTGCCCAGCACACATACACAGCCTGAATACCCTGCTACTGTCCAGCACACACACACACCCTAAATACCTTGTTACTGCCCAGCACACACACACGCCCTGAATATCTTGTTACTGCCCAGCACACACACACACCCTGAATGTCCTGTTACTGCCCAGCACACACATACACCCTGAATACCCTGTTACTGCCATGCACACACACACACTGAATGCGTTCTTACTGCCCAGCACACACACACCCTGAATACCCTGTTACTGCCCAGCACACACACACCCTGAATGCCCAGTTACTGCCCAGCACACACAGACACCCTGAATGCCCTGTTACTGCCCAGCACACACACACCCTGAATACCCTGTTACTGCCCAGCACACGCACACACCCTGAATACCCTGTTACTGCCCAGCACACACACACACACACACCCTAAATCTCTTGTTACTGCCCAGCACACACGCACACACCCTGAATACCTTGTTACTGCCCAGCAGACACACACACACACACACACACACACACACACACACACAGCCTGAATGCCCTGCTACTACCCAGCACACACTCAAATCCTGAATACCTTGTTACTGCCCAGCACACACACACACCCTGAATGCCCTGTTACTGCCCAGCACACACACACCCTGAATACCCTGTTACTTCCCAGCACACACACACACCCTGAATACCCTGTTACTGCCCAACACACACAGAGACTGAATACCCTGTTACTGCCCAGCACACACTCACACACCCTAAATATCTTGTTACTGCCCAGCACACACACACACACCCTGAATGCCCTGTTACTGCCCAGCACACACACAGCCTGAATACCCTGTTACTTCCCAGCACACACACACGCCCTGAATACCCTGTTACTGCCCAGCACACACACACACACACCCTAAATACCTTGGTACTGCCCAGCACACACACATGCCCTGAATACCTTGTTACTGCCCAGCACACACACACACACCCTGAATGTCCTGTTACTGCCCAGCACACACACACCCTGAATACCCTGTTACTGCCCAGCACACACATACACACTGAATACCCTGTTACTGCCGTGCACACACGCACACATTGAATACCCGGTTACTGCCCAGCACACACACACACCCTGAATACCCTGCCACTGCCCAGCACACACACCCTGAATGCCCTGTTACTGCCCAGCACACACACACCCTGAATGCCCTGTTACTACCCCGCATACACGCACACCCTGAATACCCTGTTACTGCCCATCTCACACACACACACGCAGAATACACTGTTACTGCTCAGCACACACATACACCCTAAATACCCCGATACTGCCCAGCACACACACACCCTGAATGTCCTGTTACTGCCCAGCACACACACACACCCTGAATACCCTGTTACTGCCCAGCACACACGCACACCCTGAATGCCCTGTTACTGCCCAGCACACACACACAGCCTGAATACCCTGTTACTGCCCAGCACACACACACACGCCCTGAATGCCTTGTTACTGCCCAGCACACACACACACCCTGAATGTCCTGTTACTGCCCAGCACACACACACCCTGAATACCCTGTTACTGCCCAGCACACACATACACCCTGAATGCCCAGTTACTGCCCCGCACACACACACCCTGAACTCCCAGTTACTGCCCAGCACACACACACACCCTGAATGCCCTGTTACTGCCCAGCACACACACACACACACACCCTAAATATCTTGTTACTGCCCAGCACACACGCACACACCCTGAATACCTTGTTACTGCCCAGCACACACACACACACACACACACAGCCTGAATGACCTGTTACTTCCCAGCACACACACACAGCCTGAATACCCTGTTACTGCCCAGCACACACACACGCCCTGAATACCTTGTTACTGCCCAGCACACACACACACCCTGAATGTCCTGTTACTGCCCAGCACACACACACCCTGAATACCCTGTTACTGCCCAGCACACACATACACCCTGAATACCCTTTTACTGCCATGCACACACACACACTGAATGCCTTGTTACTGCCCAGCACACACACACCCTGAATACCCTGTTACTGCCCAGCACACACACACCCTGAATACACTGTTACTGCCCAGCACACACACACACCCTGAATACCCTGTTCCTCTCCGGCACACACACAGACCGTAAATACCCTGTTACTGCCCAGCACACACGCACACCCTGAATACACTGTTACTACCTGGCACACAGACACACCCTGAATACCCTGTTACTGCCCAACACACACACACACCCTAAATACCTTGTTACTACCCAGCACACGCGCACAGCCTGAATACCCTGTTACTGTCCAGCACACACACACACACCCTGAATACACTGTTACTGCCCAGCACACATACACACCCCCTAAATACCCTATTGCTGCCCAGCACACACACACACACACACTCTAAATACCCTGTTACTGCCCAACACATGCACACACCCTGAATACCCTGTTACAGCCCAGCACACACGGACACCCTGAATGCCCTGTTACTGCCCAGCACACACACACACACTGAATGCCCTGTTACTGCCCAGCACACACACACACCCGGAATACCCTGTTACTGCCCAACACATGCACACACCCTGAATACCCTGTTACAGCCCAGCACACACGCACACCCTGAATGCCCTGTTACTGCCCAGCACACACACACACACTGAATGCCTTGTTACTGCCCAGCACACACACACACACACTCTGAATGCCCTGTTACTGCCCAGCACACACACACCCTGAATACCCTGTTACTGCCCATCACACACACACACACGCTGAATACCCTGTTACTGCTCAGCACACACATACACCCTAAATACCCCGATACTGCCCAGCACACACACACCTTGAATGTCCTGTTACTGCGCAGCACACACACACACCTTGAATACCCTGTTACTGCCCAGCACACACACACACCCTGAATACCCTGTTACTGCCCAGCACACACGCACACCCTGAATGCCCTGTTACTGCCCAGCACACACACACAGCCTGAATACCCTGTTACTGCCCAGCACACACACACACCCTGAATACCCTGTTCCTCTCCGGCACACACACAGATCGTAAATACCCTGTTACTGCCCAGCACACACGCACACCCTGAATACCCTGTTACTACCTGGCACACAGACACACCCTGAATACCCTGTTACTGCCCAACACACACACACACCCTAAATACCTTGTTACTGCCCAGCACACGCGCACAGCCTGAATACCCTGTTACTGTCCAGCACACACACACACACCCTGAATACACTGTTACTGCCCAGCACACATACACACCCCCTAAATACCCTATTGCTGCCCAGCACACATACACACCCCCTAAATACCCTATTGCTGCCCAGCACACACACACACACACACACACACACACACACACTCTAAATACCCTGTTACTGCCCAACACATGCACACACCCTGAATACCCTGTTACAGCCCAGCACACACGGACACCCTGAATGCCCTGTTACTGCCCAGCACACACACACACACTGAATGCCCTGTTACTGCCCAGCACACACACACACCCGGAATACCCTGTTACTGCCCAACACATGCACACACCCTGAATACCCTGTTGCAGCCCAGCACACACGCACACCCTGAATGCCCTGTTACTGCCCAGCACACACACACACACTGAATGCCTTGTTACTGCCCAGCACACACACACACACACTCTGAATGCCCTGTTACTGCCCAGCACACACACAGCCTGAATACCCTGTTACTGCCCAGCACACACACACACCCTAAATACCTTGTTACTGCCCAGCACACTCACACTCCCTGATTACCTTGTTACTGCCCAGCAAACACACACACCCTCAATATCCTGTTACTGCCAGGCACACACACACCCTGAATACCCTGTTACTGCCTAGCACACACACACCCTGAATGCCCTGTTACTGCCCAGCACACACGCACACATTGAATACCCTGCTACTGCCCAGCACACACACCCTGAATGCCCTGTTACTGCCCAGCACACACGTACACACCCTGAATGCCCTGTTACTACCCCGCATACACTCACACCCTGAATACCCTGTTACTGCCCATCACACACACACACCCTTAATACCCTGTTGCTGCCCAGCACACACACATACCTTGAATACCCTGTTACTGCCCAGCACACACACACCCTGAATACCCTGTAACAGCCCAGCGCACACACACACCCTGAATGCCCTGTTACTGCCCAGCACACATACACAGCCTGAATACCCTGCTACTGCCCAGCACACACACACGCCCTAAATACCTTGTTACTGCCCAGCACACACACACGCCCTGAATACCTTGTTACTGCCCAGCACACACACACACCCTGAATGTCCTGTTACTGCCCAGCACACACACACCCTGAATACCCTGTTACTGCCCAGCACACACATACACCCTGTATACCCTGTTACTGCCATGCACACACACACACTGAATGCCTTCTTACTGCCCAGCACACACACACCCTGAATACCCTGTTACTGCCCAGCACACACACACCCTGAATGCCCAGTTACTGCCCCGCACACACACACCCTGAATGCCCAGTTACTGCCCAGCACACACAGACACCCTGAATGCCCTGTTACTGCCCAGCACACACACACCCTGAATACCCTGTTACTGCCCAGCAGACGCGCACACCCTGAATACCCTGTTACTGCCCAGCACACACGCACACACACACCCTAAATCTCTTGTTACTGCCCAGCACACATGCACACACCCTGAATACCTTGTTACGGCCCAGCACACACACACACACACAGACACACACACACACAGCCTGAATGCCCTGCTACTACCCAGCACACACTCAAACCCTGAATACCTTGTTACTGCCCAGCACACACACACACCCTGAATGCCCTGTTACTGCCCAGCACACACACACCCTGAATACCCTGTTACTGCCCAGCACACACACACACCCTGAATACCCTGTTACTGCCCAACACACACACAGACTGAATACCCTGTTACTGCCCAGCACACACTCACACACCCTAAATATCTTGTTACTGCCCAGCACACACACACACCCTGAATGCCCTGTTACTGCCCAGCACACACACAGCCTGAATACCCTGTTACTGCCCAGCACACACACACGCCCTGAATACCTTGTTACTGCCCAGCACACACACACACACCCTGAATACTCTGTTACTGCCCAGCACACATACACACCCCCTTAATACCCTATTGCTGCCCAGAACACACACACACACACTCTAAATACCCTGTTACTGCCCAACACATGCACACACCCTGAATACCCTGTTACAGCCCAGCACACACACACACCCTGAATGCCCTGTTACTGCCCAGCACACACACACACACTGAATGCCCTGTTACTACCCAGCACACACACACACTGAGTACCTTGTTACTGCCCAGCACACACACACCCTGAGTACCCTGTTACTGCCCAGCACACATGCACACCCTGAATATTCTGTGACTGCCCAGCACACACACACACACCCTGAATACCCTGTTTCTGCCCAGCACACGCAGACCCTGAATGCCCTGTTACTGCCCGCACACACACACCCTGAATGCCCAGTTACTGCCCAGTACACACATACACCCTGAATGCCCTGTTACTGCCCAGCACACACACACCCTGAATACCCTGTTACTGCCCAGCACACACACACACACACACACACACACACACACACACACACAGCCTGAATGACCTGTTACTGCCCAGCACACACACACCCTGAATACCCTGTTACTGCCCAGCACACACACACCCTGAATACGCTGTTACTGCCCAAGACACACACACACCCTAAATACCTTGTTACTGCCCAGCACACACACACACACATCCTGAATACCCTGTTACTGCCCGGCACACACACACACCCTAAATACCCTGTTACTGTCCAGCACACATGCACACCCTGAATACTCTGTGACTGCCCAGCACACACACACACACCCCGAATACCCTGTTACTGCCCAGCACACGCAGACCCTGAATGCCCTGTTACTGCCCCGCACACACACACCCTGAATTCCCAGTTACTGCCCAGTACACACACACACCCTGAATGCCCTGTTACTGCCCAGCACGCACACACCCTGAATACCGTTACTGCCCAGCACACACACACACACACACACACACACACACACAGCCTGAATGCCCTGTTACTACCCAGCACACACTCAAACCCTGAATACCTTGTTACTGCCCAGCACACACACACACCCTGAATGCCCTGTTACTGCCCAGCACACACACACCCTGAATACCCTGTTACTGCCCAGCACACACACACCCTGAATACGCTGTTACTACCCAAGACACACACACACCCTAAATACCTTGTTACTTCCCAGCACACACACACACACATCCTGAATACCCTGTTACTGCCCAGCACACACACACACCCTAAATACCTTGTTACTGCCCAGCACACACACACGCCCTGAATACCTTGTTACTGCCCAGCACACACACACACCCTGAATGCCCTGTTACTGCCCAGCACACACACACACAGCCTGAATACCCTGTTACTGCCCAGCACACACACACACCCTAAATACCTTGGTACTGCCCAGCACACACACATGCCCTGAATACCTTGTTACTGCCCAGCACACACACACACCCTGAATGTCCTGTTACTGCCCAGCACACACACACCCTGAATACCCTGTTACTGCCCAGCACACACATACACCCTGAATACCCTGTTACTGCCGTGCACACACGCACACATTGCATACCCTGTTACTGCCCAGCACACACACACACCCTGAATACCCTGCTACTGCCCAGCACACACACCCTGAATGCCCTGTTACTGCCCAGCACACACACACCCTGAATACCCTGTTACTGCTCAGCACACACATACACCCTAAATACCCCGATACTGCCCAGCACACACACACCTTGAATGTCCTGTTACTGCGCAGCACACTCACACACCTTGAATACCCTGTTACTGCCCAGCACACACACACACCCTGAATACCCTGTTACTGCCCAGCACACACGCACACCCTGAATGCCCTGTTACTGCCCAGCACACACACACAGCCTGAATAACCTGTTACTGCCCAGCACACACACACACGCCCTGAATACCTTGTTACTGCCCAGCACACACACACACCCTGAATGTCCTGTTACTACCCAGCACACACACACCCTGAATACCCTGTTACTGCCCAGCACACACATACACCCTGAATGCCCTGTTACTGCCCAGCACACACACACACACCCTAAATATCTTGTTACTGCCCAGCACACACGCACACACCCTGAATACCTTGTTACTGCCCAGCACACACACACACACACACACACACACACACACACACAGCCTGAATGACCTGTTACTGCCCAGCACACACACACAGCCTGAATACCCTGTTACTGCCCAGCACACACACACGCCCTGAATACCTTGTTACTGCACAGCACACACACACACCCTGAATGTCCTGTTACTGCCCAGCACACACACACCCTGAATACCCTGTTACTGCCCAGCACACAGATACACCCTGAATACCCTTTTACTGCCATGCACACACACACACTGAATGCCTTGTTACTACCCAGCACACACACACCCTGAATACCCTGTTACTGCCCAGCACACACACACCCTGAATACACTGTTACTGCCCAGCACACACGCACACCCTGAATACCCTGTTCCTCTCCGGCACACACACAGACCGTAAATACCCTGTTACTGCCCAGCACAGACGCACACCCTGAATACCCTGTTACTACCTGGCACACAGACACACCCTGAATACCCTGTTACTGCCCAACACACACACACACCCTAAATACCTTGTTACTGCCCAGCACACACGCACAGCCTGAATACCCTGTTACTGTCCAGCACACACACACACACCCTGAATACACTGTTACTGCCCAGTACACATACACACCCCCTAAATACCCTTTTGCTGCCCAGCACACACACACACACACACACACACACACACTCTAAATACCCTGTTACTGCCCAACACATGCACACACCCTGAATACCCTGCTACAGCCCAGCACACACGCACACCCTGAATGCCCTGTTACTGCCCAGCACCCACACACACACTGAATGCCCTGTTACTGCCCAGCACACACACACACCCGGAATACACTGTTACTGCCCAAGACATGCACACACCCTGAATGCCCTGTTACTGCCCAGCACACACACACTCACTGAATGCCTTGTTACTGCCCAGCACACACACACCTTGAATACCCTGTTACTGCCTAGCACACACACACCCTGAATGCCCTGTTACTGCCCAGCACACACGCACACATTGAATACCCTGTTACTGCCCAGCACACTCACACACCCTGAATACCCTGCTACTGCCCAGCACACACACCCTGAATGCCCTGTTACTGCCCAGCACACACACATACCCTGAATACCCTGTTACTGCCCAACACACACACACACCCTAAATACCTTGTTACTGCCCAGCACACACACACACACACCCTGAATACCTTGTTACTGCCCAGCACACACACACACCCTGAATACCCTGTTACTGCCCAGCACACACACACACCCTGAATACCCTGTTACAGCCCGGCACACACGCACACCCTGAATGCCCTGTTACTGCCCAGCACACACACACACACTGAATGCCCTGTTACCGCCCAGCAGACACAACTACCCTGAGTGCCCTATTACTACCCAGCACACACATACACACACACACACACACGAACACGCACACACATAAACACACACTCACACACTCACACTCCCTGAATACCCTGTTACTGCCCAACACACACACACACCCTGAATATCCTGTTACTGCCCAGCACACACACACACCCCCAGAATACCCTGTTACTGCCCAGCATACACACACCCTGAGTACCCTGTTATTGCCCAGCACACATGCACACCCTGAATACTCTGTGACTGCCCAGCACACACACACCCTGAATACGCTGTTACTGCCCAGCACACGCAGACCCTGAATGCCCTGTTACTGCCCTGCACACACACCCTGAATACCCAGTTACTGCCCAGCACACACACACACCCTGAATACCCTGTTACTGCCCAGCACACACACCCTAAATATCTTGTTACTGCCCAGCACACATGCACACACCCTGAATACCTTGTTACTGCCCAGCACACACACACACGCACACCCTGAATGCCCTGTTACTGCCCAGCACACACTCACACCCTGAATACCCTGTTACTGCCCAGCACACACCCACCCTGAATACCCTGTTACTGCCCAGAACACACACACACACACCCTGAATGCCCTGTTACTACCCAGCACACACTCACACCCTGAATACCCTGTTACTGCCCAGCACACACACACCCTGAATACCCTGTTGCTGCCCAGCACACACACACACCCTGAATACCCTGTTACTGCCCAACACACACACAGACTGAATACCCTGTTACTGCCCAGCACACACTCACACACCCTAAATATCTTGTTACTGCCCAGCACACACGCACACACCCTGAATACCTTGTTACTGCCCAGCACACACACACACCCTGAATGCCCTGTTACTGCCTAGCACACACACACCCTGAATGCGCTGTTACTGCCCAGCACACACGCACACATCGAATACCCTGCTACTGCCCAGCACACACACCCTGAATGCCCTGTTACTGCCCAGCACACACGTACACACCCTGAATGCCCTGTTACTACCCCGCATACACGCACACCCTGAATACCCTGTTACTGCCCATCACACACACACACCCTTAATACCCTGTTGCTGCCCAGCACACACACATACCTTGAATGCCCTGTTACTGCCCAGCACACACACACCCTGAATACCCTGTAACAGCCCAGCACACACGCACACCCTGAATACCCTGCTACTGCCCAGCACACACACACACCCTAAATACCTTGTTACTGCCCAGCACACACACACACCCTGAATGTCCTGTTACTGCCATGCACACACACACACTGAATGCCTTCTTACTGCCCAGCACACACACACCCTGAATACCCTGTTACTGCCCAGCACACACACACCCTGAATGCCCAGTTACTGCACCGCACACACACACCCTGAATGCCCAGTTACTGCCCAGCACACACAGACACCCTGAATGCCCTGTTACTGCCCAGCACACACACACCCTGAATACCCTGTTACTGCCCAGCACACGCACACACCCTGAATACCCTGTTACTGCCCAGCACACACACACACACCCTAAATCTCTTGTTACTGCCCAACACACACGCACACACCCTGAATACCTTGTTACTGCCCAGCACACACACACACACACACACAGCCTGAATGCCCTGCTACTACCCAGCACAGACTCAAACCCTGAATACCCTGTTACTGCCCAGCACACACACACACCCTGAATGCCCTGTTACTGCCCAGCACACACACACCCTGAATACCCTGTTACTGCCCAGTACACACACACACCCTGAATACCCTGTTACTGCCCAACACACACACAGACTGAATACCCTGTTACTGCCCAGCACACACTCACACACCCTAAATATCTTGTTACTGCCCAGCACACACACACACACCCTGAATGCCCTGTTACTGCCCAGCACACACACAGCCTGAATACCCTGTTACTGCCCAGCACACACACACGCCCTGAATACCTTGTTACTGCCCAGCACACACACACACACCCTGAATACACTGTTACTGCCCAGCACACATACAGACCCCCTTAATACCCTATTGCTGCCCAGCACACACACACACACACACACTCTAAATACCCTGTTACTGCCCAACACATGCACACACCCTGAATACCCTGTTACAGCCCAGCACACACACACACCCTGAATGCCCTGTTACTGCCCAGCACACACACACACCCTGAATGCCCTGTTACTGCCCAGCACACACACACCCTGAATACCCTGTTACTGCCCAGTACACACACACACCCTGAATACCCTGTTACTGCCCAACACACACACAGACTGAATACCCTGTTACTGCCCAGCACACACTCACACACCCTAAATATCTTGTTACTGCCCAGCACACACACACACACCCTGAATGCCCTGTTACTGCCCAGCACACACACAGCCTGAATACCCTGTTACTGCCCAGCACACACACACGCCCTGAATACCTTGTTACTGCCCAGCACACACACACACACCCTGAATACACTGTTACTGCCCAGCACACATACAGACCCCCTTAATACCCTATTGCTGCCCAGCACACACACACACACACACACTCTAAATACCCTGTTACTGCCCAACACATGCACACACCCTGAATACCCTGTTACAGCCCAGCACACACACACACCCTGAATGCCCTGTTACTGCCCAGCACACACACACACACTGAATGCCCTGTTACTGCCCAGCACACACACACACACTGAATGCCCTGTTACTGCCCAGCACACACACACACTGAGTACCTTGTTACTGCCCAGCACACACACACCCTGAGTACCCTGTTACTGCCCAGCACACATGCACACCCTGAATACTCTGTGACTGCCCAGCACACACACACACACCCTGAATACCCTGTTACTGCCCAGCACACACAGACCCTGAATGCCCTGTTACTGCCCCGCACAACCACACCCTGAATGCCCAGTTACTGCCCAGCACACACACACACCCTGAATGCCCTGTTACTGCCCAGCACACACACACCCTGAATGCCCTGTTACTGCCCAGCACACACACACCCTGAATACCCTGTTACTGCCCAGCACACGCACACACCCTGAATACCCTGTTACTGCCCAGCACACACACACACACACACACACACACACACACACACACACACACAGCCTGAATGCCCTGTTACTACCCAGCACACACTCAAACCCTGAATACCTTGTTACTGCCCAGCACACACACACACCCTGAATGCCCTGTTACTGCCCAGCACACACACACCCTGAATACCCTGTTACTGCCCAGCACACACACACCCTGAATACCCTGTTACTGCCCAAGACACACACACACCCTAAATACTTTGTTACTGCCCAGCACACACACACACAGCCTGAATACCCTGTTACTGCCCAGCACACACACACACCCTGAATGTCCTGTTACTGCCCAGCACACACACACCCTGAATACCCTGTTACTGCCCAGCACACACATACACCCTGAATGCCCAGTTACTGCCCCGCAGACGCACACCCTGAACTCCCAGTTACTGCCCAGCACACACACACACCGTGAATGCCCTGTTACTGCCCAGCACACACACACACACACACACACACACACACACAGCCTGAATGACCTGTTACTGCCCAGCACACACACACACACACACACACAGCCTGAATGACCTGTTACTGCCCAGCACACACACACAGCCTGAATACCCTGTTACTGCCCAGCACACACACACACCCTGAATGTCCTGTTACTGCCCAGCACACACACACCCTGAATACCCTGTTACTGCCCAGCACACACATACACCCTGAATACCCTTTTACTGCCATGCACACACACACACTGAATGCCTTGTTACTGCCCAGCACACACACACCCTGAATACCCTGTTACTGCCCAGCACACACACACCCTGAATACACTGTTACTGCCCAGCACACACACACACCCTGAATACCCTGTTCCTCTCCGGCACACACACAGACCGTAAATACCCTGTTACTGCCCAGCACAGACGCACACCCTGAATACCCTTTTACTACCTGGCACACAGACACACCCTGAATACCCTGTTACTGCCCAACACACACACACACCCTAAATACCTTGTTACTGCCCAGCAAACGCGCACACCCTGAATGCCCTGTTACTGCCCAGCACACACACACACACTGAATGCCCTGTTACTGCCCAGCACACACACACACCCGGAATACCCTGTTACTGCCCAACACATGCACACATCCTGAATACCCTGTTACAGCCCAGCACACACGCACACCCTGAATGCCCTGTTACTGCCCAGCACACACACACACACTGAATGCCTTGTTACTGCCCAGCACACACACACCCTGAATATCCTGTTACTGCCTAGCACACACACACCCTGAATGCCCTGTTACTGCCCAGCACACACGCACGCATTGAATACCCTGTTACTGCCCAGCACACACACACACCCTGAATACCCTGCTACTGCCCAGCACACACACCCTGAATGCCCTGTTACTGCCCAGCACACACACACACCCGGAATACCCTGTTACTGCCCAACACATGCACACACCCTGAATACCCTGTTACAGCCCAGCACACACGCACACCCTGAATGCCCTGTTACTGCCCAGCACACACACACACTGAATGCCTTGTTACTGCCCAGCACACACACACCCTGAATACCCTGTTACTGCCTAGCACATACACACCCTGAATGCCCTGTTACTGCCCAGCACACACGCACACATTGAATACCCTGTTACTGCCCAGCACACACACACACCCTGAATACCCTGCTACTGCCCAGCACACACACCCTGAATGCCCTGTTACTGCCCAGCACACACACATACCCTGAATACCCTGTTACTGCCCAACACACACACACACCCCCTAAATACCTTGTTACTGCCCAGCACACACACACACACCCTGAATACCTTGTTACTGCCCAGCACACACACACACCCTGAATACCCTGTTACTGCCCAGCACACACACACACCCTGAATACCCTGTTACAGCCCAGCACACACGCACACCCTGAATGCCCTGTTACTGCCCAGCACACACACACACACTGAATGCCCTGTTACCGCCCAGCAGACACAACTACCCTGAGTGCCCTATTACTGCCCAGCACACACATACACACACACACACACACGAACACGCACACACATAAGCACACACTCACACACCCTGAATACCCTGTTACTGCCCAACACACACACACACCCTGAATATCCTGTTACTGCCCAGCATACACACACCCTGAGTACCCTGTTATTGCCCAGCACACATGCACACCCTAAATACTCTGTGACTGCCCAGCACACACACACCCTGAACACGCTGTTACTGCCCAGCACACGCAGACCCTGAATGCCCTGTTACTGCCCTGCACACACACCCTGAATACCCAGTTACTGCCCAGCACACACACACACCCTGAATACCCTGTTACTGCCCAGCACACACACCCTAAATATCTTGTTACTGCCCAGCACACATGCACACACCCTGAATACCTTGTTACTGCCCAGCACACACACACACGCACACCCTGAATGCCCTGTTACTGCCCAGCACACACTCACACCCTGAATACCCTGTTACTGCCCAGCACACACACACCCTGAATACCCTGTTACTGCCCAGAACACACACACACACACCCTGAATGCCCTGTTACTACCCAGCACACACTCACACCCTGAATACCCTGTTACTGCCCAGCACACACACACCCTGAATACCCTGTTACTGCCCAGCACACACACACACCCTGAATACCCTGTTACTGCCCAACACACACACAGACTGAATACCCTGTTACTGCCCAGCACACACTCACACACCCTAAATATCTTGTTACTGCCCAGCACACACGCACACACCCTGAATACCTTGTTACTGCCCAGCACACACACACACCCTGAATGCCCTGTTACTGCCCAGCACACACACACACCCTGAATACCCTGTTACTGGCCAGCACACACTCTCACCCTGAATACCCTGTTACTGCCATGCACACACACACACTGAATGCCATTTCAAGGAACAAGCATCTTATTGAATCAGTTACATGCATAGTCAGATGTCATGTTCCTTACAAATATTGAAATTAGTCTTCAGAATGTGGAAATGTGCTTGCAGAACAGAAGCTCTCTCTACACAGAATTTTCATGGACTGCAGTTCTTTAAATCAACAACATCTCAATAGTCCATTTAATTTCAGAGAATATATGCAATTAACAACCCAAAATTCTGTTTTGCATCTCAGCAGGTACTTAACTATGCATATGTCGGGAACTAATAATGGAAAGCAAGGATGTGGCAGATTAATTAACTTGGTCATTTGCATCAGCTCCACTTATTTTTATGGAAAGAAAGGAAGAAATCAAGAGCATTACGATCACCAGGGCTGTGATACTCAGCAAATCATTGGAGCTGGGGCCTGATAAGTCTCTGGTCCTGACAAATTTCACCCGAGGGTCTTAAAGCAAGTGGCTAGTGAGGGAGCTGACACATCTGTATTCATGTGTCAAACTTCTGTAGATATGTGGTGGAAAGTGTGCTGACTGGCTGTATTATGGCCTGGTATGGAAACCCCAAGGCCTTTGAGTGGAAAATCCTACAATAGGTACTGGATTCGACCTGGTACATCATGGGTAAAACCCTCCCAACCATTGAGCACATCTACATGAAACGATGCCTTAGAAAAGCAGCATCCATCATCAATGATCCTCACCACCCAGGCCATGCTCTTTTCTCACTGGTGTCATCAGGTAGAAGGTACAAGTGCCTCAGGACTCACATCACCAGGCTCAAGAACAATTTCTACCCCTCAATCATCAGGATCTTGAACAAAAATGGATAGCTACACTCATTGAAGGAGTCTTTTATCTTGTTATTTCATGCTCGTTATTTTTTACTATTTACTTATACCTGCATTTGCACAGTTTGTTTACAAATAACAGTTCTTGATGTTTACAGTTTGCAGTTACTGGTCTATAGATTTGTAATGGTCAACCAGCCTCCCTGTGATGTGGGATGAAACTCTTGTAATCTCAGGGATCACACTAGAGGTCTACTTATTGATTTATTTAACGATTACAGCGCAGAACAGGCCCTTCGGCCCATCCAGCTATTTAATACTAGCCCAATCACGGAATACTTACAATAACAGATTAACCCTTTTAATCAGTATGTCTTTGGAATGTGGAAGGAAACCCGAGCACCTGGAGGAAACCCGTGTGCACAGAGGAAGAATGTACAGATGGTGCCGGAATTGAACTCTGAACTCTGAACTCTGACACCATGAGCATTAATAGCTTCACACTAACAGCGACAGCACCATGGTGCCTTCTTTGACTGAACCAGCAACAGCCCTGTTAATTGTGTCCCTGTGGCACTTCAGCCTGTTGTAGTCCCTCTCTTCCCTGCATCAGTCATTTCCCTCTCCCTCGCCCTCCCACCCCTACTTCCCCCTCCCTTCTCCCACTCCTTCTCCTTCTGTCCCCCTCTTTCTCCCTCTGTCCATCTTCCTTTGCATTCCTTTCCACTCTCTCCCTTTTCCTATCTCTCCCCTCCCTCTCCCTCCGTTCCCCCACCGCCCCCCCTCCCTGAACCTCCTTCAAACTCCCTCCACCTCTGTCCCCTTCCCCTACCTCCACCTTCTTCCCTCTCTTTCTCCTGCTTTCCCTCCCTCCACCCCCTCTGCCTCTTTCCCTCTCCCTCTCCCAGGACAACCTTTTACACTTCCATATTTCTAGACCAGTGTACTACGCTCTGTCAGTCCAAGTTTAGTCCACTCCTGTATCTGCCATTGCTCTGACTCTTCGATCATCTATCGCTGCCTTGGATCAGCCCATCACCCTCCCTCTCAACCCCTCTCAGAGAGGCACAGTTATCTTAGCCGTTCTGCGTCCTTTGCTCTTCCTGACGTGGAGAATTCTCACTTTGACAAATTGCCAGTGACTTTGACAACGCAACATTCATCTTTCTATTCTCTAACTTGAGGACCCAATTGGCACTCATTTTGGGATGACTCAAACATGAAGTAAGGATGTGCTGCTGAGGCTTTATAAGGCTTTTCTCAGACTGTATTTGAAGTATTTGGGCCATATCTAAGGAAGGATGAGCTGGTATTGGAGAGATAGAGAAGGTCCAGAGGAGGTTCCTGAGAGTGATCCCAGGAATGAAAAGATCAGCCTGTAAGAAGCATTGGAAAACTCAAAGCCTGTGTTCGATGGAAGGCCTGGATAGAGTGGATTTAGAGAGGATGTTGCCATTAGTAGGAGAGTCTAGGGTCTGAGGTTACAGCATCAGAATAAAGGAACATCCCTTTAGAACGGAAATGAGCAGGAATTTCTTTAGCCAGAGGGTGGTGAATCTGTGGAATTCATCGGCACAGGTGCCTGTGGAAGCCAAGTCATTGGGCGCATTTAAAGCAGAGGTCAATAGTTTCTTGATTGGTAAGGGAGTTGAGGGTTACAGAGAAAAGGTGAGAGAATAGGAATGAGAAAGATCAGCCATGACTGAATGGCGGAGCATACTTGATGGGCCAAATGGCCTATTTCCACTCTAAGTCATGGTTTTATGGTGCCTTGGCCTTTCCTGTGTGTGACAGGTTTGATCCCCAACACTGCCAAAGATCGTTTGCAGACATTAACACAAGGAATATATATTGCAGATTTTTATATGATGAAAAATCACACAATGGATTACAAACTTCACTATTAATGATCTGTGATCTCTCCGCCTTTCGTTGTGTTACACTGAATGTCCAGCTGTTGCTGAATTGCTCATGAGGCAGACATTAACTAACAAAACACACTGGCAATTGATTGACAAAATTATCTTCAGTATATCTGTAAATATATGCAAACTGGGTAACTCAAAGCACATGCAAACTACATTAAAGATGTGTACAAGAAGTATCCGATAATTAAATCCATTTATGTAACTTGGATTGCATACAAACCAACAAATCAAATCTGTAAAGCAAAAAACATAAGATCTACAGGAGGAAATCATTTCCCAATGGACCTTATGCATAGATTTGCATCAATACTTAGAACCATAGAACCAGAGAACGCTACAGCACAGAAAACAGGCCATTCGGTCCTTCTAGTCTGTGCCAAAACATTATTCCGCTAGTCCCATTGACCTTCATCCAGTCCATAACCCTCCAGACCTCTCCCATCCATGTACCTATCCAATTTATTCTTAAAACTTAAGAGTGAGCCCGCATTTATCATGTCAGATGGCAGCTCGTTCCACACTCCCATTACTCTGAGTGAAGAAATTCCCCATAATGTTCCCCCGAAACCTTTCCCCTTTCACCCTAAAGCCATGTCCTCTCATATTTATCTCTCCTAATCTAAGTGGAAAGGGTCTATTCACATTTACTCTGTCTTTACCCCTTATAATTTTGTAAACCTCTATCAAATCTCCCCGCATTCTTCTACGCTCCAAGGAATAAAGTCCCAACCTGTTCAATTGTTCCCTGTAACTCAACTCCTGAAGACCCGCAACATCCCAGTAAATCTTCTCTGCACTCTTTCAATCTTACTGATTTCCTTCGTATAGTTAGGTGACCAGAACTGTACACCTTTTTGTAAATGAGAAAGTTTAAAATTATTAATAAGATTTTTTTGTTAATTTCAAGACAGAAGCTGCTGTTTCTGATTGTTGTGGCCTTTCTCATCTTCCTTCCTAAAGGAAAAAGGGGAAGGGATTTGCTTCTAAACTCTTCAACCTTCTGAGGTGAAAGAGGCGCTGTTGTGCTTTTTTCACCACACAGCCGGGTGATATGTATGCCGAGGAATTTAAAGCTGTTCACCCTGTCAACCCCAGATCCATTGATGTCAATAGGGGTTAGGCTGTCTCTATTCCTCCTGTAATGCACAACCAGCTCTTTAGTTTTTGTGACACTGAGGGAGAAGTTGTTTTCTTGGCACCACTGTGTCAGGGTGATGACTTCTTGCAGGCTGCCTTATTATTATTTGAGGTTAGGCCAATCAGTGTAGTGTCGTCAGCAAATTTAATTAGCAGATTGGAGCTGTGGGTGGCGATATAGTCATGGGTATACAGAGAGTAAAGGAAGGGGCTTACGACACAGCCCTGAGGGGCACCTTTGTTGAGGGCCAGAGGGGCAGAAGTGAGGGAGCCCACTGTTACTACCTGCCAACAATCTGACAGGAAGTCCAGGATCCAGCTGCACAAGGCAGGGTGAAGGCTGAGGTCTCAGCTTCTTGTCAAGCCTGGCGGGAATTATGGTGATGAATGCTGAACTTTACACCAAGAACAGCATTCTCACATAAGCATCCTTAGATAATTTCTAAGTAAGTACATATTTGGCACAGCATTGTAGGACGAAGGGCCTGTGTTGTACTGTAGGCTTTCTGTGTTCCTATGTTTCTCCAGATGTGCAAGGACAGTGTGTAGAGCTGTGGCTATTGTGTCGTCTGTCGATCGGTTGTGTCAGTAGGCAAAGAATGGGGTTGAAGGGTTAATACATCAAACGGAATGTTGGCCTTCATTGCTAGAGGGATTGAATTCAAGAGCAGGGAGGTCATGCTGCAACTATACAGGGTACTGGTGAGGCCGCACCTGGAGTACTGTGTGCAGTTCTGGTCTCCATACTTGAGGAAGGATATACTGGCTTTGGAGGCAGTGCAGAGGAGGTTCACCAGGTTGATCCCAGAAATGAAGGGGTTAACCTATGAGGAGAGGTTAAATCGCCTGGGACTATACTCTCTGGAATTCAGAAGAATGAGAGGGGATCTTATAGAAACATACAAAATTTTGAAAGGGATAGATAAGATAGAAGTAGTAAAGTGGTTTCTATTGATAAGTGAGATTACAACTAGAGTGCATTGCCTCAAGATTCAGCGGAGAAGATTTAGGTCGGAGATGAGGAGAAACTGTTTTTCCCAGAGAGTGGTGAGTCTGTGGAATTCTCTGTCCAGGGAAGCAGTTGAGGCTTCTTCACTAAATATATTTAAGATACAGTTAGATAGATTTTTACATAGTAGGGGGATTAAGGGTTATGGGGAAAAGGCAGGTAGATGGAGCTGAGTTTATGGACAGATCAGCCATGACCTTATTGAATGGCGAGGCAGGCACGATGGGCCGGATGGCCTATTCCTGCTCCTATTTGTTATGTTCTTATGATGGAATAGCAGAGAAGATTCAATGGGCTGAATGGCCTATTTCTACTCCAAGGACTGAAGAAGGAATATGTTAGGAGAGGAGAGTGGGTCATGGGAAAAAGAGAAGGAGAAGGGACACACGAGGAAGGTGAAGAGAAGCGGGTAAGAGGGGAGCCAAATGGGGAATGGAAAAGAAGAGCAGGGGGAAGGGAGAAGCAACTATAACTTGCTGTTAGTCTTGCGGTAGAAAATATTCAAGAAATGCCAAAAATGCCCTCTTGAGCTCTTCCACCAGTTTTCTTAGCCAACTCAGTCTATTCCTTTCTGAATCCTTTTCGAGCTCCGGAATCTCACACCATTTTTCTTTTAGCAAAGCGTTCACCTCTTGATAGTTCTCCTCTTCATCAGTTTGACTTGTTCCCCTGCACTGGTTAAAGATCTTCACTTTCAGTTTACTCTCCAGCTGCAATACTGTCATTTTGGTTACAGTCTTACCAGTCAGCAACTCTTTCATGAATGCAATGGAGAAGTCCTTCTGGGTATTCACTGGGGTTACTTCCATCTCTTCAGGTGAACTAAGCACATCCAGCCTCCCTGATGAGGTACAGCAAGCAGCTGACCAGATCAGCCCAGGCACCTCAACCTTATTCTTCATTTTTCTCCTTGTGTATTTAGCAGAGCCCGTTACCACGTACATCCAGCTGCCAGCGTTGGAGCAGGTCTTCGCCAAATCTTTAATGCATCTCTCCGCATAATGATACCATTTCTTATTATCATCACCTGTCTGGGGGATCGCATTAGTGAGGGTGCAGCTGGCTTCTGGACTATCTTGTGCATTGAAGGTATACGGGTACAGATGTCCTCGATCATAACCTGATTTTTCATAATCTGTGTCCACTGCTTGTTTTGTACTGTTCTTGTTCTTGCTGGATTTCATTTCAGGACTGGCAGTCGGATCATCAATCTAAAACCAGCAGAAATTAGTCAACAGGAAATATTCACTATTTATAAAATTAGCTAAGAGAGGTCTCAATTAACTTCAGTTCCTCAATCAAGGGATCAGGGGTTATGGATACTCATGGCTAGTGGTGAACAAGGACTGATTGTAACCTGCCCAAAGATCACTTCTGGTCCTCTGTATGACTAGTTTTAACTAGTTTTCTAGTAGTTCCCATCAGTGGAGGACTCAGTGACCAGTGGTATGAGACGGAGGTGAGGAGATGGGGATGTTTATGGCAATAAGAGCCGATGGTGGTGGGTCACTCGTTGCCCATGGGAACAGGCAGAGGGTCATATATATATACAGGTGTCCCCCACTTTTCGAACGTTCGCTTTACGAAACCTCACTGTTACGAAAGACCTACATTAGTACCCTGTTTTTGCTTTCAGAAGGTGTTTTCACTGTGACGAAGAAAGGCAGTGCACGATAAAATCAGTGCGCGATAAAAGGCAGTGTGCGCCCCGAGCAGCCGCTCTGCCCCGGATTCGTTGCATTGAGCAGCCGTTAGCAAGATGAGTTCTAAGGTGTCGGAAAAGCATGAAAGAGTAAGGGTGTTACACTTAGCGTAAAACTAGACATAATTAAGTGTGAGGGATCCAGGAGTGTCTCTGTTAACTGTTTGAAGAGAGACAGAGAGAGTCATTTATCATCGATGGTTTGTTTTGAAAAGAGAGAGAGAGAGGGAGAGAGAGACGAAGATTAACGGTTGGACTGTCACGTCAGGGCACAAGAGGTAACTTTGGAGTTTTACTTTGGAGATAACACTGAGCAGCTCGAAGGTTGCTATGGTGACCGACAACACATTATTGATGTTACTTTCAAGGACTTGTTGCCTGCTTGCATGTCCTCACAGACAAAGGAAGGAGGGACTCTTTGAATGACAGGTGATGCTCAGCACAGGGAAATAAATAGGAGGTCAGATGATACAGACCTTTGACACATGATCTGGACACTGAATGAGCATTGTTGTGCCTGCAGAGAAAGTGGGTTTTGGAAGATCGATCAGGCGGATCGATCCAATTGCTCTGCCAGTGAAGGACAAGGTGTTGACTGGTGGGGAGTTGTCCATGTGTCCACCCTTGCCGGAGTGATAGCTCCACCACAGGAAACCAGTCCCCTTTGTTAAAGTCACAGTTGGTGACTTGTGAAAGATTTCACAGGACGACGAGAAGATTGACAGCAACAGCTCACCTGAAGACTCAACTCACTCTCTCTCTCTCTCCATCGCTACTCGACTAAATACCACGAACTGAACTGAACTGAACTTTACTCAACATCGTAAGACTGTGTCTTTTTACCCCTAGACTTAAAGAAGCTTGGTTTTTTCATACATCTATTTCCACACTTACTGATTTACCTGCTTATATATAATCATTGCTAACCTGTTTGATTTATTTACGTTGATATTTATGGTATTGCATACTTATTAATAAATATTATTAGTTTATAGCAATACTAGACTCCAAAGTATTTTCCATCTCTGCTGGTTCTTTATTCCCGTCACGGGGTTCGTGACACTTGTCATAAAATTCAGTAAGACTATGGGTGATCTTTCATTTCTGTGTCATTTTCCTGCATGAATCTAATATCCATGACTTTCCTTACTATGTACAAGTATATCGCTCTTAGAATATTTCAAACACTGACACTGAATGTACGTTGGTCCCAATTCCAATATCTGCAGTCTCCTGTCTCTAAACTGTTCAGTTTTCAACCAATTTATAAACAGTTAGTTCCTTTACACACACTAATACATGCAAACTTACACTCACATACAAAGTGTTCCACACTCATTCTTTCACTCACACACACACACTCATACCAACTCTCCTCTCTCGCTCTCTTTCAGATACACACACACGCACACTTTCTCTCTCACACACACGTACACATACAAATGTATTTTCTCTCTCTCTCTCTCTCTCGCGCACACACACACACACACACACACACACACACACTCTGCAATCCTGTAGTTCCTATGAATTTATAACTTTTGTAAAGTGTAATGTGACAAAATGGAACCTGTGTGATCCCAGGTTTGGAAAGAGGCTTACAAGGAATCTGTGTGTGTTTTATATCAAAGTGTATGGTTAAGGCAGGAATGTTTTGGCGGCAGAGAAAAACAGGACAGAGCTGTCATGGGGGAAGAAGCCTATAAAGACAAATGAACTGATAGGAGAAGAAATGCCAGAAACTAGAGACAGATCCAGGTAAGGAAGGAATGTTATGGGACAGAACAAACTAATTACTGGTCCCTGTAAAACTATAAAAGTGGTTTGATTTGAGCTATAAGATTAAAGCTCCCTACCAACTTAACATATGGAGGTAGACTTTCCTTGCAAGTAATAAATGCGCATATAATTTGATCCACTCTGAATTTGTTGAAGTTTGTTACTGTAAATTAGAAGACCTAGCTGAATGGTAGATGACAGAATTTGGAAGTTCCTCCAAGAATCGCCTGACTAGGTGTGACAGTGGCTGAGAGAATCCCGAGGATGGGACTGTCTGGGGTAAACCTGCTCAAAAGTAGCAATCGCCAAAAAAAGAAAGTTACTTTCACTTCTGCAGATTCTCCCTATTGGCAGCCAGACTTCAGTTCTGTCTTCCTTTTGCCCTATACACTGTGATCAAAGCTATGGCCTTGTGTGGATCAGTTTCTCTCACTCTGATTCCAATGCATTTGGCATGACAACAGTTACTTTGAGAAATAAAAAAGGTGAATAATTCATGTCAACTTAGCGTCTGAAACATGTGGAAAAAGGTGAGCAAACAAATTGAATGGTTCAGTGTAGGAAACACTTACTCAGGTTGGCCTAGTGTTAGTGTTGTCTGGAATTTTACTGAGGTAACATGAGAAAGCAAATTCGTAAACCATCCAATAATGAAAGGGTGGCAGAACTAAATACTGAAATGTATTAAACTCTACAAGGCACTGTTGTGAAAACTAGTAAGTTGGTGGAATATTGGTAAACGTAAATAGTACAAAAAAAAATAAAGTAAAAGATGGGGCATGGTGATACTTTTGCTGATCCAAAAAGAAAAACTTAACGATTTGTAGACGCAGGGGAGTATGGATTTGACTTACTGTATGTATCGGTTTCAGTTCCAGTGTGAAAAGCTGGTTAAAGAAAGGAATAAACAGGAGGAAGCAGCCCGGTAGCTGAGACCAGAGTGGAGGGGCTGAAGAAACAGTGTAGTGACTTAAAGACAGCTATGAATGTGATACAAGAAATCGGTACATGAAAAGTAATGCAACACTGGAGATCATACAAACTCTTTAACAGATGCAAAAGCTGCAGAGCCAACTTGCTGCACAGAGAGGAGTAATATATGCTTTTGGATCTGGAAGAGGGCAGCAAGGTGAATATGGAAATATGAATTGGAGTGGTTTAGCAGATAGGATGATCAGATATGGTTATGATGAGAACTCTCCTTCTGAGGGCCCCCAGCCAACATACAACCAAGAAGATCCTGTGTTACCGTCCGCATGATTGCCCCTGCCCCCAGTTACTATCAGAGAGGGTGGAGCAGGGGAAGGAACCCTAAACCAAAATATAACATACACTACTCCGTTTGGGCCATGGCAGATGGGGGATATTGCTGAGGATATAAGTACCCGGGGAAGATTTTATAGAGCTGTTTCAAGAGAGCAATGCACAATCTGCTCTCTGGTAATGTTTAATTGTGCATGATAAATAACTTAGAACATTTCTTTATCTTAAAGTATTAAAAATAACTTATTTCCTCAATTTTGTCTGATTGTAACTGAAAAGCCTGTTAATGGTTTAACCTTTAGAAATTTTCTGGAATGATTTAAAGCGTGAATGGTTGGAGCATGAGAGAGAGAGAGAGAGACAGGCAGACAGAGCGGGAGAGGGATATGGGAAAAAAGCAAAGCAATTAATCTTGTGCTTTAGACCAGAGTGAAATAATTTATTCTGGAGTGAATTCGCTTTTGTGTTTTAAAAATGTGTTAATATGTCAGGACCCCCATGCAGCAGTTTTTCCCTCCATGGTTACTTGTAAAATGTGTGAAACCTGAGAATTCACTGTTCATTTCAGCTTTGCAGTTATTTGTGAAGGTTCTGGAGGAAGAAAGGTACAAGCATGGATTTTGTTCTGTCTTGTCTGTGGTTTTTGAGTTGTGTTTCTTTATCTGTTTTCCATGTGATTGATTTAGAGAAACTCTGATTACACACTGGCCATCTGGAATCTAGGTTAAGAAAATGGAAAGTTGAGCACCTGTATTTCAGCTATGCTATGTCCACATTTCTGAGGGAAATAGGATTTGGGGAAATTGCTCATTGATAGACAGTTAAATTGGGAATTTCAATTAACAATTTTGCGAAGTTTGGAATATTTGGGTTAAATCCTAAAAGTTGCTTCGCTAACAGGACTCACACAAAATGCTGGTAAAACAAAGCAGGCCAGGAGGCATTTATGAGAAGGAGTACAGTCGACGTTTTGGGCCTAGACCCTTCGTCAGGACTAACTGAAGGAAGAGATAGTAAGAGATTTGAAAGTGGGAGGGGGAGGGGGAGATCCGAAATGACAGGAGAAGACAGTTGGGGGAGGGATGAAGCTAAGAGCTGTAAAATTGTTTGGCAAAAGGGTACAAGGCTGGAGAAGGGGGAGGATCATGGGACGGGAGGCCTAAGGAGAAAGAAAGGGGGAGGGGAGCCCAGAGAAAGATGGAGAGCAGGCAAGGAGTGATTGTGAGAGGGACAGAGAGAGGAAAAGGGGTGGGGGAGGAATAATAAATAAATAAATAAGGGATGGGGTAAGAAGCGGAAGAGGTGCATTAACGGAAGTTAGAGAAATCAATGTTCATGCCGTCAGGTTGGAGGCTACCCAGACGGAATATAAGGTATTGTTCCTCCAACCTGAGTGTGGCTTCACCTTGACAGTAGAGGAGGCCCGAAACGTCAACTGTACTTCTTTCTATAGATGCTGCCTGGCCTGCTGCGTTCACCAGCATTTTGTGTGCGTTGCTTGAATTTCCAGCATCTGCAGATTTTCTCGTGTTTGCATCACTAACAAGACTGCTTTCTTTTATAGAACAATAAAATATTTTACTCAATACTTTTGACATATTGACTTTGAGTTTAATGCAATCAGTGTTTTGGCATGTAAATTGCAAATGAAGGAAGGTAAGGAGTTTCCCAGGGACTCGACTCTAATACAGTCCATCATTAACCTCCTGTCGACTTCCCCAAGCAAGGGAGCTGGTGAGCAGGACTGCCTCACCTTTTACATAAACTAACTAAGAAAGACCATAAAGTATCAAAGCAGATTATATGACCAGAAGTTCATTGTCTCGGACATACCCTATCCCTGTCGTTGATTAAGACTCGGATTGAAGCAATATTTCAAGTTGCAGAACAAATCTATAGCCAATGTATTACTTGAGCTTTACAGAATCAGGGAAATCAGGGGTTCATACCCTGGCATCAGTTCGCCCCTTTGTACACTTACAGATGGACTTTACTGATCTGCCTCAATGGGAAGGGTCTAAATATGTATTAGTCATTTTAGATGTCTTCTCACGATGGGTTGAAGCATTTCCTTGTTGAACAAATGATGCAGTTACAGTGGCGAAATGTTTGTTAAAGAAAATAATCCCGCAATTTGGGATCACCTGGACACAATCTAGAGACAATGGTAGCCGTTTCACTGGTAAAGTCATTAAATTAATATGCAAGGCCTTACAGGTGGATCAACATTTCCATTGTAGCTCAATCAGCAGGCCTAGCGGAAAGGATGAAATGAACAATTAAAACAAATTTAGTAAAATGTATGAGAAAACAGGACTGAAGTGGAAACAGGTTCTGTTTTTGGTTCTGATGACTTTTCAAGCTATTGCTAGTAGAACCATTGGCTTGTCCCTACACTAAATCACAATGGGATGGCCCTTGTGTAACACAGATACGCCATGGGAAGTTAAGCAGATGGATGTAAATAACCTGGATTCTGAGCCGTTGCATTACTCTAAAAAAAAACCAAATATCATCAACAGTTAAAGGAAGCCCAGCAAGCAGCAGCAGACGATAAGTCCCACAACATCGAGCCTGGAGATTTCGTGGTGATACAGACATTTGAAAGAAATAATTATTTGAAGAACCATTTCAAATGTTGCTGGTTACCAATACAACGATCAAGGTAAGAGAAAAGCCGTCACCAGTTCATGCCTCTGACTGTAAGAAGTGCATAACGATGTAAAAAACACAAAGTCCTAATGACAGCAGTTGGATTAGCACGTGTCCTTTCTCTGACAGGTGTAACTGCCTTGAGTGCTTTCCTACGAATGACTTACGACATGCAAACAGGACCAATATCTCAAGCTGCTGGGTTTGTAGAAATGGGTGAGTCCCTTTTACCCGTACCCTTTAGTGAAACAGAGATGAATTGTTACTCGATTTGGTCCAAGCCTGCTGCCCTGGAAATGTTCGGTACATGATAGGACTCAAAAACACAGACCCCCTTGCTCCCCTTTTCAGCGCAAGAATGTCACTGGGGGAAGATGAGGATATTAATTTGGAAACAAGTGATTTAGAGGATGGTATATACCTCCATACGACAATGCTAAGCCCTGGGTAAATAGAGTCATTCTTGTCCTTGGGGAAAGGTAACATTTGCCTATGGAACTGGTAAAGCAGCACGGGAACTGATTAACATGGCACCAGCACTGGAAAAAGTTAACAAGTGAAACTGCACATGCTCTTGATCGAATAAACAATATCTAAATTGTTGGCAGAATCGACGGTGGTCTGTACAATAGCATTGCAAACCGAAGGGCTTTGGACTTTGTTTTATCCAAAAAAGGAGGCAAGTGTGTCCTGATTGGACAAGAACATTGTATTTACATACCAGATGAATCCGAAGACATAACTCACTTTGTGTTCAATCCAAGAGGGCACCAAACAATGGGAGATCAGTTTCACAATTATAACTCTCTAGGAAGGGGATGGTGGGCAACTATTCTACCTTATGGTATAATCATTGGTACAATAATAATAGCTGTAATTGTTTTGTGAATTTTGTGCAGTATAGTAGGACTAAAAAGGAGAGGATATTGAAAATAGGTATCTGGCGGTGTGGACTAGAAAAATGGATTTTGCCTAACTGAAGTTCTGAGACTATATCATTATAGTAATGTTTAAAATCACTTTGATTACTGTACTCATACCTTAACAGTTGTGTATTGGAGATAATTTTATTATCATGATCTGACAAACGAGGGCAAATGTGGAAATACAGTATATCAGTAACCTTGAAATCTTTATCAATTTATAACTTCTGTAAAATGCAATGTGACAAAATGGAACCTGTGTGATTTCAGAGTGCTTTGCTAGTTTGGACGGAGGCTTACAAGAAGTCTGTATGTGTTTTATATCAAGATGTATGTTTATGGCAGGAATGTTTTGACAACAGAGTAAAAGAAGACAGAGCTGTCATGGGGGAAGGAGCCTCTAAAGGCAATTAGACTGATTGGCGAATAGATGCCAGGAACCAGAGATGGTTCCAGATAAGGAAGAAATGTTATGGAATGGAACAACCTAATTACTGGTCTCTGTAAAAGTGGTTTATTTGAGCTACTAACTTAATATAGGGAAGCAGACTTACCTTGTAAGTAAATAATAAATAAGCCTATCATTTGATCCACTCTGAATTTTTTGCAGTTGGTTACTGTATAGTAGAAGACCTAGCTGATCAGTACACAACAACACTCACACTATTACACACACTGTCACACATACACGCACAAATACACACTCACACTCACAAACACATGCACGCATGTACACACGTATACACACACCAACTCCCTTTCTCACTCACACACACACACACAAAATTTCTCTTGCTGTCTCATACACATACAGAGGAAGTCTCTGTATTTCCTGACTCAACTTGTCGCAGATCAGTAATGAGATCTTCTCAAAGTTCAAAGTTACCATATACTAAATAGAGATTCATTTTCTTGCAGTTATTGACTGGGAAAAAAGAAATACAAGAGAATTTTAAGAAAAAAGACTGATAAACAATCAATGTAGAAAAGAAGTCAAACTGTGCAAATACAGATAGTACAGTACTGACAACATGAGCTGTAAAGAGTTCTTGAAAGTGAGTCTTCAGGTTGTAGAATCAGTTCAGAGTTGAGGTGAGTGAAGTTGTCCACACTGGTTCAGGAGCCTGATGTTTAAAGGGCAATAGCTGTTCCTGAACCTGGTGGTGTGGGACCTAAGGCTGCAGTACCTCCTGCCCAAGGTAGCAGTGTGAAGAGAGCATGGCATGGTGGGATGCCTTGATGATGGATGCTGTTTTCTTGTGGCAGCAATCCCTGTAAATGTACTCAAAGGTGGGGTGGGCTTTGGCTGTGATAGACTGGATTGGATCCCCAACTCTCTGTAACCTTTCTAATCCTGACCATTTGTGTTTCCATACCAGACCAGGATGCAAAGAGTCAGGATACTCTCCACTCTCCATCTGTAGAAGTTTCTCAGATCTTTAGAGGTCATGTCATGTCATGTCGAATCTGCACAGGTGAGGTTTAGGGTGGGAATTCTGCCCTTGAAATAAGCAGAGAGCTTTGAGAATTTCCTGATGAGGGAATGGAGGGGCATAGGGACTGGACAGCCACCTGATGGTGATGGGGAGGGTTATAGGGACTGGATATCCACCTGAAGGGGATGGAGGGGTTATAGGGACTGGACAGCCAGCTGATGGTGATGGGGAGGGTTATAGGGACTGGACAGCCACCTGATGGTGATGGGGGTGTTATAGGGACTGGACAGCCACCTGATGGGGATAGGGGGGCTATAGGGACTGGACATCCACTTGATGGGGATGGGGGTGTTATAGGGACTGGACAGCCACCTGATGGTGCTGGGGAGGGTTATAGGGACTGGACAGCCACCTGATGGTGATGGGGAGGGTTATAGGGACTGGACAGCCACCTGATGGGGATGGGGGGGTTATAGGGACTGGACACTCACCTGATGGGGATGGGGGTGTTATAGGGATTGGACATCTACCTGAAGGGGATGGGGGAGTAATAGGGACTGGACATCCACCTGATGGGGAACAGGGAGGTTATAGAGACTGGACACCCACCTGATGGTGATGGGGGTGTTATAGGGACTGGACATCCACCTGATGGGAATGGGGGTGTTATAGGGACTGGACAGCCCCCTGATGGGGATGGGGGAGGTTATAGGGACTGGACATCCACCTGATGGTGATGGGGGTGTTATAGGGACTGGACATCCACCTGATGGGAATAGGGGGGTTATAGGGACTGGACATCCACCTGATGGGAATAGGGGGGTTATAGGGACTGGACACCCACCTGATGGGGATGGGGGTGTTATAGGGATTGGACATCCACCTGAAGGGGATGGGGGAGTAATAGGGACTGGACATCCACCTGATGGGGAACAGGGAGGTTATAGGGACTGGACACCCACCTGATGGTGATGGGGGTGTTATAGGGACTGGACATCCACCTGATGGGAATAGGGGGGTTATAGGGACTGGACATCCACCTGATGGGGAACAGGGAGGTTATAGGGACTGGACATCCACCTGATGGTGATGGGGGTGTTATAGGGACTGGACATCCACCTGATGGGAATAGGGGGGTTATAGGGACTGGACATCCACCTGATGGGGATGGGGGAGGCTATAGGGACTGGACATCCACCGGATGGGGGTGTTATAGGGACTGGACAGCCACCTGATGAGGATAGGGGAGGTTATAGGGACTGGACATCCACCTGATGGGGATGGGGGTGTTATAGGGACTGGACATCCACCTGATGGGGATGAGGGTGTTATAGGGACTGGACATCCACCTGATGGGGATGGGGAGGGTTATAGAGACTGGACAACCACCTGATGGGAATAGGAGGGTTATAGAGACTGGACAACCACCTGATGGGGATGGACGAATGAGGGGGGACCTCACTGAAACCAATAGAATGGTGAAAGGCCTCAATAGAGTGGATGTTAGAGGATATTTCTATGGTGGGAGAGTCTAAGGCCAGATGACATAGCCTCAGAATAGAAAATCGTCCTTTTAGAATGGAGATGAGGAGGAATATCTTTAGCCAGAGAGCAGTGAATCTATAGAATTCATTGCCAGAAGCTGTGGGGGACATGTCTTTATGTATATTTAGGGCGGAGGTTGATAGGTTCTTGATTGGTCAGGGCATGAAGGGATGTGGGGGAAAGACAGGATCTTGAGAGGAAAAATGGATCAACCACTGGCAGAGCAGACTTGATGGGCCAAATGGCCTAATTCTGCTCCTGTATCTTATGGTCTTATGGTCAGGTAGCTTGGCATGGACTCGATGGGCTCAAGGTCCTGCTCTTGTTTCTGCTTCTGCAGTGCTCTGTGACTCTACATAACTGCACGTCTTGGGAAAACAGAAACTTGCAGGAAATAATGTGGCTGGAAGGAGAACAAGCAACCTCCACACAGATATCGGCAGAATCTGGATCGAACCCGAGTCTCTGGCAGTCTGAGGCAATGGTTCTACTCACGGTTCCACCGTGCCTCTCCTTGACTGCGCTTTTGTATGCAAAAAAAAACGATGCCCATGGGGACACAAACCTTAGCTGCTGCTGTATCTCACCTGAGGCTCATAAAACCAGTCACAGGGTCTCTGAATTTCCACCATGTCCCTGGCCCTCAGATACGTGTAGGCGGAGTAGACTGGGATCCTCAGGTCTGTCCGGTACAAAGTGGCGAAGTGATAGCGGTTCTCCTTCATCTGACAGATCCTGACCAGGTTGCCCATGTTTTCGAATCCCTGCGGTGGGATCCCGTCCTTGAAGAAAGAGTGACATTCCTGGAAGTTTTGAACCACCGTCCCCTGCACTGTCCCTGGGTGGGAGGTAGCCAGGAGCAGGAACCAGACCAGAGCGCCGAGCCCAATGGCCATGCTGAGCAGAGGGGGCTTCAACCCGTGGTTGACAAGCCGACGATCTGTGTCACTGCAGTTTCCCGGGGGTAAGTTCTGCAAGACGGAACCTTCTGGAATGAGGGAGCACAAAGCAGAGTGAGCCACTCATTCAGGCTCCTCTGTTCTAGTTTTATATGGCGAGAGGGAAGAAACTCACTGTTCCTTCCGAGAATAGTGATTGCTGACGTGAGCAAAGTCAGCAGATTTCTGCTGCCCGGTCTGCTGAAAATGCTGAGCCCATGCAACTGGGGCCGGCTTTGGGGAGTGACTTCAGTGCTTCCTTATGCATCACTGTCCCAGTGAGGAGGCCATCAAAGTTCAAAGTAAACTTATTATTGAAGTATGTAAATAAACAGGTAGACAGCAGATAAATAATACTGAGAACATGAAGCTCTGGAGTCGTTTAAAGTGAGTCTGTGGAATCAGTTCGGTGTTGAGGTGAGTGAAGTTATCCATGCTGGTAGCCGAGAGGTAATAACTGGTCATGAACCTGGTGGTGTGCGACCTAAAGCTCCTGGTGGCAGCAGTGAGAAGAGAGCACGGCCTGGATGGTGGGGGTCCTTGACAATGGACGCTGCACCCTGTAGATCTGCTCAGAGATGGGGAGGGCTTTTCCTCTGATGGGCTGGGCTGTATCCACCACTTTTTGTCAGCTTTCCCATCCTTGGGCATTGGTGTTTGCATAGCAGACTGTGAGGCATCCATTCAGGTTAGTCTCCACTGCGCATCTGTAGGGATTTGTCAAAGTCTTACAAACCCCATTTCCAGAAAAGTTGGGATATTTTCCAAAATGCAATAAGAACAACAATCTGTGATATGTTAATTCATGTGAACTTTTATTTAACTGACAAAAGTACAAAGAAAAGATTTTCAATACTTTTACTGACCAACTTAATTGTATTTTGTAAACATACACAAATTTAGAATTTGATGGCTGCAACACACTCAACAAAAGTTGGGACAGAGTTAAAATAAGATAGAAAAGTGCACAGAATATTCAAATATCAGTTCAAAAGGAACATTGCTCAATGCAAGATTGCAGAGAACTTAGGTCTTTCAACATCTGCAGTACATAATATTGTGAAAAGATTCAGAGAATTCAGAGACATCTCAGTGCGTAAAGGGCAAGGTCGGAAACCACTGTTGAATGCATGTGATCTTCGAGCCCTCAGGCGGCACTGCCTAAGAAACCGTCATGCTACTGTGACAATTATAGCCACCTGGGCTCGGGAGTACTTCGGAAAACCATTGTCACTCAACACAGTCCGTCGCTGCATCCAGAAATGCAACTTGAGACTGTATTACGCAAGGAGGAAGCCATATATCAACTCTATGCAGAAACCCCGGCGAGTTCTCTGGGCCCAAGCTCATCTCAGATGGACCGAAAGACTGTGGAACCGTGTGCTGTGGTCAGATGAGTCCACATTTCAGCTAGTTTTCCGAAAAAACAGGCGTCCAGTTCTCCGTGCCAAAGATGAAAACAACCATCCAGATTGTTATCAGCGAAAGGTGCAAAAGCCAGCATCTGTGATGGTACGGGGGTGCATCAGTGCCCATGGCATGGGTGAGTTGCATGTATGTAAAGGTACCATTGACTCTGAGGCGTATATTAGGATTTTAGAGAGACATATGTTGCCATCAAGGCGACGTCTCTTCCTGGGACGTCCATGCTTATTTCAGCAGGACAATGCCAGACCACATTCTGCACAGGCTACAACAGCGTGGCTTTGTAGACACAGAGTGCGTGTGCTTGACTGGCCTGCTGCCAGTCCAGATCTATCTCCTATTGAAAACGTATGGCGCATTATGAAGAGGAGAATCAGACAACGGAGACCACGGACTGTTGAGCAGCTGAAGTCTTATATCAAGCAAGAATGGACAAAATTTCCAATTGCAAATCTACTACAATTAGTATCAGTTCCAAAACGATTAAAAAGTGTTATTAAAAGGAAAGGTGATGTAACACAATGGTAATCATGCCTCTGTTCCAACTTTTGTTGAGTGTGTTGCAGCCATCAAATTCTAAATTTGTGTATGTTTACAAAATACAATTAAGTTGGTCAGTAAAAGTATTGAAAATCTTTTCTTTGTACTTTTGTCAGTTAAATAAAGGTTCACATGAATTAACATATTGTAGCGGTGTGCTACACACAGCGCTAGAATAATGACGCGTAGTCAGTGAGTTGGAGTTGCGATAAAAGAGATTTATTCAAACTTCGCAGCCTTCTTTAAAGCCTTCCCGTTCCCGCCCTTCCCAGGTGGGACTGCCGTGGGGAATGCATATTCGCAGACCCTTCCCGCGTGCGGGATTTTCCCCCTGCTGGCGAAGACGGCCTGGCGCCCTTTTTGGGGCCAGCCCTCTGCCTGCGCGCGCTGTTTTGTGAGCCGGTTCGTGTGTGCTAGAAAGTGGGTCGCTACATAACGCCCCCCCCCCAGAACCGGCGATGCATTCCCAGTGTCCACAGTCTGGATCGGCTTCTGCTTTGGTGGTCTGCCTCTGCGCCGCAGTGCCTGAGCCCGGACCGGCTGCGCCAAGTCCACATGGGCCGGTTTGAGTCGGACCACTGTGAAAACCTCTCCTCTTCCCCCAATGTCCAGCACGAACGTGGACCCGTTGTTCTTGATCACTTTAAACGGCCCCATGTAGGGCCGCTGTAGCGGTGCCCGGTGTCTGCCCCGTTGTACTAAAAGAAACTTACAATTCTGCAGGTCTTTGGGTACGCAGGGTGGGCTCTGTCCGTGCTGTGAAGTGGGTATGGGGGCCAGGTTACCGAGCCTCTCACGCAGTCTGTCCAGGACTGCTGTGGGTTCTTCCTCTTGCCCCCTTGGGGCTCAACCCTCCTGGGACTACCAGCGGTGCGCCGTACACCAACTCAGCCGATGATGTGTGCAGATCCTTCTTGGGCACCATGCGGATTCCGAGCAGGACCCAGGGAAGTTTGTCCACCCAGTTAGGCCCTTCCAGGCGGGCCATGGGAGCCGACTTTATGTGGCGGTGGAAGCACTGCACTAGTCTGTTCGACTGTGGGTGGTAGGCAGTTGTGTGGTGTAGCTGTGTTCCTAAAAGGCTGGCCATAGCTGACCACAGGCTGGAGGTGAACTGGGCGTCCCTGTCGGAGGTAATGTGGGCTGGTACCCCGAAGCGTGCTACCCAGGTTGCGATCAGTGCTGGGGCGCAGGATTCGGAGGTGGTGTCGGTGAGCGGGACTGCCTCTGGCCATCTGGTGAACCGGTCTATCATAGTTAGGAGGTACCGCGCTCCTCGCGACACTGGCAGGGGCCCCACAATATCCACATGAATGTGGTCGAACCGCTGCGGCAGAGCCTTGGTGTGCCGCTGCACCTTGGCCGTTTGGCACTGCATGCACGTTCTGGCCCATTCACTGACCTGTTTACGAAGTCCATGCCACACGAACCTGTTGGCGACCAGCCGGACGGTTGTCCTGATGGAGGGACGCGCTAAGTTGTGGATGGACTCGAAAACTCGCTGCCACCAGGCTACTGGGATGACGGGGCGGGGGTGGCCGGTAGCGACGTCACATAGTAGGGTCCTTTCACCTGGGCCTACGGGGAGGTCTTGGAGCTGCAAACCGGAGACTGCAGTCCTGTAACTGGGGATCTCAGCGTCTGTCTGCTGTGCCTCTGCCAGCGCTGCATAGTCCACCCCCTGGGACAGGGCCTGTATGGTCGGTCTGGAAAGTGCGTCCGCCACGACGTTGTCCTTTCCCGAGACATGCTGGATGTCCGTCGTGTACTCGGAGATGTAGGACAGATGCCACTGCTGGCGAGGCGACCAGGGGTCGGACACCTTCATGAACTCAAGGGTAAGCGGTTTGTGGTCTGTGAACGCGGTGAAGAGCCTATCTTCTAAGAAGTATCTGAAATGCCGGACTGCCAGGTATAGTGCCAATAGCTCCCGGTCGAAAGCACTGTATTTGAGTTTGGGTGGTCGTAGGTGTTTGCTGAAGAGCTCCAGGGGTTGCCAGCGACCCTCGATGAGTTGTTCCAGCACTCCACCGACCGCTGTGTTGGATGCGTCCACCGTGAGGGCAGTAGGAACGTCCGTTCTGGGGTGCACTAGCATCGTGGCATTTGCTAAGGCTTCTTTAGTTTTAATGAAAGTGGTTGCGGCTTCTTCGTCCCAGGTAATGTCCTTGCCCTTACCTGACATCAGGGTGAACAGGAGGCGCATGATTCGCATGATGAGGAAACGGTGGTAGAAATTCACCATACCCACGAATTCCTGCAGGCCTTTGATTGTGTTGGGTTGGGGGAAGTTGTGGACCGTGTCTACCTTGGCGGGCAGCGGGGTTGCCCCGTCTTTAGTAATTCTGTGGCCCAGGAAGTCGATGGTGTTGAGTCCGACTGGCATTTGGCCGGGTTGATTGTAAGGCCGAATTCGCTCAGTCGGGAGTAGAGTTGACGGAGGTGGGACAGATGCTCCTGACGACTACTGCTGGCTATGAGGATGTCGTCCAAATAGATGAATGCAAAGTCCAGGTCGCGTCCCACTGCGTCCATTAGCCACTGGAATGTCTGTGCGGCATTCTTTAGGCCGAATGGCATTCGGAGGAATTCGAAAAGGCCGAATGGGGTGATGAGTGCTGCTTTGGGGATGTTGTCCGGATGTACCGGGATTTGATGGTATCCCCAGACGAGATCTACCTTGGAAAAGATCCTTGTGTAGGTTTGCTGCGAAGTCTTGAATGTGCGGCACAGGGTAGCGGTCTGGCGTTGTAGCCTCATTCAGTCTGCGGTAGTCACCGCATGGTCTCCAGCCCCCCGTTGCCTTGGGCACCATATGCAGGGGGGAGGCCCATGGGCTGTCGGACCGTTGTATGATCCCCAATTCCTCCATCTTCTTGAACTCCTCCTTCGCCAGTCGGAGCTTGTCCGGGGGAAGCCTTCGAGCACGGGCGTGGAGGGGTGGTCCCTGGGTCGGGATGTGGTGCTGTACTCCGTGTCTGGGCATGGCTGCCGTGAACTGCGGTGTCAGTACTGATGGGAAATCCGCCAGGACCCTGGTGAATTCATCGTTGGACAGCGCGATGGAGTCCAGGTGTGGGGCTGGCAACTTGGCTTCACCCAGGGAGAACGTTTGAAAAGTCTTAGCGTGGACTAGTCGCTTCCCTTGCAGGTCGACCAGCAGGCTGTGGGCTCGTAGAAAATCCACCCCCAGGAGTGGCTGGGCCACGGCGGCCAATGTGAAGTCCCACATGAACCGGCTGGAGCTGAACTGTAGCCGCACTGTGGGGGTGCCATAGGTCCACATTGTGCTGCCATTTGCGGCCCTCAGGTTCTCTGTTGCGGGTGTTGTAACTCGTTGGAGGTAAGATGCTGATCTCCGCTTCAGAGCAACCCTGATGCAGAGATGGAACTGACTGTCTGTTCTTCTGTGTTTGTCTCTTCTTGTCCTCGCCTCTGTGGGGTAAGTCAGGCTGATCTGCCGTTGTCCTGTGGGGGGATCTGTCTTGTCTTTGCCTCCGTGGGGTAAGTCAGGCTGATCTGCCGTTGTCCTGTGGGAGGATCTGTCTTGTCTTCGCCTCCGTGGGATAAGTCAGGCCGTTCTGCTGTTGCCCTGCGGGGGGTTCCTGTCTCGGCTTGTCTTGTCTTTGCCTCTGTTGAGTAAGTCCGGCTGTTTTGCCGTTATCCGACAGATGGACCTGTCCCACCTTGGTGTGGGGATAAAGTTGAGTCCCGGCGGCTTGTCTAAGGATAAGTCCTGGCTCTATGTCTATGTACTGTCCAGTCTCATGTTAGTGTCATGTTAAAGTTGAGTCCCAGCTTTTTGAAGGATAAGTCCCGGCTCTATGTTGATGTACAGTTCCCAGTCTGTCTCCAAGGTCCAGTCTCCGAGTTATCAGCCTCCACGTTCCAAGACCAAAGACCCAAGACCCCAGCCTCAAGCTTCAAGCCTCAAGACCCAAGACCCCGGCCTCAAGTCTCTGGCCTCAAGCCTCAAGATACCAGACCCAAGACCCCGACCTCAAGCCTCAAGGTCCCAGACCCAAGACCCCAGCCTCAAGACTCAAGACCCAAGACCCCAGCCTCAAGCCTCAAGATCCCAGACCCAAGACCCCAACCTCAAGCCTCAAGACTCAAGACCCCGGCCTCAAGCCTCAAGCCTCAAGACTCAAGACCCAAGACCCCAGCCTCAAGCCTCAAGATCCCAGACCCAAGACCCCGGCCTCAAGCCTCAAGGCCCAAGACTCAAAGTCAGCAGCACTAAAGAGCTGATCACTGACTTCAGGAGGGGAGTGAGGGTGGTACACGTGCTCCTGTCTATATCAACGGTGTTGAGGTCAACAGCATTGACAGTTTCAAGTTCCTCGGAGTAAACATCACCAATACCGTGTCCTGGTCCAATCACATTATCTCCATGGTCAAGAAAGTTCACCGATGCTCTGCTTCCTCAAGAAGCTGAAGAATTTGGCAAGTCCGCATTGACCCTGACCAATTTTCAACAATACGTGTGAGAGTTCCGGGGAGCTGCGCCTTTTTGGTGCCGACTCTCTGGGCGCAGAGCTCAAAAAATGTGACGCAACGGACTTTTAACAAGATAAACCAGCCGGTTGTTTGTTATGTCTGCCCTCTCGCTGTGAAACGGAGACATCTCTTTCTCCCTTATCAGAGAGAGAGACAGAGAGCCTGTGGTATGTCAAATTATCTGGTGGACATGTAGTTTTTGGGGTACTGCAAGTCTGTGTCTTTATTGTTGCTTTGCTGCACACTTGAGTGCTCAGTGGAGGGCGCTGATGCTCTTTTACTGGTGGGTGGGGGTGTCGTTGCCTTGCTGCTGATTGTGCATGGGAGGGGTAGTTGGGAGGGGCTTTGGAGTTTCAATGTTTAACTGTCATTCATTCTTTGGGGCACTCCCCTGTTTTTGTAGATGTCTGCGAAGAAAAAGAATTTCAGGATGTACATTGATTACATTTCTCTGACATTAAATGTACTTATTGAAGCATGCTATCTGAATACATTACAGCTTGGTGTGGCGACTGCTCTGCCCGTGACTACAAAAAACTGCGGAGAGTTCTGGCACCAGCTCAGTGCATGATGGACATCAGCCTCCCCTCTACCAGCATTAAGAAAGGTGAGGTGTCAAGGGCTTTGAAGTGCATGAAGGGGAACCAGTAGATTGGGTCCTGGACAACATGAGAAGCGAGGGAAGGAGGTGCCTGGGGTCTGGCCCTTTTCTGTAATTTTGGAATCACCAGATTCTGGAATGATCCTGGACGACTGGAACATTGCAAATGTCAATCCACTCTTCAAGAAGGGAGCGAGGCAAAAGAAAAGAAACGATGGGCCAGTTAGACTGACCTCAGTGGTTGGGAAGATGTTGGAATCGACTGTTAAGGATGTGTTTTCAGAGTACTTGGAGTCACATGATAAAATAGGCCAAAGTCAGTGTGGTTTCCTTTAAGGGAAAATCTTGCCTGACAAATATGTTGGAACTCTGAAGAAATGACAAGCAGCATAGACAAAGGAGAATCGGTGGAATTTCAGAAGGCCTCTTACAAGGTGCTGCATGTGAGGCTGCTTTACAGGTCAAGACCCCTTGGTATTACAGGGAAGATTCTAGCATGGATAGAGCATTGGCTGACGAGCTGGAGGCAACGAGTGGGAATAAAAGGAGCCTTTACTAACTGGCTTCCAGTGACTAGTGGTGTTCCACAGGACTTGGTGTTAGAACCACTTCTTTGTACGTTGTACAGTACTGTGCAAAAGTCTTGAGCACATATATGTAGCTAGGACTTTTGCACAGTACTGTAGTCATTTTATGTATTGCACTGAACTGCTGCCGCAAAAAGAAAAACAAATTTCATGATTTATGTGAGTGATGATAAACCTGATTCTGATTTGGGTCTCAATTGTGGACTGAGAGTGGGAAGGGGGCTGGGAGAGGGGAATCGTGGTAGGGAAAATGGGAAGGGAGAGGGGATGGAGCAGAAGCACCAGAGAAATGTGCTGTAATGATCAATAAACGGATTGTTTGTGATTAAATGCCCTTGCCTGGTATCTTGGGTTTGGGTGTATCACCATCTCCCATGCCCCTCACACTGTTCCTCTGCCATCTTCCCTACACCCCTCCCGTTGCTCTCCACCCTCACCATTTCCCACATCCTTTGCTCCCGGCAGATATACAACATCACTGTCCACTCCACGTTGACAAATACAGTACTGTGCAAAGGTCTAAGGCACCCTCACTGTATATATATGTATGTATGTATGTGTGTATATATATTTGCACAGTGCTGTTTGTTAATGTTTGAATGACAGAATTGATGGCTTCGTGACCAAGTTTGCAGAAGATACGAAAATAGGTGGAGGGGCAGGTAGTGTTGAGGAATCAGAGAGTCTGCAGAAGGACTTGGACAGATTAGGAGGATGGGCAAAGAGGTGGCAGAGGGAATACCGTGTCAGGAAGTGTATGGTCATACACTTCGGTAGAAAGAATAAAAGCATTGACTATTTTCTAAACAGGGAGGAAATTCAAAAGTTTGAGGTGCAAAGGGACTTGGGAGCCCTCATGCAGGTTTCCCTGAAGGTTAATTTGCAGGTTGCGTTGATGGTGAGGAAAACAAATACAATGTTACCGTTCATTTTGAGACGACTGGAATATAAAAGCAAGGATGTAATGCTGAAGCTTTATAAGGCACTGGTCAGACCACACGGAGTATTGTGAGTGTGACAAGATTGAAATCTCAAACAAGAGAAAACTGCAGATGCTGGAAATCCAAACAACACACACAAGATGCTGGAGGGACTCAACAGGCCAGGCAGCATCTATGGAAAGAAGGCCAGTCAACATTTCAGGCCAAAACCCTTCAGCAGGACTGGAGAGATAAAAAGATGAGAAGATTTAAAAGGTAGGGGAGGGGGTGAAGTAGAGAGCTGGGAAGTTGATTGGTGAAAGAGATACAGGGCTGGAGAGGGGGAGTACGACAGGAGAGAACAGAAGGTCATGGAAGAAAGAAGAGGGGGGAAGAACACCAGAGAGAGGCGATGAGAAGGCAAGGAGATAAAGTGAGAGAGGGAAGAGGGGATGAGGAGTGGTGAAGAGGGGGAGCATTACTGGAAGTTCGAGAAATCGGTGTACATGCCGTCAGGTTGGAGACTACCCAGATAGAATAAAAAAGTGCTGCTCCTCATCCTGCGTGTGGCCTCATCTTGAGAGTAGGGAGGCCATGGGCTGACATATCAGAATTGGAATGGGAAGTGCAATTAAAATGGGTGGCCACTGGGAAATGGTCAAGAACTACACTGTACCCTCCCACCCGAGAAATGGTCAAGAACTACACCATGCCACCCCCAGGGAAATGGACAAGAACTACACTGTACCACTCCCCAGGGAAATGGACATGAACTACACCATACTATTCCCAGGGAAATGGACAAGAACTACACCATACCATCCCCAGGGAACTGGACAAGAACTACACCGTACCGCCCCCAGGGAAATGGACATGAACTACACTGTACCCCCCCCCCAGGGAAATGGACATGAACTACACTGTACCCCCCCCCAGGGAAATGGACAAGAACTACACCGTACCACCCTCAGGGAAATGGACAAGAACTACACTGTACCACCCCCAGGGAAACGGTCAAGAACTACACTGTACCATCCCCAGGGAAATGGACAAGAACTACACTGTACCACCCCCAGGGAAACGGACATGAACTATACTGTACCACCCCCAGGGAAACGGTCAAGAACTACACTGTACCACCCCCAGGGAAATGGACAAGTTGAGAGGTTCAGCTGGACCCTTCTGCAAATGTTGAAAACACTAACAGAATGATAAAAGGAAAATTGGGAAGAGTCATTGAATAAAATGGTCTTTGCTTACAACTGTACAAAGTAGAAAGTAACAGGTTTCCTCCGTTCTACCTTCTCTTCAGTAGATCACCGAGGTTACCCACAGATATGGGTGTTTCTCGGAATGGCAGGTGGTGACTAGTGGGGTGCCACAGGGCTTGGTATTGGGACCACAGCTGTTTACGATTTACATCAATGATTTAGAGGAAGGTATTGTGAATAACATCAGCAAGTTTGCTGATGATACTAAGCTGGGTGGCAGTGTGACATGTGATGAGGATGTTAGGAGAATTCGAGGTGACTTGGATAGGCTGGGTGAGTGGGCAGAAACTTGGCAGATGGTGTTTAATGTGAATAAGTGTGAAGTTATTCACTTTGGGAGCAAGAACAGGAAGGCAGATTATTATCTGAGTGGTGTGGAGTTAGGTAAGGGAGAAATACAAAGAGATCTAGGAGTACTTGTTCATCAGTCTCTGAAGGTGAATGAGCAAGTGCAGCAGGCAGTGAAGAAGGCTAATGGAATGTTGGCCTTTATTACAAAGGGAATTGAGTACGAGAGCAAGGAAATCCTTTTGCATTTGTACAGGGCCCTGGTGAGACGACACCTGGAGTATTGTGTGCAGTTTTGGTCTCCAGGGTTAAGGAAGGACATCCTGGCTGTGGAGGAGGTGCAGCGTAGGTTCACTAGGTTAATTCCTGGGATGTCCGGACTGTCTTACGCAGAGAGGTTAGAGAGACTGGGCTTGTACACGCTGGAATTAAGGAGATTGAGGGGGGATCTGATTGAGACATAAGATTATTAAGGGATTGGACAAGATAGAGGCAGGAAATATGTTCCAGATGCTGGGAGAGTCCAGTACCAGAGGGCATGGTTTAAGAATAAGGGGTAGGTCATTTAGGACAGAGTTGAGGAGGAACTTCTTCTCCCAGAGAGTTGTGGAGGTGTGGAACGCGCTGCCTCAGAAGGCAGTGGAGGCCAATTCTCTGGATGCTTTCAAGAAGGAGCTAGATAGGTATCTTATGGATAGGGGAATCAAGGGTTATGGGGACAAGGCAGGAACCGGGTATTGATAGTAGATGATCAGCCATGATCTCAGAATGGCGGTGCAGGCTTGAAGGGCCGAATGGTCTACTTCTGCACCTATTGTCTATTGTCTATATATTCTTTGGCCTGAACACTGACTAAAGTCCTGCAACCCACAGTGAATACTTGGGGTGTGAGAAGCCTATCAGATTGCCAAGGACTAAATGCAGAAGGTCTCAGGGAGAAATAAGAGAAATTATGACAGTAGTGAGATTTCTAGAGTTACAGTTTTGGAATTGTGTCCTAGTAAAGAATCTGACACCACACAGCGGCCCAGGAATGCTTCAAAACTATTGGGAGGACTACATCCATATTGTTGTATGAGTTGTTGGGGAGGATGTGCCAATCTATGAAGTAAAATCTGAACAAGGAAAGGGAAGATCTATTGCAATCTTCTCTTGCCAAGTGAACACCTGCCTTTGGATGCTGAACCTCAAATGGATATCACAACAAAGCAAGGGTATCTGCCAAAACAAAGCACCAGGGTTCGTCCACCTAAAGGGAGGAAAGAGAGTGAACCAGCCAGCGACAGTGAGCATGAATACTACTACCAAGTTGAATATCCCCAACCTCACAGTAGCAAGGACTGCAATAGTTTTGAGGTAGAGCCTAAACAACCTGCTGAGCAGCAATTGAGGGTTGAGGATCCATAACACTTCCAGTGTCAAATGCCTGAGAATGAACAGTTGTTGAGCTTACCTGCATGTGAACTAGTGCCAGGCCCTGTATCTTCATCTGTACAAGTAACCCACGTGATTTTCCTGCATTGGGACCGATTCTAGTTCCTGTATTTACTCCAGCAACTGATGGGCCAGACAACCAGATGGAGCAAAGACAAGGAAGCTCAAAGTTTCCTTGGAGAGAATGACAACCACCAATAAGTTTTATTTACAACAGGGTTGGGATCCCCACATGTCACAACATACAAACTGTAGACCAGGGGTCCCCAACCTTTTTTGCACCGCGGACCGGTTTAATATTGACAATATTCTTGCGGACCGGCCGACCGGGGGAGCAGGGGGGCGCGGTGTGTTAATCACGACCGGAATATAGGGGATAAGTCAACTATAAGTCACTTATCAGTGGCTAATACACTCAATTTTGTTTCTGAAAGGGTTTATCTAATGAATTTAATATTAAACACACAGCGCATATTTTCCTCACATGAATATAGTGATAAGTCAATTATAAGTCATAAGGGGGTTCCTTATGTCCAATCTATTCCGCAATTTAGTTTTCGTTGCATTCATTGCAGAAAACTCTGCTTTGCAGAAAAATGTTGGAAATGAAAGCAACGTTTTCAGTGCTTTCATGGCTATCTCAGGATATTCAGCCTTGACTTTGATCCAGAATGCCGGCAGAGATGTTATGTCAAACATACTTTTCAGCCCACCATCATTTGCAAGCTCGAGGAGTTGACCTTCTTTCCATGTTGACATGGATGATTCACAAATGGGTCACAGACCCATTCTTTTGCACGTCTTGGGTCATTTGCAGTTGGGAAGTAACACTCAAATGCTGTCGACAGCAAAGATAGGTGTTCGCGCACCAGCTGTGAGCCTCAGTCTCTCCCAAAATCCCAGCTAATTTTGGGAACATGTCAAATATGCCCCTGTCCACTCACCGTTCCCACGGTTCCAGTTTGGCTGTGAAAGCAGACACTTTATCTGCCAACTTGAAGGCAGTTGCCATTCTCCCCTGAAGTGACAAATTGAGTTCATTGAGCAGGTTGAAGATGTCACACAGATAAGCGAGTTTTGCTATCCACTCCTCGTCACTGAAGTGTGCTGCCAGTGGTGTCCTTCTTCCTGAAAGAAATCCCTGCAGCTGCTCTCTTATCTTAAAAACCCTGGCCAGGGCTCTCCCCCTTGATAGCCACCTGACTTCAGTGTGTAAGAGAAGGCGTTTGTGCTCTGCACCCATTTCCTCGCAAAGCTGCTCAAACAGACGTGAGTTAAGGGCTTTTGCTTTGATGTGATTGATAAGTTCAACAATGTCACTCAATACGCTGTTAAGATCAGGTGATATTTTTCGGCTAGCCAGCATTTCCCTGTGTGTGACACAGTGTGTAGACTGGCATTCAGGAGCAACCTCCTTGACTCAGGAAGTGAAGCCAGACTCGTTAAGCCGTTCCAACAGCTGTGCTTCGATATCCTCCACTATGTCATCGATTCTCCTTGAGACTGTGGTAGCTGAAAGAGAAACCTGTGCCATCTTGTTAGCTGCAGCTTCTCTCAACAGTTCACGGCACAGGTCCTTGGCAGCAGGCAGAATCAATTCCTCACCAACAGTGAAAAGCTTCTTAGCCTTAGCAATACAGCTAGCCACTAAGTACGACGCTCTCAGAGCAGCAGCATTTGTGGAGGTGGTGGCTCTCAGCACTTGCCTCTGTTCTGCTTGCTCACGTTTTTTTCCGCTCAAAAAACTCAACGGGTTTGTCTTTAAGTGCAGAGTGCTTGGACTCAAGGTGCCAAAGCAGTTTTGAGGGCTCCATTGCCTCATTAGACAGCTTGTCTCCACATATCACACACAGGGCTTGGAGCGTGCGAGTCACCGGTGTCAATAAAGCCATATTTTATATACAACTCGCCGTATTTTCTGTTGAAGGAAGCTTTCTTTTTTTTGGCAGTCTCGGCCTCAGCTGCCTCTGCATTATCATCATCATTAGGCCTTTTATGTCCCCTACCACCTCTTCCAAAGAAACTCTCAAGTGACGTTGGTTTTTTACTCATCGAGTAGTTGTAGGTTAATGACCGACTGGTGACCTCACGTGGGTAATGACCTCGCATGCGTTCAAGTTCAACAGTGGGCGTGACAGGGAATGAGGAAAGGTGCAGTTGACTCATACCGTTTCATATCGCCATATCATATCGCTTCCTCGCGGCCCGGTAGCACATGCTTTGCGGCCCGGTGATAGGCGACCTCTGCTGTAGACTGTGGGCCTTGCCTTATAACTGTGTAATGTCAATGACTTCATGGCTACTTGTGCGTCAGTTCCTACATCAACTACCATTTGCCTACTGGAAATCAAAGGAATGTTTCATACAAAGAAAAGTAATGATCACAAGTCTAACACTGGGAGGAAATGTCGGGCCAACAGCTACATTTGAGGGAGAGTGTGTGATAAGGTTGAAATCTGTTCAATTTAGTTAAAAGTAATTGTTCAAATACTTTTTTTAAAGAGTTAAAATAATTTATTTAATGTGAACATCATTTATTGTTGATAAAAAGGGATAGTACTTTAAAAACATGCATATTGTTCAACTGAAAATTCTGAGAATCTGTGTGCAAGGTATTCTCCTATTCTCTTATGGGCCACTCAATGGGCCAATTGGCCTAAATCAGCTTCAATGTCTTAAGGTCTGATACATTTTTCTTGCAGGTATTTACAGGAAAATGAAGAAAATAAATACAACAGAATTTATGAAAAACTATACATAAACAAAAACTGGTGCATATCCTGATGAAGGGTCTCAGCCCAAAACATCGGCTCTTTATTCCTCTCCATGGATGCTGCCTGACCTGCTGGGTTCCTCTGTTACTCTGACAAACAACCAAAGTGCAAATGAAGACAAATTGTACAAGTAAATAATAAAAAAGCCAACAAATGAATAAATAATAGATGAATGCATGAATAGCTGGGCAATTTAATAGGCATATAGGTAGATAGATAGAATCAGAGGGGAAAGATTTAAAGGGGATCTGAGGGGTAAATACTTCACACAGAGAGGCTGGTGGCTGAACAGCTCAAGCTACAGAGGAAGAGAGAGACTTATGTTCAAGGGCTCTTTACAATCCGTGTTCTCAGTATTATTCTTATTTGCAGAGTTTGTCTTCTTTTGCTCATTAGTTGTTTGTCCTGATGAAGGGTCTCGGCCCGAAACGTCGACTGTACTTCTTCCTATAGATGCTGCCTGGCCTGCTGCATTCACCAGCATTTTGTGTGTGTTGTTTGTCAGTCTTTGTTTATGTATGGTTTTTCATAAATTCTATTGTATTGTTTTGTCCTATAAGTGCCTGTAAGAAAATAAATCTCAAGATGGTATAAGATAACATTGGAACAATTTGGCAATAGATTGACTTGAAATTTGTTGAGGGACGGGTTCCGAGAAGTTAGAAAAGCTCATGATGGTGAAATGGGAATTGGCCCTAGTTCGCCCAGTGAAATGCAGCAAAACAGGAAAACATTTCAAAGAACAAGCATCTTTCTGAATCATTTACATGCATAGTCAGATGTTGGGTTCCTTACAAATATTGAAAGTAGCCTTCAGAATGAGGAAAGTACTTGCAGAACGGCAGCTTCTCTCTACACAGAGTTTTCATGGACTGCTGAACTTTAAATCAACAACATCTCAATAGTCCATTTATCATCAGAGAATGTATGCAATTAACAACCCAAAATTCTGTTTTGCATCTCAACAGGTCTCGGGAACTAATAATGGAAAACAAGGATGTGACAGATTAAATAACTTGGTAATTTGCATTAGCTCCACATATTTTTATGGAAAGAAAGGAAGAAATCAAGAGCATTATGATGACCAAGGCTGTGATACTCAACAAATCATTGGAGCTGGGACCTGACAAGTCTCTGGTCCTGACAAATTTCATCCGAGGGTCTTAAAACAAGTGGTTAGTGAGGGAGCTGACACATCGGTATTCATGTGTATTTAACCCCCTAATCTACTTGCTTTACACCTATGACTGTGTGGCTAGGAACAGTTCCAACACCATGTACACGTTTTCTGATGACACCACTGTTGTGGGCTGTATCAAAGGGGGTGATGAATCAGCACACAGGAGGGAGATTGAAAACTTGGCTGAGTGGTGTTATAACAACAACCTCTCACTCAAGGAACTGATTGTAGACTTCAGGAGAGGGAAACCAGAGGTCCATGAACCAGTAATCATCTGAGGATCAGAGATGGAGAGGGTATTACTATCTCAGACGACCTTTCCTTGACCCATCATATAAATATTATCACAAAGAAAGCACAACAGTGCCTCTACTTCCTCAGGAGTCTACGGAGGTTCGGCATGTCATTGAGAACCTTGGCAAACTTCTGTAGATATGTGGTGGAAATTGTGCTGACTGGCTGTATTATGGCCTGGTATGGAAACCCCAAGGCCTTTGAGTGGAAAATCCTACAATAGGTAGTGGATTCGACCTGGTACATCACGGGTAAAACCCTCCCAACCATTGAGCACATCTATGTGAAACGATGCCGTAGAAAAGCAGCATCCATCATCAATGATCCTCACCACCCAGGCCATGCTCTTTTCTCACTGGTGTCATCAGGTAGAAGGTACAAGTGCCTCAGGACTCACATCACCAGGCTCAAGAACAATTTCTACCCCTCAACCATCAGGATCTTGAACAAAAATGGATAGCTACACTCATTGAAGGAGTCTTTTATCTTGTTATTTCATGCTCGTTATTTTTTACTATTTACTTATACCTGCATTTGCACAGTTTGTTTACAAATAACAGTTCTTGATGTTTACAGTTTGCAGTTACTGGTCTATAGATTTGTAATGGTCAACCAGCCTCCCTGTGATGTGGGATGAAGCTCTTGCAATCTCAGGGATCGCACTAGAGGTCTATTTATTGATTTTTTTAACGATTACAGCGCAGAACAGGCCCTTCGGCCCATCCAGCTATTTAATACTAGCCTTATCACGGAATACTTACAATAACCGATTAACCCCTTTAATCAGTATGTCTTTGGAATGTGGAAGGAAACCCGAGCACCTGGAGGAAACCCGTGTGCACAGAGGAAGAATGTACAGATGGTGCTGGAATTGAACTCTGAACTCTGAACTCTGACACCATGAGCATTAATAGCTTCACACTAACAGCGACAGCACCATGGTGTCTTCTTTGACTGAACCAGCAACAGCCCTGTTAATTGTGTCCCTGTGGCACTCCAAGGCTCTGGGAGCTCCAGTTGACACCTTGATCTCTAATCTGAAATATGGCCAACGTCCAGATGTAGCAGAATCGGGCCTCATATTTTGAGCCAACGTCAGCATTCAGTGGGAGCTCTTGATCTGACCTTTGGATTCAGATCCTGTTGGAGCCCCAGGACCTTTGACTGTTATGTGTTCAGAAAATCTATCTGCCTCAACATATGGCACAAAAACAGGACCTAAGGTCTACCTCAACCATGCCAACCAATATGTCCACTGAGCTGAAACAACTTGTCTGCATTTGGCCCATATCCCTCTGAACCGTATCCATCCAAGAAGCTGTCCAATTGTCCTGCAAATATTGCAGTTGCCCCTGCCCCTACTATGCTGTAATCTGTCACCCCGTGTCCAAATCAAAACATACCATAAGCCTTCTTCACCACCAGGTCAAATGTTCAAGGGAACTATGCACCTATACCCTGGGTCTAGGGTAACAACAGCAATGCAGGAGGAAGGAGTGAAGCCAACTTCATTGTGCAGTTCAGCATTTCCAGGAAAACAGGAAGTAGGAATCTACTGACTTTGTTACACAAGTGCCCAAAAGTTCATAGAGGGATATGAATAGATTTCAAAGTAAATTCCTTCTCTCTGTGTAGCCTGAAAGGTCAAAGAGTGGTCAGCGACTCTGGGCCAGAGACTGGAGGTTAGAGGTGGCCTGTCCAATGTTTGCAGAGTCCAGGACCAAGGACTGGAGGTGCGAAGGGGACTTCTCCTGGGGCAGGAGGCCTGTGTGTGTGTGTGAGATAAAGGGGTTTGTTCTGCAGTTGTCCTCTTCTTCGGCTTTGCTGTTGCTGCTGCTCTGCTGAACACTGTAGACATGCAATGTTGGTGCCAAAATGTGTGCAACACTCGAGAGCTGCTCCTAGCACATCCTTGGGTGTGTTGGTTGTTCGCTATCTGTATGTTTCGATGTAGGTAATGTAGGGGTTGCATGGTAATATTAGGGCGTAGTGATTAGTGTTACAGGGGTAATAAAATGACAACTTCACACAGTCTTAAAAGTTTCTTTCCCCAGGCAGTTAATCTGATTGACCATTCTACTCACCCCCACAACCCCTTCTATCTGTTTGTTAGGGTGTGCGCTGGAAATATCAGGACCCAAGTGTGGGAAAACAAGCTATCACGTAGAGACCACAGCAAGAGTTTATTTATACTAATTCCAACAGCACACTGGCAGCTCGGTTGAGCAATGCTGCGAGAAGTAATATTCTCAAAACTGGGACCCCATGATTAGCGTTAATCGAGCAGCCGCTTAAATAATACAAGTAACGCAGAATCGTCAAGCCTATCAAAATAAACTTAACAAACTTAAAGGGAAAACACCTGGAGACCAAATTACAAGGAATGAGTTCCTCAGGAAAAACACAAGGAACTTGAAACGATTAACGATTCTTGTTAAACAACAATTAAACAATTCAAGATCTATAAAAACCTTGGAGCCCAAAGCTCTCCAGTGCCCTGCACAGGTCTAAAAAGCTCATTACACTATCACCTCAGTCACTTCAATGTACTGCAAACATTTTAAACATTTTTATAATTCTATTTACATTTTAAATACTTGCTGGTACCTTATTTATTTATGCATATTTTATTCTGTATCCATACTTTAACTTTATTTTCCATATAATTCTTTATACTTTATAATTGTTGAATGTTGTTATTTTTTTATTGCATGTCACACCTTGACCGACACACCACAGCAAATTACTAATCCATGTAAATGGACACAGTGAATAAAGCTGATCCTTCAGGCTGCTCTCTATTGTTCATCCCTGGAGGACCAGCAGAATTGCCTTCATCTGTGTCTGACCCAGTGTGAAACCAACTGTGTTGTCTTCGTCTGTGGCTGACCCAGTGTGAGACAAGCTGGATTACCTTCGTCTGTGTCTGACCCAGTGTGAGAGAAGCTGGATTGCCTTCATCTGTGGCTGACCCTATGTGAGACAAACTGGATTGCCTTCGTCTACGGCTGACCGAGTGTGAGACCAGCTGGATTGCCTTTGCCTGCAGTTGACCCGGTATGAGACAAGCTGGATTGCCTTTGTCTGTGTCTGACCCAGTGAGAGATAAACTGGATTACCTTCATCTGTGTCTGACCCAGTGTGTAAAATGCTGATTTCCCTTAGCCTGTGGCTGATCCAGTGTGAGATGAGGAACTGTTGTGTGTTTGTTCTTGCAGAAACATGGCTCCAGAACAACATCCATTTCACCATCAGGCCATGACACTCAGGGACTTGTGCTGACATTATTTTGTGCCTGTATGTGCTGGGTCATAACTACAGTATATGTGCTGTGTGTGACTATACGTACAATGTCTTGCACCTTGGCTCCAGAGGAACTGTGTTTCGTTTGACTGTATACACGTGTATGGTTGAATGGCAATTAAACTTGAAATTCTTGAATGAACATGCATTGAATCACAGCAGTGCCTCTACTTCCTTAGGAGATTGTGAAGATTCAGCATGACATCTAAAACTTTGACAAACTTCTATAGATAAGTGGTGGGGAGTGTTTTAACTGGCTACATCACAGCCTGGTATGGAAACACCAATGCCCATGAATGGAAAATCATACAAAAAGTAGCTGATACAACCCAGTCCATACGGATAAAGCCCTCCCCACCATTGAGCACATCTACACCGTGCGCTGTCTCAAGAAAGCAGCATCCATCATCAGGGATCCCCACCACCCAGGTCATGCTCTCTTCTCACTGCTGCCATCAGGAAGAAGGTACTAGAACCTTAGGAATCTCACCACTAGGTTAACAAACAGTCATTAGCCCTCAAACATCAGGGTCTAGAACTTCACTCAACTTCACTCACCCATCACTGAACTGTTCCCACAACCAATGGACTCACTTTCGAGGACTCGTCATGTCATGTTCTCAATATTTATTAATTATTTTTTTTTCTCTCTTTTGTATTTGCACGGCTTGTTGTTCCTTGCCCACTGGTTGTTTGTTCATCCTGTTGGATGCGGCCTTTCTTGGGTTTACTGTGTATGCCCACGAGGAAACGAAAGTCTATGTACTTTGATAATAAATTTACTTTGAACTTTGAACATTATATCCCAATTCTTGTACTCTGTGCCCCAACAACATTTCGTACACCACTCAGTCTAATTTTTCAGCAAACTGTTGTATGTACCAGTTGAACACCACTCCCTGGGGCTCAGCCAATCACTGTGGATGCAGTGGCCTGGTATAATGTCCCAAAATGCATCACTTCACCCTTGAACCTGAAATGGAGTTTTCTGGCGCTGTTGATGGGAATCGATTTATAGAGATATACAGCACAGAAACAGGCCTTTCAGCCCATTTCATCCATGCCAACCAAAACACCCACCGAATCCAGTCCTATTTGTCTGCAATTGCCCTATAGTCCTCGAAACCAGGGGTTCCCAAACTGACATCCACATACCCCTCGGTTAAAGGTAGGGGTACATGACAAAAAAAAGGTTGGGATCCCCTGCTCTCAACCTCTCCTATTCATGTACCTGTCCAAATGTCTTTTTTTTATTGTAGCTGCCTCCTCCAGTTCCACTGGTAGCTCATTCCATACAAAGATCATCCTCTAGGCAAAAATGTTTCCCCTCAGGTTCCTATTATATCTTTCCTCGCTCATCTCAAACCCTTGGCCTCTAGTTTTTGATTTCTCAATGCTGGGGAAAAGACAGAGTGTGTTTACCCTAACTCTGCCTCACCCCTCAGTCTCCTACTCTCCATGGAATAAAATCCCAGCCTGCCCAAACTCTCCCTGAGGCAACATCCTTCTTGGCAAATTCCTCGCCAATCTTCTCAGTAATATGGCATCTTTCCTTTAGCAAGGTGACCAAAACAGAATGCAATAATCCAATTTTTTTTAAATTTTGTGTAGTTCTTCATTGACTCTGTTGTATTTTTGTTCTATTGTGAATACCTGCAAGAAATCTTCTTACTCAATGTCAGCGAGACCAAGATACTGATTACTGACTTCAAGAGGAGGAAACCTGAGGTCCATGAGCCAGTACTCACTGGAGGATCAGAGGTGGAGAGGGTCAGCAACTTTAAATTCCTCAGGGTTATTATTTCGGAGGACCTGCCCTGGGCTCAGCATGTAAATACAATTACAAAGAAAGCATGGCAGTGCCTCTACTTCCTGAGGAATTTGCAAAGATTCAGCATGACCCTTAAAACTTCAACAAACTTCTATAGATGTGTAGTGGAGAGTATATTGACTGGCTGCATCACAGCCTGGTACGGAATCACCGATGCCCTCGAACAGGAAATCCTAGTGGATACAGCCCAGCCTACTGTGGATAAAGACCTACCCACACTGAGCACATCCACAAGGAGCACTGTCGCAGGAAAGCAGCATCCATCATCAGGGAACCCAGCACCCAGGTCATGCTCTCTTCTCACTGCTGCCATCAGGAAGAAGGTACAAGAGCCTCACCACCAGGTTCAGGAACAGTTATTACCCCTCAACCGAAGGTTGGAGTGAGAATATAAAAAGAGCAGATTTGGGTATATCTGGTCTTTTTCAGTGGCTCAAGTGTGAGTGGGTGTGACAGAGCCTTATAGAAGTCAGGAGGGAGGGAGAGAGAGAGAGAGAGAGAATGAATATAAAAAGAGCAGATTTGGGTAAGGTGGGCTTTTTCAAGTGAGCAGGCAAGGTAATTTTTGGCAACAGAGGACTAAGCTCAGCTGCAAATAAAAGGAAGGTAGGGTCAAGAGAAGTGGCTATTATTGGAGGGTGCCAGCGAAAGAGTGGGAAGGCTTTGACTCAACAGGCTTCTGCATGAGCAGGCAGGGGCACTGTTAAGTGGTAAGCCTTTTTTTTTTAATACAGGGTAGTCAGGATGGAGTGCTGCTCCTGTCAGGTGTGGGAATTCGGAACACATGACAATTTCCCTGATGACTACATCTACAGGAAGTGCACTCAACTTCAGCTCCTGACTGACCAGGTCAGCGAGTTGGATGTGCTCAGGATCATTCCAGAGGCTAAACACGTTATAGATGGGACTTTTGAAGAGGTGGTCACACCCAGAGTACAGGCTTTGGACTGTAGATGGGTGACCTGCAGGAGAGGTAAGAGGGTTAGGAACTCAGTACAGGGTTCCCCTGTGTCCATTCTTCTCATCTGTTTCAATATTTTTATTAGTTTCTGCATAGAAGAATGCAGAGTACAAGAAGATAGATATTATAAGTCAAAAGGAAAAAATAAAATAGTACCAAATACATTGTATTGAAAATACAGTTAAAATCACGAAACCCTGTATTCATAAAAATTAAATTAAATCATAATATTGAAATATAATAATTTTGTTATACAGGAACAAAATCTAAACCCACTACCAAAGTCAGAGCTGTTAGGAAAAGCAAGAAAAAAGGGGGAGAAAAACCCTTATCATAGAATAAAATATATTATTAGCCACCATCTGTACTTTTGCAACAAATCAAAGGTTTTGAAAATAACTCAAAAATGGTCCCCACAATGTATAAAAGTCTTGGCTAGATTCAAAAACTGAACTATGGATCTTCTCTAAATTTAAGCATGCCATAACATCACATAACCATTGAGCATGAGTAGGCGGAGCAGTATCCTTCCATTTAAGCAAGAGCGTCCTCCTAGCTATAAGAGAGATAAAAGGCAAAATATGCAAATCAGGTATCTCCAAAATAAAGTCTTTTCCTCCAACAATACTAAATAAATCAGTCAAAGGGTTAGACTTAAAATTTACCTTGAAAAGTACCGAGAAAGTCAGGAATACTTCCTTCCAGTATCTTTCAAGGCTCGGACATGTCCAAAACATGTGAATTAGTGAAGCTTCTCCATTATTACATCTATCACATCATTCTTCTCATCAACAAACATATCTCTTTGGATGCTGCTGGGACGGGGTGGATGACCCATCAGAGCCTGTCAGCAGTAGCCAGGCTGGGGGCACTGTGGCCAGCTGTACACTGTGACAGGGAAGGGTAAAGCCAGGCAGTGGGGTAGTTACAGGGGACTCCAAGGTAAGAGGGACAGAAAGAAGATTCTCTGGCTGCAAAAGAGACACCTGGATCCAGGATGTGTCAGAGCAGCTTCAGGATATTCTCAAGGGGAAGGGGAAACAGCCAGAGGTCATGGTGCATATTGGTACCAATGACATAGGCAGAAAATGGGAAGAGGTCCTACACAGTGAGTATGTGGGAAAGAGGCTGAAGAGAAGGGCCTCCAGGGTTGTAATCTCTGGATTACTCCCTGTGCCATGGGCTAGCGCAGGTAGGAGTGGGGTGATAGCATTGATGAATTAGTGGCTGAGGAGATGGTGCAGGGAACAGGGTTTCAAATTCTTGGATCATTGGAGCCTATTCTGGGGAAGGGGTGACCTGTACAAGAGGGACAGGCCGTATCTAAACTGGAGGGGAACCAATATCCTGGCCGGGGGAGACATAATGGAGTGATCAGACACTGGGTCCATTTGGGCGGAACTCAGGAATAGGATGGGTGCAACCACACTGATGGGATTGTACTACAGACCCTCCAACAACCACCGGGACACTGAGGAACAGATATGAAATCAGATTAAGAAAATGTGTAAAAATAAAAGGGTTATTGTCATGGGGAATTTGAACTTTCCTATGCTGTGACTTTTTAGTGTAAGGGATTTAGATCGGATAGAATTTGCTAAGTGTATCCTGGAAGGTTTCTGAAATCAATGTGTAGACAGTTCAGCAAGGGGAGAGGCTGTACTGGACCTGGTGTTCGGTAATGAGTCTGGCCAGGTGACTGACCTTTCATGGGTGAATAGTTAGGGAACAGTGGCCACAAATCCTCAACTTTATAGGGTAGATACAGATAAGGATAGGTACAGTCCTTGCAGGAGAGTTTTAAATTGCAGTAGGGCAAGTTACCGAGACGGTGTTTGAAGATCAATTGCACAGACTACAGGAAAGGTATGTTCCTGTCAGAAGGAAGGATGGGGATGGAAAGACAAGAGAACCTTGGATATCCAGAGAGGTGATGAACTTAGTCAAGAAGAAAAAGGAGAAGTGTATAAAGTTAGGATCAAACAAAGCACATGAGGATTATAAAGAAGCCAGAAAAGAACTTAAGAAAGGAATTAGGAAAGCCAGGAGGGATCATGAGAAGTCTGTGGGAAGTAGGATGAAGGTGAATTCCAAGGCTTTCTATATACATACATCAAGAGTAAGGGGATAACTAGGGAGAGAATGGGACCACTCAAGGATAAAGAGGGGAACATTTGCTTGGATGTGGAGAACGTGAGTGAGGTACTTAATGAGTACTTTGTTTCAGTACTTACCAAGGTAAAGGATATGGAGGACCAGCAGAGCAGTGCTGAGTGTATAAATTTGTTCAGGTGTTTAGAGGTCAAGCAGGAGGCAGCGTTGCCTTCTAACGATAAGTCCCCAGGACCTGATGGGATTTAGCCCAGGGTATTAAAGGAGGCAAGAGATGAGATTCCTTGCCTCCTTCAATTACCTATTTGTCCTCTCTCAGCACAGGCAAGGCCCCGGAAGTCTGGTGAGTGCCTAACATTGTACCTCTGTTTAAGAAGGTGTTACGTAGCTTTTGGGTATCTTATGACCATGATGTAATTGAGTATCTTGTGAGCATGATGTAATGGTCTTGTGATGGTGGGGTGATGTAATTTTCCCGCCAGTGTGAGGTCTCGTCATGACATGTTCTCTACAAGTATATAATGGGAAACCCCTGTAGTTAACGCAGTTGATTCGTTGTTTAATTCATCAGTTACTCCATTATGCTGCATATTCGTCTCATGACGCAGTTTCGTTTTAAATTGGAATTTTACTTTCTATTGTAAGTCTCGTATTGGAGAGTGAAGACCTTATTAAAGTACGGGAACCTGAAGGATTGAGTAAAGTTGGTGTCGTTTGGTGATTTCATAAAGGATCGACTTTATTGAATCTTCATTCAGAAATAGTGGCCTGCATCTGAGATAACCCCTGTAACAACAGGAAGGTTTGTGCAGTGTTCACTCGCCAAGGAAAAGATCAGTTTCTTTAAGCCACTTTATTTCCTTCGTCATGAATCCTTTGGACAGAATTAGCAGTAACGTCATGTCTTCGAAGAAATCCATTTCCAGAGAAGTCTCTCCTTATTGACTGTGTAAATCACTTGGACTTTTGAATTTACCATTTTAAGACTGTGCTCGAATTTACCTCTGTAAAACCTGTTCCAGAGTTGCCATATAACAGTTAACTTCCGGTTAAGTTAGTCATTTGAATACTTTTTGCTATTGTTGAGCAGAGTTTAATAAATGTTCATGTTTGTTTATAAAACCTGACTCAATTCTATATTCATTGCTGCAGGTCACGTGACAAAATTGGGGGCTCATCCGGGATTGTTCCGATTTTGAGCTACAGTGCTTGTTTAATTATCAATCTGATTTGGAAAAGGGAAATAGCCGATTCTTTTGTTTGATTGGTCTGTGGGTGGTATTCGGCAGCAATGAATCTCACAAGTTTATTGCATCGCCAGACCTGGAGTTATTAGCGAAGGCGAAGAAGGATGATGTATCCGAGATTGCTAGAAGGTTGGACCTTAAAGGAATTTCGAAGGTTACAACAAAGCCGGTAATTCAGAAGAAAATCGCAGAACATGATGTAATTTCGTGAGTTTTTGATGAAGCGGAGTTATATAGGTTCCCTGTAAGTAAAGCAGCGATCCAGTTGCACCTGGAACAGGTAGTGTTATAAAAGCTTAGAGTAGAAGCTGACTTAAAACAGAAACAATTAGAAGCTGATTTGGAATGAAGTCGGTTAGAAGCTGCAAAATAAACAAAGAATTCGAAGCTAGAGAAGCAGATAGAAAGAGGGAATTTGAGCTAGCAATGGAGAAATTAAAGATGGAAAATCAGATCTCTGGTTCTAGGAAACAGTTTGTTGCTAGTTGGGAAGTTATATTGGCTCCTCCATTTCATGAAACAGAAGTGGACAAATATTTCCAACATTTTGAAGCCCATCTCTGAGGAACCAAAGATGGATTCTAACATGGATTCCTCCTGTGTTGCAACCCAAGCTATGGCTGAAAAGATTGATGTGCAGGATGGGTCTGTTACCCATGACTGTTCAACTCCGGATTTGTCTTTTGAGGATGTATCAGAAACTTTCTTACCTTCATTGTTTGATCAAGATTCTTGTAGTAAGTCTGACCATGAAGATTTGTCTCTGTCTCAGAAGGAAATGATAGCAGAGCAGAGTGGAGACCCTGGGATTATCAAATTAAAGAAAAAAGCTCTTCCAGATAGTGAAATTGAGAAGGTGCCAGTGAGATATTATTTTGAGAAGGGAGTATTAATGAGGAAGTGGAGATCACCTACAATTCCTGCAAGTGAGGAATGGGAGGTTTTCACCAGGTAGTAGTTCCTGAAGTTTATCGGAATGAGATTTTAACTATGGCTCGTAGTATGCCCTTGGGTGGACATCAAGGTGTGAAGAAAACTGTGAACAATGTTTTTAATCATTTTTACTGGCCTAGTTTAAGAAAAGATGTGGCAACATTTGGCAGAATGTGTCATACTTGTCAAATTGTGGATAAACGTAATCAAGTTACTCCAGTGGCCCCACTGCAACCTATTTCCGCATTTGGTGAACCATTTTCCAAAATTATTATAGATTGTGTAAGCCCATTGCCAGAAACCAAAACTGGGCATCAATATTTGCTGACCATCATGTGCACAGCGTCTAGGTTTCCAAAGGCAATACCACTTAGGAATATAGCAGCTAAAACTGTAATAAAAGCTTTATAAAATTCTTTACTTATTTTTGGTTGCCTAAGGAAATACAATCTGATCAAGGTAGTAATTTTATGTCTGGATTGTTCCAGCAGATAGTTTATAAACTGGGAGCAAAACAGATTACCTCGTCTGCATACCATCCGGAATCACAAGGAGCCTTGGAGAGGTTCCATTCTACCCTCAAAACTATGATTAGGATATATTCTGTGGAAAATAAAAATGATTGGGATGAGGGCATACATTTACTTCTATTTGCAGTATGGGAGTCAGTGCAGGAATCCATAGGTTTTAGTCCTTTCAAACTTGTGTTTGGGCATAGAGTTAGAGGACCCTTGGCCTTGTTAAAAGAACAGTGGATTAATAAAAAGGTACATACTAATTTGTTGGATTATGTTTTAAAATTTAAAGAAAGATTGCATAAAGCTTGTAGCTTAGCTAGGAAAAATTTAAAATTGGCTCAGGAGAAAATGAAAACTTGGTATGATAAGGAAGCTAGAATGAGGTCATTTAAGCCTGGAGATAAGGTGTTGGTTCTTTTCCCGGTGCACACGAACCCTTTACAAGCTAAATTTCATGGTCCTTATGAGGTTATATCTAAAGTGAATAATGTGGATTATGTGATTAAAAAAAACACCAGATCAAAGAAGGCCAACACAGCTTTGTCATATAAATATGATAGAACCATATTATGAGAAACAGTCTGCTACTATGACTGTTGTGGTCAATAATAATGAATCTGATCCCACTAGGAACTTAATTGATGATTCATCTGAAACTCATTTTTAACCCAACATTATTTCTGCCAGATTACCAAACTCAACAATTCTGGAAAATATTGATGAGAAATTTGCTCATTTACAGCCACAGCAGAGGCAGCAGATGAAGCAGTTAATTTTTAAATATAGGGATTTATTTCCAGATGTCCCTAAAAGAACCACAGTAGCTTCACATGATGTAGATGTTGGAGATGCCAAACCCATAAAGCAACATCCATATCAGATGAATAGGGAAAAATGTGAACTTGCTGAACAAGAAATTAAGTATATGTTAGAGAATAATATTATTAGATCTTCTAATTTGAATTGGAGTTCACCTTGTGTTATGGTGCCTAAGCCAGACAGTAGTATTATGTTTTGTACTGATTACAGAAAGGTGAATGCTGTGACAAAAACTGATGCATATGCAATCCCTAGAGTGGATGATTGTGTGGATAAAGTGGGAAACACAAATTTCCTTACAAAGATTGTTAAAAGGTTATTGGTGTGTTCCATTGACGGATAGAGGTAGAGAGATTTCTGCATTTGTAACTCCATCTGGGTTATATGAATATAATGTTCTTCCCTTTGGGATGAAGAATGCACCAGGTACTTTCCAGTGGATGATTAATTCTGTGATTCTTGGGTTAAAAGATACAGATGCCTATATTGATGATTTAGTTACAGGAAATGATACTCGGGAAGCACATATTCCTGCGGTGGAGAAACTATTTGAAAGGCTTTCAAAAGCTAACTTAACTATTAACTCAGCTAAAAGTGAATTTGGTCATGCCTCTGTGACTTACCTGGTTATGTTGTAGGTCAGGGTAAGTTAGCTCCTGTTCAGGCGAAAGTTCGGGCAATTTTAGAGGTACCCACTCCAACTGGTAAAAAGACTCTCAGAAGATTCTTGGGAATGGTAGGGTATTACTGTAAATTTTGTAAGAATTTTGTTGACTTTGCCCTTCCATTAACTAATCTCTTGAAGAAACATGAAAAGTTTGTTTGGACAGAGTCTAGTCAGGAAGCATTTGATAAATTGAAAACTATAATATGTAGTCAACCTGTGCTCAAATCACCTGACTTTGAAAAACCATTGTCATTAACTGTAGATGCTAGTGATGAGGCTGCAGGAGCAGTGTCACTTCAAAGGGATGAGGGTGATGAGATTGATCGTCAGGTAGCTTACTTTTCTAAGAAATTTAATTAGCATCAAAGAAATTATTCAACCATAGAAAAGGAATTATTATCTCTTGTTTTGGCTTTACAACATTTTGATGTGTATGTTGGTACAACTCAGAAACCACTTATAGTTTACACCAGTCATAATCCGTTAGTGTTTTTAAGTAAGATGAAAAACAAAGATAGAAGGTTACTGAATTTGAGTTTGATGTTACAGGGGTATAATATTTTGATAACTCATATTAAAGGTAAAGATAATGCGATTGCTGACTATCTAGATGTTGAATGCACAATGTAAATTTTTTTTTGATGGAGTGGTATTTTAACATTTGTAACACTCCTACTGTATGTTAGTTTGCAAGGTTCTGTATGATAATACTGTGTATATTGTGTATGTTGTAGATTTTATACATTTGTTTTTTTAAACAGATAGTTGTTAAAATTTTGCTCATAAAAGACCAAAATTTTCCCTTTTTCGAGGGAGGTGTTACATACCTCGTGGGTATCTTGTGACTGTCTTATAACCCTGATGTAATTGAGTTTCTTTTGAGCATGATGTAATAGTCTTGTGATGGTGGGGTGATGTAAATTTCCCACCAGTGTGAGGTCACGTGATGACATGTTCTCTACAGGTATATAACGGGAAACCCCTGTAGTTACGCAGTTGATTCATTGTTTAATTCATCAGTTACTCCGTTATGCTGCGTATTTGTCTCATGACGCAGTTTCATTTTAAAGTGGAGTTTTACTTTCTATTGTAAGTCTAGTATTGGAGAGTGAAGACCTTACTAAAGTACGGGGACCTGAAGGATTGAGTAAAGTTGGTGTCATTCAGTGGTTTCATAAAGGATTGACCTTATTGAATCTTCGTTCAGAAATAGTGGCCTGCATCTGAGATAACCCCTGTAAGAACAGGAAGGTTTGCGCAGTGTTCATTCGCCAGGGAAATGGTCAGTTCCTTTAAGCCGTTTTATTTCCTTTGTCATGAATCCTTTGGACAGAATCGGCAGTAACTTCACGTCTTTGAAGAAATCCATTTCCAGAGAAGTCTCTCCTTATCGACTGTGTAAATCACTTGGACTTGCAAATTTACCGCTTTGAGACTGTGTTTGAATTTACCACTTTAAGAACTGTTCTAGAGTTGCCGTATAGCAGTTAACTTCCGGTTAAGTTAGTTAAGTTGCTAATGTTGAGCAGAGTTTAATAAATGTTTATGTTTGTTTATAAAACCTGGCTCAATTCTATATTCATTGTTGCTGGTCATGTGACAAAGGGAACAAGGGAAAATCCTGGGAACTATAGACCAGTGAGTCTCATGTCAGTTGTAGGGAAATTGCTGGAGAAAATTCTTGGGGATATGATATGAACATTTGGAAACCCCAGGCTTAATTAGGGAGAGCCAGGTTGGCTTTGTATGTGGCAAGTCATGCCTTATCAATTTGGTCAAGTTTTTTGACAAGGTGATGAGAGAGATTGATGAGGGTAGGGTAGTGGATGTTGCCTACATGGATTTTAGTAAGGTGTTTGACAAAGTCCCTCATGGGAGGCTAATCCAGAAGATTAAGGTGCATGGGTTCCACAGCGATTTGGCTGTTTGGATTCAGGACTGACTTGCACATAGAAGACAGAGGGTAGTGCTTGAAGGGACTTATTTGAGCTGGAGGTCTGTCATTAGTGGTGTTCTGCAGGATCTGTGCTGGGACCTCTGCTGTTTGTGATGTATATAAATGACCTGGATGACAATGTAGATGGGTGGATTAGTAAATTTGCTGATGATACCAAGATTGGTGGAGTTGTGGGTAGAAGACTGGCAAAGACTACAGTGTGATATAGATCAGCTGCAGATATGGGCAGAGAAATGGCAGTTGGAGTTTAACCCAGATAAAAGTGAGGTATTGCACCTTGGCAGGGCAAATGCAAGGAGACAGTACACTGTTAAGGGCTGAGCAAAGAGACCTTGGGATCCAAGTTCATAGTTCCTTGAAAGTGGGTCACAGATTGATAAGGTGATTAAGAAGGCTTATGGAATGCTTGCTTTTATTAGTCGAGGCACTGAGTTCAAAAGTCAAGAAGTTATGTTGCAACTTTATAAAACTCTGGTTAGGCCACCTCTGGAGTATTGCATACAGTTCTGGTCACCCCACTGTAGTAAGGACGTTGAGCCTTTGAAGAGGGTGCAGAAGAGGTTTAACAGGATGCTGCCTGGTTTAGAGGGCATCTGCTATCATGAGGCCGTATAAGGTTGGGTTGTGTTCTCTGAAGTGCTGGAGGCTGAGGGAAGACTTGATAGAGCTTTATAGGATTATGAGAGACATAGGTAGAGTAGACAGAGGGTATCTGTGTCCCAGGGTTGAAATATCTAATACCAAAGGGAATGCATTGAAGGTGAGAGGGGGTAGGTTCAAGGGGGATGTGAGGGATAGGTTTTTTCCTCAAAGAGTGTAGGATGTCTGGGATACACTGCTGGGTATGGTGGTAGAGGCAATACATCAGAGACTTTTAAGAGACGATTGTATAGGCACATGAATATGAGGAAGATGGAGGGATATGGACAATGTGTAGGTAGGAGGGATTAGTGTTGGTGTTTTTCGATTTGCTTTTTAGCTGGTTTGGCACAACATTGTGGGTTGAATGGCCTGTCCCTGTACTGTACTGTTCTATGTTCTCAGATAGACAACGTCCCAAGAGGAGCCTGGTTCAACCTGGGTATTATAAGAGGCTCTCAGACATGCCGAGCAGGCTTTAAAGTAACCCAGCCCATACAGAGCATCCTCAACTCCTCAAGGACACTCTTGGGACAGCATCTGCTCGTCTGAAACAGACTTTATTCCACAACTTCCTGTTCAAAGTTTAATATTGTGCCTCAGAGATTAAACAGGTTCCCATTTCTCATACAATTAAGGTGAAAAAAATCTAAAAATTCCTTCTAGTCAGAATAGCTGGTGACCCTGAAACTGGAACTGCTCTCTGAGTTTATCCATTACATTCAACTATATTTCTTAAATTTATATATATATATATAAAAACATTTCAAGCAACAAATATCTCTATAACTCCATTATACGCAGAGTCATATGTCAGGTCCTTACAAATATTGAAAGTAGGCTTCAGAAAGAGGAAATGTGCTTGCAAAATAAGAGACTTCTCTCTACACAGAGCTTTCATGGGCCGTTGATCTATACAATCAATGATGCTTTTACTATGCAAATATACGGAATCACAAGGAGAAGGTAGATGACTTAGGTGTGTAATCTGCATCAATCTGCACTGCAGAGAGTCACAGAATAGATCTCAGATATATTTCCAAGCTGGGAAATTGGAAAGGAAAGAGTAATTCAGAAAAGTGCAATCACCAGGATAGTGCTACTTAGCAAATTGTTGGAGCTGGGGGCTTGCAATTCTCTGGACCTGACAGATTTCATCCAAAAACATTAAAACAAGTGGCTATTATGAGAGTTAACACACTTGGTAATACTTTTCCAAAATTCCCTGGGGTCAGGGTAGTTTCCATAAATTGGAAAAAGCTCCACAATGGTCTTTAAAATTGCCCAACACATCACCAGCACCAGCCTACCTGCCATCAAGAACACAAATACAGAAAGGTGCCGGAAAAGGGCCAGCCATATCATGAAGAAACCCACCCACCCTGCTCACGGACTGTTTGTCCCACTCCCATCAGGGAGGAGGCTACGTAGCATTCATGTCAGGACCACCAGACTCAAAAACAGTGACTTTCCCCGAGCAGTAAAACTGATCAAAATCTTCACCCACTAACCCACCCCTCCACACCCCCACCCACCACTACTTCATCATTTCCTGTCAGAGTCACCTAGAAGGGCAGAAGTGTGTGTACCTCAATGCAAGAAGCCTCAGGAACAAAGGTGATGAACTGAGAGCTTGGATACATACATGGAATTATGATGTAGTGGCCATTACAGAGACTTGGCTGGCACCAGGGCAGGAATGGATTCTCAATATTCCTGGATTTCAGTGCTTTAAAAGGGATAGAGAGGGGGGAAGGGGGGAAAAGGGGAGAAGGGGTGGCATTACTGCTCAGGGATACTATTACAGCTACAGAAAGGGTGGGTAATGTAGCAGGATCCTCTTCCGAGTCAGTATGGGTGGAAGTCAGGAACAGGAAGGGAGCAGTTACTCTATTGGGAGTATTCTATAGGACCCCTGGTAGCAGCAGAGACACAGAGGAGCAGATTGGGAGGCAGATTTTGGAAAGGTGCAAAAATAACAGGGTTATTATCATGGGTGACTTTAACTTCCCTAATATTGATTGGCACCTGATTAGTTCCAAGGGTTTAGACGGGACAGTGTTTGTTAAGTGTGTCCAGGATGGATTCCTGTCACAGTATGTGGACAGGCCAACTAGGGGGAATGCTATACTAGATCTAGTACTAGGTGATGACCCGGGTCAGGTCACAGATCGCTCAGTGGGCGAGCATCTGGGGGACAGTGACCACCACTCCCTGGCCTTTAGCATTATCATGGAAAATAATGGAATCAGAGAGGACAGGAAAATTTTTAATTGGGGAAGGGCAAATTATGAAGCTATAAGGCTAGAACTTGCAGGTGTGAATTGGGATGATGTTTTTGCAGGGAAATGTACTATGGACATATGGTCGATATTTAGAGATCTCTTGCAGGATGTTAGGGATAAATTTGTCCCGGTGAGGAAGATAAAGAATGGTAGGGCGAAGGAACCATGGGTGACAAGTGAGGTGGAAAATCTAGTCAGGTGGAAGAAGGCAGCATACATGAGGTTTAGGAAGCAAGTCTATTGAGGAATATAGGGAAGCAAGAAAGGAGCTTAAGAAGGGGCTGAGAAGAGCAATAAGGGGGCATGAGAAGGCCTTGGCGAGTAGGGTAAAGGCAAACCCCAAGGCATTCTTCAATTATGTGAAGAACAAAAGGATGACAGGAATGAAGGTAGGACCGATCAGAGATAAAGGTGGGAAGATTTGCCTGGAGGCTGTGGAAGTGAGCGAAGTCCTCAATGAATACTTTTCTTCGGTATTCACCAATGAGAGGGAACTTGATGATGGTGAGGACAATATGAGTGAGGTTGATGTTCTGGAGCATGTTGATATTAAGGGAGAGGAGGTGTTGGAGTTGTTAAAATACATTAGGACGCATAAGTCCCCAGGGCCTGACGGAATATTCCCCAAGCTGCTCCACAAGGCGAGGGAAGAGATGCTGAGCCTCTGGCTAGGATCTTTATGTCCTTGTTGTCCATGGGAATGGTACCTGAGAATTGAAGGGAGGCGAATGTTGTCCCCTTATTCAAAAAAGGTAGTAGGGATAGTCCAGGTAATTATAGACCAGTGAGTCTTACGTCTGTGGGGGGAAAGCTGTTGGAAAAGATTCTTAAAGATAGGATCTCAGGGCATTTAGAGAATCATCATCTGATCAGGGACAGTCAGCATGGCTTTTTTAAGGGCAGATCATGTCTAACAAGCCTGATAGAGTTCTTTGAGGAGGTGACCAGGCATATAGATGAGGGTAGTGCAGTGGATGTGATCTATATGGATTTTAGTAAGGCATTTGACAAGGTTCCACACAGTAGGCTTATTCAGAAAGTCAGAAGGCATGGGATCCAGGGAAGTTTGGCCAGGTGGATTCAGAATTGGCTTGCCTGCAGAAGGCAGAGGGTGGTGGTGGAGGGAATACATTCAGGTTGGAGGATTGTGACTAGTCATGTCCCATAAGGATCTGTTCTGGGACCTCTACTTTTCGTGATTTTTTATTAACGACCTGGATGTTGGGGTAGAACGGTGGGTTGGCAAGTTTGCAGATGACACAAAGATTGGTGGTGTTGTAGATAGTGTAGAGGATTGTCAAAGATTGCAGAGAGACATTGATAGGATGCAGAAGTGGGCTAAGAAGTGGCAGATGGAGTTCAACCCGGAGAAGTGTGAGGTGGTACACTTTGGAAGGACAAACTCCAAGGCAGAGTACAAAGTAAATGGCAGGATACTTGGTAGTGTGGAGGAGAAGAGGGATCTCGGGGTACATGTTAACAGATCCCTGAAAGTTACCTCACAGGTAGATAGGGTAGTTAAGAAAGCTTATGGGGTGTTAGCTTTCATAAGTCGAGGGATAGAGTTTAAGAGTCGCGATGTAATGATGCAGCTCTATAAAACTCTGATTAGGCCACACTTGGAGTATTGTGTCCAGTTCTGGTCGCCTCACTATAGGAAGGATGTGGAAGCATTGGAAAGGGTACAAAGGAGATTTACCAGGATGCTGCCTGGTTTAGAGGGTATGCATTATGATCAGAGATTAAGGGAACTAAGGCTTTACTCTTTGGAGAGAAGGAGGATGAGAGGAGACATGATAGAGGTGTACAAGATAATAAGAGGAATAGATAGAGTGGATAGCCAGTGCCTCTTCCCCAGGGCACCACTGCTCAATACAAGAGGACATGGCTTTAAGGTAAGGGGTGGGAAGTTCAAGGGGGATATTAGAGGAAGGTTTTTTACTCAGAGAGTGGTTGGTGCGTGGAATGTACTGCCTGAGTCAGTGGTGGAGGCAGATACACTAGTGAAGTTTAAAAGACTACCAGACAGGTATATGGAGGAATTTAAGGTGGGGGGGTTATATGGGGGGCAGGGTTTGAGGGTTGGCATAACATTGTGGGCCGAAGGGCCTGTACTGTGCTGTACTATTCTATGTTCTATGCTCTATGTTTATATACAGACTCTCCTGTGCCTGGTGTCACTTTATGGACGTACAAGCAATCTGAGTATTTATATCTATTGTGTTAATTGTGGGTTTTTTTGTGCTGAATTGGATCCAAAGTAACAATTATTTTGTCCTCTTTTACACTTGTGATAGCTCTTCTCTTTGCAGCCCCCGTAATGCCAAGCAGAGTTTCATCTATATTTACTTATTATTATTATTTCTTTTCCTTTGTGTTTGCACAATGTGCTGTCTTTTGCACATTGATTGTTTGTCCATCCTGCAGTGTGCGTTCCTTCATTGATTCTGTTGTGTTTCTTGTACTTACTGTGAATGCCCACAGCAAGATGAATCTCAGGGTTGTATAGGTGACATATATGTACTTAGGTCATAAAATTTATTTTTCACTTTTTACTTTGTTGTGTCCTGAACTGCTGCCACAAAACAACAGCAAACTTCCACACAGCAACCACAAAAACCAACAGTGAAAATTTGGAGGAAAGAGCTGAGCCTCTTTGAAATAGATAGTTCTGAAAGGGAAGGAACAGCGAATGAAATACTGTAGCTGCTGCAAATCAGAGATAAAATCAGAAGAAGCAGGTAGAATCCACGGAGAGTAAATTCATGAAGAACTAACTCCCCACCTTATACCGAGGTTTTCCAGTGTCCACAGCAGGCTGTTTTTGATACAGCAGAGAAAATGTTAGCTTTCAGGATGAGATACAGGGATGGAAGTTTCAAGAGAATAGTGAAATTAAAGACAACCATACAAGATATAAAACCAATATTTATTGTTGATTATTGCACATTTATCACAAAATACTGGAATTACGTTTTGAAGTACTTGCTAATTCAGTGTCTGTATCAAATCCAGGTAGCAATTTCATTCTGTTCAGTATTCGGCTAAAGATTAATCCCTAAATGTATTCATTTTTCATTTCAAGATACAGCCCAGTGAACCCGCATCACCCATGTGATCAATTAACTTACTAAATCTAGCCCGTATATCTTCAGACCATGGGAGGAAACCGGAGCACCCAGGGGAAACCCACACAGTCACGGGGAGAACATGCAAGCTTCTTACAGATAGTGATGGGAATTCTACCCAGCTTGCTGGCATTGTAATAGTGGTACACAAACCACTACACTTCCATGCTGCCCCATCTGTGTAAATATAGATTTGTATTTGTAATATCTGTACAAATACAGGCTTAAATGGCACCACGACCAAAATCATACATGGTTGCCTGCTTTCATGAAGGATCCCACCCACCCTGCTCATGGACTGCTTGTCCCACTCCCTTCAGGGAAGAGGCTACATATTATTCACAGCAGGTCCACCAGACTCAAGACCAGTTACTTTCCCTCTCCAAGTGATCAACACCTCCACTCGCTAGCTCCGCCACTACTTTATTATCTCCCATCAGAATCACTTTACGTAGAGATACTCCTGTTCTTAGCAGCACTTTATGGGCATACAATCAGTCTATGAGTGTAAGATAATCTTATGTATTTATATTTATTGTGTTTTTAATGTTGCATCAGATCCAGAGTAACAATCATATTATTCTCCTTTAAACTTGTGTACTGAAGAATGACAATAAACAATCTAGAATCCAAAAATCTAGAATCCAAAATCTAGAATCTTTAATCTTGGATCTAGAATCTTTATTTTCTTGGATCTAGAATCTTATATCTTGAACTTTGAATTAACGGCAGTGATTATAGAACTCACTCACATGCAACCATTTGCAAATACACTGTATTATTTTGAAAATCTCCCAGTGGAACAGATTACAACTTCAGTGATGGGGAACCTGTTCATTTCTGCAATCACAGCGTCGTGTATGTGATAGTAAATTCGGCAAATGTCATGCACATTGAAGCCTGTAACATTGTAATTTTCATTTATCACCAGTTCCCCCACCTTGTATTCTGTTTAGCAACCACCATGTGTATTATTCAGACACTAGTATTCTGGTGAATCATTCAGAGGAATTTCCAAACCACTTTTATGTAAAACGACATAAAAGAGAATATTAAAGGAGAAGATTAACAAAGTCAGATCTCTTCCCCATTCTGATGTTTGGTCTGAAAAACAACTGAACCTCTTGACCATGCTTTTATGCATCGAGTTGCTGCCACATGATTGGCTGATTAGATACTTCTATTAATGAGCTGGCGTACCTAATAAAGTGGCCACCGAGTATCAACTGTACAGGGCAAACAATTTTTTGGATTTTTTTAAAATCATTCTCTGTAAACTCTAGAGAGACTGGTGTGCATGAAAATCCCAGGAGATAAGCAGATTCTGAGATACTCAAACCACCCCTATCCGGCACCAACAATCATTGTTTTTCTCCTTACTAGCTCGAAGTACTGATGTGACTGGGTGGTATATGAACAAAGGCTGTTCAGTGCATCTTGGTACACATAACAATAATAAATCAATACCATTTGTAATTCCCATGTACTTCAAAACCCAGTAGGTCTTAAACAGTACTATTTTATGTTTTTCTACTTCTAAAAACAAAGTTTGATTAAATGTCAGCACCTTAATTACAAGTCCCATTCTGTGTCTTAAAATCTGTAAAATGCTGGACTGTTAGTTTATAATCTCACTGTATACTTGGGAATACTTTGATGTGGTCAGCTGCCCAGCCTGCTCAGTGACCCCACTTGGAACATGGGCACCAACAGAACTGTGACAACTCTGAGATTATTCACAGAGTAATTTAAATTCTTAAAAATAAATACTGAATATTGAAAGACCCAGAGAGAGTGAATGTGGAGAAGTTGTTTCCTATAGTGTGGGAGTCTAGGACCAGAAAGATAGAGGGACGTCCATTTAGAACAGAGGTGAGGAGGAATTTCAATAGCCAGAGGGTGGTGAATCTATGAATTCATTACCACAGAGAGCTATGGAGGCCAAGTCATTGGGTATATTTAAGACCAAGGTTGATAGGTTCTTCATTAGTCAGGACACCAAATGATACGGGGAGAAGACAGGAGAATGGGATTGAGAAGGATAATAAATCAGCCATGATGGAATGGTGGAGCAGACTCGATGGGCCAAATGGCCTAATTCTGCTCCTATGTCTTATGGTCTCATGAAAGACATAACTAACAGAGGAAATGGGGGATGTTTGGGCCACAGAGATATTCAGGCCGCTGAGGGTAACATTCCTGACTAGTCACGAGCCCCATTGCTTTACCCCCATCCACAAAGTATGAGCTGATGACTCAGGTTGTATACAGTAAACAGGGCATAAACAAGCTATGGAGACATGAAGCAGACAACAAACAAGTACACAATGACACATCTGCACACAATGGCCATAGCCATTGATAATCCAAACAGCCTTTTTTACACTGAGGTTGGGTGAGGTGAGTACTAGAGGTCAAGGGTCAAAGATGAAAGGTGAAATATTTAAGGGGAACTTCTTCACCCAGAGGGTACTGAGGGTGTGAAACAAGCTGCCAGCAGAAGTGGTGGAAGCAGGTTTGACTGAAATATTTAAGAGAAATTTGGATACATGGACGGGAGGAGTATGGAGGGCTGTGGTCCATGTGCAGGCCAATGGACTAGATGGGCCGAAGGGCCTGTTTCTGTGCCATAGTGCTCTATGAAACCAGAGCAAGACCACAGCTGGTAGAGTCGCTGCCTCACAGCGCCAGGGACCCGGGTTCAATCCTGACTGCGGGTGCTGTCCTTGTGGAGTTTGCACGTTCTCTGTATGATCATTGAGGGGGGGGAACGTCGACTCAGACCAAGAGAGGCCTGCGTCGGGCATTTTCATGCCTTACAAGGCACAGGTTGGAAGTCTGTGTGGGGCGACAGTCCTTGCACAGACTACAGCAATGTGTGATTAAGTGTCTTGCTCAAGGGCACAAACACACTGCCACAGCTGAGGCTCGAACTAGCGACCACATTTGGAATATTGCATTCAGTTCTGACTACCTCATTATAAGAAGGATGTGGAAGCTTTAGAGAGGGTGCCAAGGAGATTTACCAGGATGCTGCCTGAACTAGAGAGAATAACTTCTAAGAATAGTTTGAGCAAGCTAGAACTTTTCTCTTTGGAGAGAAGGCAGGTGAGAGGTAACTTGATAGAGATGTACAAGATGATAAGAGGCATAGATAGAGTGGACAGGCAGAGACTTTCCCCAGGATGTAAATGGCTAATACTAGAGGCCATAATTTTAAGGTGATTGGAGGAAAGTACAGAGGGGATGTCAGAGGTAAGAACTTTACACAGAGAGTGGTAGATGCAAAAACATCCTAACATGGGTGGTGGTAGAGGCAGATACATCAAGGGATATTTAAGAAACTCAAAAATAGGCACATGGATGATTGAAAAATGGAGGGCTACCGAGCGGGGAAGTGTTAGATCAATCTTAGGTTACAGGGAGAAGGCAGGAGAATAGAATTGAGAGGAATAATATATCAGCCATGATGGTATGGTGGAGCAGACTCAATTTGCCTAGTGACCTAAATCTGCTCCTTTGTTTAAACCATCTCTCACTGCTCCCCATCTGTAATTTCTTCAGCTCTTCAACTTTTCGACCACATTTTGACTCAGACTCGCTATCACAGCCATATATCCTTTCTTGGAATGTGCCTCCGTCGCCAACTTACTCCAGTTGGCTTTAGGATTCGTTTCCAAGCCTCTCAATTTGGACCTTCTGAGGATCCCAGGTACTCACATCTTATTGACTCTGCCTCTCGCCGCTTCTCCCGTCAAGCTCTGAAGGCGACTCTCTCCGCCATGAGGAGGTACTTGGTGTCCCTATCCCAGACCCTTCCACACCTTCGGGACACTTTCTTCGCCGTCTGTAATGGTCCTACCCGTTATTTCATCCTCCGTCGGATTCACACCTGCAATCACCGTTTTTTTGACTTTGTCATGTTAGGCAAAGATCACAAGATGCTACATCTACGGACTCCAGAGCCTGCCGGCCCCGACGCTAGCAGGCATGAACTTCAGATTGCGGCTCCTGCCACTGATCTCGGCGGCTCCAACACCTCAGGGCATATTCAAAACCCGGACTCCAGCAACGACCATGGGCACCTTCACAGCGATTGCGCAACCACCAACTGCGACGCCAGCCTTGAACTCCAGGCCGGGTCTTTATGTTCCGCTGTTGTGACTCCCGTCTCCCCTTCCCCCACCAATACTCTGCAACCCTGTCTCCTTCAGATCCCATCGTCAGCTCCTGGGCCCTCAGAGGCTCCATCTTCCTCTCACCCCAACGGTCCCCTCTTCATTGACACCCCCAGCCTCCTCCCTCCCCCCTCTGATCCCAGCTCTCATCCATGCCGGGTCTTTACCATCCCCTCCGACCTTCAACTGTCGGAGGCAGAACGCTCTGTTCTCAGTAAGGGCCTCACGTTTGTCCCCCTTCGCCCACACCTCAGCGAGTTCCGTGTTCACCATGATGCGGAACTCTTCTTCCGCCGTCTCCGTCTCCGAGCCTACTTCTTCGGCAAGGACTCTTCCACCCCCACCGATGACCCCTTCTCCCGTCTTCAACCCTCCTCTTCTTCATGGACACCCCGCTCTGGTCTTCTGCCTGCTCTGGATCTCCTTATCGCTAATTGCCGACGGGGCATCAACCATCTCGACTTAACCGCACCTTGTCCCCATTCCAACCTCACTCCTTCCGAACGCTCTGCTCTCCACTCCCTCCGCACTAATCCTAACCTTATTATTAAACCCGCCGATAAAGGGGGTGCTGTTGTAGTCTGGCGTACTGACTCTAGCTTGCCGAGGCACAGCGACAACTCACGGATATCTCCTCTTATTTACCGCTCGATCGTGACCCCACTAAGGAGCACCAGGCCATTGTCTCCCACACCATCACCGACTTTATCCGCTCAGGGGATCTCCCATCCACTGCTACCAACCTTATAGTTCCCACACCTCGCACTTCCCGTTTCTATCTCCTACCCAAGATCCACAAACCTGCCTGTCCTGGCCAACCTATTGTCTCAGCTTGCTCCTGCCCCGCCGAACTCGTTTCTGCATACCTGGACACGGTTTTATCACCCCTTGTTCAATCCCTTCCTACCTATGTTCGTGACACTTCTCACGCTCTTAAACTTTTCAGTGATTTTAAGTTCCCTGGGCCCCACCACTTTATTTTCACCATAGATGTCCAGTCCTTATATACTTCCATCCCCCATCAGGAAGGTCTCAAAGATCTACGCTTCTTTTTGGATTCCAGACCTAATCAGTTCCCCTCTATCACCACTCTGCTCCGTCTAGCGGAATTAGTCCTTACTCTTAATAATTTGTCCTTTGTCTCCTCCCACTTCCTCCAAACTAAAGGTGTAGCTATGGGCACCCGTATGGGTCCTAGCTATGCCTGCCTTTTTGTTGGCTTTGTGGAAAAATCAATGTTCCGTGCCTATCCTGGTATCTGTACCCCACCTTTCCTTCGCTACATCGACGACTGCATTGGCGCTGCTTCCTGCACGCATGCAAAACTCGTTGACTTTATTAACTTTGCCTTCAACTTTCACCCTGCCTTCAAGTTTACCTGGTCCATTTCCGACACCTCCCTCCCCTTTCTAGATCTTTCTGTCTCTGTCTCTGGAGACAGCTTATCCACTGATGTCTGCTATAAGCCTACTGACTCTCACAGCTATCTGGACTATTCCTCTTCTCACCCTGTCTCTTGCAAAAACGCCATCCCCTTCTCGCAATTCCTCCGTCTCCGCCGCATCTGCTCTCAGGATGAGGCTTTTCATTCTAGGACGAGGGAGATGTCTTCTTTTTTTAAAGAAAGGGGCTTTCCTTCCTCCACCATCAACTCTGCTCTTAAACGCATCTCCCCCATTTCACACACATCTGCTCTCACTCCATCCTCCCGCCACCCCACTAGGAATAGGGTTCCCCTGGTCCTCACCTACCACCCCACCAGCCTCCGGGTCCAAGATATTATTCTCCGCCATCTCCAACGGGATCCCACCACTAAGCACATCTTTCCCTCCCCCCCCCGCATTCCGCAGGGATCGCTCCCTACGCAACTCCCTTGTCCATTTGTCCCCCCCATCCCTCCCCACTGATCTCCCTCCTGGCACTTATCCGTGTAAGCGGAACAAGTGCTACACATGCCCTTACACTTCCTCCCTTACCACCATTCAGGGCCCCAAACAGTCCTTCCAGGTGAGGCAACACTTCACCTGTGAGTCAACTGGGGTGATATACTGCGTCCGGTGCTCCCGATGTGGCCTTTTATATATTGGCGAGACCCGACGCAGACTGGGAGACCGCTTTGCTGAACACCTACGCTCTGTCTGCCAGAGAAAGCAGGATCTCCCAGTGGCCACATATTTTAATTCCACATCCCATTCCCATTCTGACATGTCTATCCACGGCCTCCTCTAGTGTAAAGATGAAGCCACACTCAGGTTGGAGGAACACCATATATTCCGTCTGGGTAGCCTCCAACCTGATGGCATGAACATCGACTTCTCTAACTCCCGCTAAGGCCCCACGTCCCCCTCGTACCCCATCTGTTACTTATTTTTATGCACACATTCTTTCTCTCACTCTCCTTTTTCTCCCTCTGTCCCTCTGAATATACTTCTTGCCCATCCTCTGGGTCCCCCCCCCTTGTCTTTCTTCCCGGACCTCCTGTCCCATAATCCTCTCGTATCCCCTTTTGCCAATCACCTGTCCAGCTCTTGGCTCCATCCCTCCCCCTCCTGTCTTCTCCTATCATTTTAGATCTCCCCCTCCCCCTCTCAAATCCCTTACTCACTCTTCCTTCAGTTAGTCCTGACGAAGGGTCTCGGCCTAAAACGTCGACCGCACCTCTTCCTAGAAATGCTGCCTGGCCTGCTGCGTTCACCAGCAACTTTGATGTGTGGTCCTTTGTTTTATGGTCTTTTGGTCTAACACTGTAGGCCAAACGGTCTGCACTGTGCTGTCTACTTGGCAATAATCCTTTGAGATCTTAGTTGGATTGAGAATAGAATTCCCTGAGTTTAGACATTAAAATTCTGCAGCTGCAGTGAATTATGGTTAATTGGGCAATTGGGGCAACCACTTATTGGCGACAATTCTAAAAGAACAAAACCTAATTGAAAAAGTAGCTGGGATTTCCTTCACTGATTTGTTACACAATACCACTTAACTTCAGCAGGAGACTGTCGCTAATGTTTTTAACAACAGTCAGTCATGTGTGTGGCCACCGAAGTCTGTATCAGGTCGAGCAGTTTTTTTAATAGCATCAGTGTGTGTCTTTGTGTCCAAAAGGCAGTGATGTTTGTCACTGATAGTTAATGAGAATTAAGCAGAAAAACAATTCAGAACTTCTCACTGCGGTTTCAAGCATTCAGGCTTGGAGATGCCAGAAATGGCCAGGAGTGAAAATGAAACGATTTCACTACTTCAACAAGTTAGAAACTATGAAGAATTTGAAGGTATTTACTCTCATCTTGAATGTTACAATGAAAATGAAGATTTGTAAGATGCCATCATTGATAGAATTGTATCAATATCGTTCATTATCTATATGAGGTGTCTGCGCTGTTTACAGTCAATCGAAAGAACACGGCAGCACTGGATGAATTTCTCTGTCCAACACTGTCAGTACTGAGTAGCATTGTTAGCGTTCGAATTTGTTCTGTATTTCATTTAAATTCATAATTTGTTACTCAGTTAAATGGTAGCGTGTCTTCTTTATACCTTTTTAACTGATTCCATGAAACTTTGGTAATTGGAGCAACTGCCTAATTGGGCCAAAATGTACTGGTCCTGATGTGTCCCAAGTAAGTGAAATCCATTGCATTTTAAAGCAAAGAATGCAGGAAATACATTGTCAAGAAACATTAGCTCTCTCTGCAAAATATTTTCAGCATTTCCTGCCCCCGGCGAGTTTAAAAATGCTCATGGTGAGGGAGGGGGGTGCATTTTTGTCAACATCCCACCTGGCAGCATTCCTGTAAAGCAGTACGACCGGAAGCTGGTGTAAAGATGGGCTGACTGCGCTGAAGAGAATGCCTGCCGAGAACTACAATGAGCAGACCTGTTCACTGCGGAAGGCGACACCAATGAGATTGTGCTGACAAGTGAAATATCAGGGAAACAACAGGAATTCTGCAGATGCTGGAAATTCAAGCAACACACATAAAAGTTGCTGGTGAACGCAGTAGGCCAGGCAGCATCTCTAGGAAGAGGTGCAGTCGACGTTTCAGGCCGAGACCCTTCGTCAGGACTAACTGAAGGAAGAGTGACTAAGGGATTTGAAAGTTGGAGGGGGAGGGGGAGATCCAAAATGATAGGATATACCCCTTGCCCATCCTCTGGGTCCCCCCACCTTGTCTTTCTTCCCAGACCTCCTGTCCCATGATCCTCTCGTATCCCTTTTGCCTATCACCTGTCCAGCTCTTGGATCCATCCCTCTCCCTCCTGTCTTCTCCTATCATTTTGGATCTCCCCCTCCAACTTTCAAATCCCTTACTCACTCTTCCTTCAGTTAGTCCTGACGAAGGGTCTCAGCCTGAAACGTCGACTGTACCTCTTCCTAGAGATGCTGCCTGGCCTGCTGCGTTCACCAGCAACTTTTATGAAATATCAAGGGTTATTGATGAGAACTCCAAAGGCGTTGACGAGGAGAATCCCAAGCACTGCGCCAACGCCATGCAGTACTGGAGCCATGGGCTTGGTGGCCTCCAGGAAGCCGGACAATGCAGCCTGGATCGCAGTTCGACTGGGAGCCAGTAGACTAGAGCGGATGAATTGGACAATTCCTGTGGCCGCTTCAAAGCCGAATGGTCGGGGCAGGGCACTGCCCGTGTTGTTGACGGGGTTGATGATCTTGTTCATAATCAGTCCCTCAACCTCCTTGACGGTTTGGACTTCATCGTTCTCTGTTGTCCCTCTGCAGCTGTGGAACAGTGCGTCCACCCGCAGTATCTTCTGCAGTTCCCTCACTGTCAGGTGTTTTGTGACTTGTTCTGGCATCATCATCTTCATGAACGCGAAGGAGAAGTCCCTGTCGTACACCAGCACCTCCGGCCCCTTTGAGGGCACGTGGCCACTGAGGCAGGGGTCGTTATTTTGATCCGGGGAGGAGGTGCAGCAGAGAGCTGTCCACACTGTTTTGGGCACCGAGACCCTGTTTTTGATCTTGACCTTGGTCGGGTTGGAAGCGCCAGTCAGCAGGTACATCGTGCGCCGCGACTTGTGACATATCTGCGCCAGCTTTTTGACCACTGATTCCGCCTCCTGGTACCACTTGACGTTGGCTCTGTGTTCCTTAGGCACCACGTTAGTCAGGGTACAGGTGGCTGTGGCGCTGTCTTTGTCATTCAGCGCGAAGGGATTGAGATGCCCCCGGTCGTAGCCAGAGTCACGGTAATCTTCATCTGTCGCCTGCTTGGCGCTGGAGGTCTTTGTGCTGCTCTTCATCTCACTTTCGGCATTTTGGTCGTCGATCTGTAATCAATGCAGTTCAGACCGTTTAAAAAAAATATAACTGACTACCAGTAATTATCACAAAATACATTTTTAACATAGATGGGTGTAGTATATTTAAAGCGGAGTTTGATTAGCAAGGGCTTCAAAGGTTACTGGAATAAAGTGGGAAAGGGAAAATAAATCAGCCATGATCAAACGGCAGAGCAGACTCGATGGGCCAAATGGCCTATTTATGCTCTTATGTCTTCTGGTCTTATAGAAGAGTATATCTTGGGAACAGTCTCTTAGGGTCATGTTCCAAACACAACACCAAATTAAATTAAATCTTTTATGCCTGTGCATGATGCACCTCCCTCCATTACCCTGTATTTTCATGAGCCTCTTGAACACCATTTTTGTATCAGTCTCCACCACTATCCCCCCCCAGCATGCATTCCAGGCACCTACTATGTAAAAAACATGCCCCACACATCTCCATTAAACTTCCCCCTTCTCACCTCTAATTGCATGGCCTGTAGGCTTTGGCATTTCTACTCTGGGAAGGAGACTATGACAAGATGATTAGATTGAGGGGTGACCTCATTGAAACCTATCGAATGGTGAAAGGCCTTGATAGAGTGGACGTGGAGAGGATGTTTCCTGTGGTGGGGGAGTCTAAGACCAGAGGACACGGCCTCAGAATAGGGGGACATCTATTTGGAATGAAGGTGAGGAGGAATTTCTTTTTACAGAAGAGTGGTGAATCTGTGGAATTTGTTGCCACGGTCAGCTGTGGAGGCCAAGTCAATGGGTTGATAGATTCTTGATTAATCAGGGCATGAAGGGATACGGGGAGAAGGCGGGAGATTGGGGCTGTGAGGGAAAATGAATCACCATGATGAAATGGTGGAACAGATGCGATGGGCCAAATGGCCTAATTCTGCTCCTATACCTTATGGTCTGTTAATGCCTCTCATTAACCATCAGCCTCTGACACTCCGGCGAAGACACCAAGATACAGTGAGCAGCTTGTCGTACATACTGTTAATACAGATCAGATCATTACACAGTGTATCCAGATTGGGCAAATTAAACCAGTAACAGGATGCAGAATAAAGTGTAGCACTTACAGAGACAGTGCAGTGCAGGTAGACAACCAAGTGCAAGGTAGAATGTGGAGTCATGAATCTGTCTTATCGTATTAGAGAACCATTCCATTGTTCATAATAGTGGGGTAGAAACAAGACTGCAGGCCCTGAACTAGAACTGGGGCTATACTGGGTAAAGCTGATCATCAGTGAGTAGTGACCACCCCCTATGCTGCTTGCTTACCGAGCCCTGTCAGGATTGTGTACCTTTTGAAAGGGTTAACGTATGAGGAGCATTTGATTTCTCTGGGGCTGTACTCACTGGAGGTTAGAAGACTGAAGAGGGGGTCTCAATAAAACCTCTCGAATATTGAAAGGCCTAGATGCATTTGAAGAGGAGGTTGAGAGGTTCCTGTTTAGTCAGGGCATCAAAGTTTATGGGGAGAAGGCAGGAGAATAGAGTTGAGAGGGACAATAAACAAGCAGCTCATCCTTGCTGATAACCAACACCAGCGCACCTCAAGGGTGTGTGTCTAGCCCACTGCTCTACTCTCTCTACTCCCATGACCGTGTGGCCAGGCACAGCTCAAATGCCATATATAAATTGCCGGCGATGCAATTATTGCTGGCAGAATTTCAGATGGTGACGAGGAGACGTACAGGAGTGAGATAGATCAGCTGGTTGAGTGGTGTCACAGCAACAATCTTGCACTCAACATCAGTAGGCCAAGGAACTGAGTGTCGACTTCAGGAAGGGGAGGTCGAGGAACACACTCCAGTCCTTGTCGAGGGACCAGCAGTGGAAAGGGTGAGCAGTTTACAGTTCCTGGATGTGAAGATCAATCCTGGGCCCAACATACTAATGCAATTACAAGAAGGCACAACAGCAGCTAAATTTCATTCGGAGTTTGAGGAGAAATGGTCTGTTATCAAAGACTCTCGCAGATTTCTACATGAAAGCATTCTAACAGGTTGCATCTCCATCAGGTATGGGGGGGGTGGGGAGGGGGTCACGACACAGAATCAGAAAAAGCTGCACCAGCTTCAAGTACACCTTCGAAAGGCAATGCCTCAAAAAGGCAGCATCCATCATTAATGACCCCCATCAATCACATCATCTGGCAGCTTGTTCCACAGCTCATTTGTGTAAAAGAAGGTTGCCCCTCAATTCCCTATTAAATCTTATATTCCATCTTGGTAGCCTCCTACCTGATGGCACGAGTATCGATTTCTCCTTCTGGTAATGAAATCCACTCCTTCCCCCCTTTCTTCTATTCTCCACTCTGACCTTGCATTTCTTCTCAGCTGCCTATCACGTTACCCTGGGTCCCCTCGCCCTTCCCTTTCTCCTATGGACCACTTTCCTCTCCGATCAGATTCTTTATTCTCCAGCCCTTCACCTTTCTCACCCACCAGTCTCCACCTATCACCTTCCACCTTGCCTCTTCCCCTCCCCCCACCCCCACAACCTTTTTATTCTGGCATCTTCCCTCTTCCTCTCCAGCCCTGAAGAAGGGTGTCGGCCCAAAATGCTGACTGTTTATTCATTTCCACCGATGCTGCCTGACCTGCCGAGTTCCTCCAGCATTCTGTGTGGGTTGCTCTATTAAATCTTTCCCATCTCGTTCTAGTTATTGATTGCTCAGCCCTGGGGAAGGAGACTGAGTGCATTCACTCTCTCAATACCCCTCATCATCAGTGAAATCACTTCTCATCTCCTCTGCTCCAGGGTAAAAAAGCCCTAACCTGTCCTGCCTCGCTCTGTAACTTAGTTCCTCGGGTCCTGGCAACATCCTTGTAAATCTCGACAAGTCCCGCAGTGGTGGTAGACTGCGGCTAATGACTTTTTCTGCCGACCCGACACACCGCTGTTGTTGTCTACATTGTGCCGCCCGGGGAAGGGCGTTTCCAGCTCCAGATCGGACGTTCAAATTCACTCACTACCTACATCCCCTGACGGGCCGCTTTCAAAGTTATACACTGCATTACTTGGAAGTAAATAAAAATCCCGCACAAACTCAACAAGTCCGAGCAAGCAACAGCAAGGTTTTACTTCAGGTGTGGACTAGGAGCGGGGGTCTTGCTAACAGCTTGAACGCTGAACTCGGGTCAATGTTTGGGACGGTAGCCACTGGCATTTCCAATCGCGCAGCGAAGCCCGGGGACGAGTTGAGGAAGGTCGTTACCTGCGGTTCCTGAAACCATGTGCTGGGTCTGTACGCTTCGCCCTCGCCGAGAGAGCAAGGATAGCGGTAGGCGGAGTACACCGGGATCCGCAGGTCGGTCCGGTACAGCGTAGCGTAGTGGTAGTGGTTCTTGAACTTCTGACAGATCCTGACCCGGCTTCGGCTGCTGAATCCCTGCGGCGGCACCTTGTTCTGGAAGAACCAGTCACACTCCCCGAAATCCTGGACCACTTTGGCCCGCGCTGTCCCGGGAGCGTGGGTCACCCAGAGCACGGACGAGAGGAGGACGGCTGCCAACATGTCCGAGTGTTCAGTGTGTGTTCCGGGATTCCGCATTCCGCTGCACTCCACTTCCTCCGGAGCCTGCCACAGCCGGCGGCCGATCCTCCCCTTCCACTCCGCTCGCTGAGACGTCAAGAATTTGCGAACCCGCCCCTCCCTCTCCCGGGGAGAGTTTCTATTCACCGCCGCATTCAATTGTCGTAGAGTCATAGAGCACCGCAGTCCAGAAACAGACTATTCGGCCCATCCCGTCCGTGGCGGACTGTGTCTGACCCCTTCCACCTGTTTCTGGACGATGACCCTCCACGCCCCTTTCGTTTGTGTCTCGTAAATATTACAATCATACTCAACAGTTGAGGTACATTGTGTTTTATCGGATTGTTTTTATGTTTATTGTGTTTTTATGCTGCTTCGGATCCGGAGTAACAATCAATTCATTCACCTTTACTCTCGTGTACTGATGAATGACAGGAAACAATCTTGAATCGAACCTGCGCTACCCATCCGGCACTTTCGCAGCAAGCTCGTTCTACACTCTCACCACCCTCTGAGTGAAAACGTTCCCCTTAATCATTTCACCTTTCACCCTAAACCCATGACCTCTAATTCTAGTCTCACCCAACCTGAGGGCGGGAGGAGCCTATATGCATTCACCCAATCTATAATTTTGTATACCTCTATCAAATCTCCCACTCCAGGGAATAAACTCCTTATATTCAACCTTTCCCAAAAGCTCGGGTCCTCAAGTCCCTGCAACATAAATTCCCTCCGTACTTTTTCAATCTTTCCCGTAGGCAGGTGACCAGAACTCCCTCCTGACTTCTTTTCTACAGAATATCAAAGGTTTTCTTTATTTTAATTGTCTTCTTTCTTGTAAATAAATGTCTTGTGAATGCTGCTTATCTGTGTAATTTGATTTATTATGGCAACATATAATGAAATACGGGGATTTCACCTGAGCCCGTCCAGTCTGCCTGACGTACTATGTACGGTTGATTATTTTACTTTGAACTTTGAACTTTAAGATGGACCAATGAGGTGCAAGGGCCATAATGGGGAAGATTGGGCGAGCAAGATTTCTTCTTTATTGTGTGAAATGCTGTTCCGGAGTGATGACAACAGGATGTAAGTACTGAAGATGGTCTCAGTCCAAAACGTCAACTGTTTATTTTTTTTTACCACAGATGCTGCCTGACCTGCTGAGTTCCTCCAGCATTTTCTTTGTGTTGCTTTGGATTTCCAACATCTGCAGACTTCCTTGTGTTTGGGATACAAATATAACTGTTGCAATGAGCAAAAGAAGCAAACCCAAGTGCAGGACCCAGGCACGGGGATTGAGTTAGGATGCTTACATGGACGTGAACATTGGACAGCTAACAGGAGGGATCTGGACATGGAACCTCGACACAGAGAGACAGAGTTTCATAGGTAAACCTTGAAACTGGAACAAAACTTAGAACACACAGTTCTAAGTGGACGGGAAATGTTAATCACCACACAGGCAAAACCAACGATCTGGTGACTGGTGGTTGTAATGCCGGGGTTCTTATGCTGCCGGTCTTGATGGAAACCAGGTGTGTCGTCATCAGAGAGAATTAGAAGCAAATGGGAAATTAACGGTCGGAACCATGACACAATCAAAGGAAATTAGGAGCAAGATAGAGAATTAACGATCAAGACCATGACAATACCACCCCCCCCTCCCAAACGGAAGCCTCCAGGTGAACCACCAGGCTTGTCCGGATTGTCTCAATGGAAATCTCGGATGAGGGGAAGGTCCAGGATGAAGGAGCGGAGAATCCAGAAGCGTTCCTCTGGGCTGTTTCCCTCCCAATCAACGAGGTACTGGAGACCCCCGCCTCAGCGGCACACATCCAGAATTCGCCGGACGGTGTACACTGGGTAGTCGTCAATGATCCAGGCGGGTAGAGAGGGTTCGGCAGGAGGGCACAAAGGGCTGATACAGGTTTCAATTGGGAGACATGGAACATGGGATGAATGTGCATGGATCCGGGCAGTTTGAGTCTGACCATCGAAGGGTTGATGACACGCTCAATCTTGAATGGTCCCAGGTAGCGAGGGGCGAGTTTCTTGGGTTCATTCTTGAGGGGGATGTCTTTTGACGAGAGCCAAACCTTCTGCCCAGGCCGATGATTTGGTGCAGGAATTCGATGGCGATCAGCAATCCTCCAGTTGTGGTCGGCTAAGCGGAGCAGGACCACGCGTGAATCCTTGCAGATCTCGCGGCACCGGCGGAGATGGGCCTGAACTGAAGGCACAGCAGTGTCATCTTCATGTGCGGGAAACAGAGGGGGCTGGTAACCGAGGGAGCATTCGAAGGGAGACATTCCGGTGGCGGTGCTGACCAGGGAGTTGTGGGCGTACTCGACCCAAACGAAATGGGTGTTCCAGGATGACGGGTTGTTAGCGATTATGCAGCGCAGTGCTGCTTCCAAATCCTGGTTTGCTCATTCTGTTTGACCATCAGTCTGCGGATGGAAGCCGGCGTCGGCGATGGAAGTCGGAGGCAATGCGATGCAATGGAGGCAAGGCAAAGTCAAGGAAAGATCCAAGGTTTGATCAGTTTAAGAGCCGAGCCAAATGGAGAAGGTTGGGTATGGGCCGAACTGAAGCAGTTGAGCCTGAGGGCATACTGAAGTGGCAGAGAGCGAGAAACCACCCGAGGGTCGGATGATTTAAGTGCCGGGCCAGATTGAAATGATCGGGGTGTTGGGGTCGGAGGCGACGGATGGTCCAGTTCGACTCACTGCTCCACAGGGCTTGTTCATCTCCGTGCTGCACTGAGGCTGTGGCCTGCAAATAGTGAACTTCTGAATCAGCAGTAGTGAAGCCTGGCTTTGTGAACTTCAGTTCTGAATGCTGTTCGCTTTCATTGTTTGCAGAATTGTTTTTTTCTCTCTCTCTCTCTGCACACTGAGTGTTCGACAGTCTTTCTTTTAATGGGTTCTATTGGGTGTCATGGTTTTGTGACTGTCTCTAAGGAGATGAGCCTCAAGGGTTGTATAAAGTTGCACATAAAGTGCACATACTTTGATAATAAATGTACTTTGAACTTTGAAATATCTCTCTCTGCTAGGGCCGCTGCAGTTTCTGCTCTTACCTCCCACAGGGTTTGAAGAAACTGTTTGTCAGGATATATCCTGTCTCAGTACAGCAAACACCTCCTCCTCTGTAATCTGTAGAGGCTCCATGACCTCACTGCTGCTTTGCCTCACTTCTATAGACTCTGTCACCCAAGTAAATATAGATGCAAAAAATCCAGTTAATGTCTACCCTATCTCCTTTGGCTCCACGCATCGATTATCATTCTGATCTTCCAGATAAACCAATTTTGTTCCTGGCAATCCCTTTGTTCTTAGCATATCTGTTGAATCCCTTAGGATTCTCCTTCACTTTGTCTGCTAGGGCAAGCTCATGTCTTCTTTTAGCCCTCCTGATTTCTGTTCTCTTGTATTTCTTTCGCTCCTTAAGTACATCATTTGTTCCCGACTGTCTGTACCTGCTATGCACCTCCTTTTCCCCTCACCAGGGCCTCATTATCTCTTGAAAACCAAGGTTCCCTAAACCTGTTATTTTCACCTTTTATTATGACAAGTTTTATATTCTCAATATTTCACTTTAGAAGGCTTCCCACTTACCAAGTACACCTTTGCCAGAAAACAACCTGTCCCAATCCACACTTACCAGATCCTTTCTGATACCATCAAAATCAGAATCAGAATCAGGTTTATCATCATCGGCATGTGACGTGAAATTTGTTAACTTAGCAGCAGCAGTTCAATGCAATACATAATCTTGCAGAGGGAGAGAGAAAAAATAATAATAAATAAAATAAAACAAATAAACAAGTAAATCAATTATGTATATCGAATAGATTATTTTTTAAAATGTGCAAAAACAAAAATACTGTATATTTTTAAAAAGCGAGGTAGTGTCCAAAGCTTCAAAGTCCATTTAGGAACCGGATGGCAGAGGGGAAGAAGCTATTCCTGAATCGCTGAGTGTGTGATGTCAAGCTTCTGTACCTCCTACCTGATGGTAACAGTGAGAAAAGTGCATGCCCTGGGTGCTGGAGGTCTTTAATAATGGACGCTGCCTTTCTCCAATTTTGAATTTCAACTTGAGGACCTGACCTACTGTATCCTTCTCCATAATTATCGTAAAACTTTATGATCACTAGATGGAAAGTGTTCCCCTACATAAATTTCTGTCATCTGTCCTATCTCATTCCCTAAAAGCAGATCAAGTATTGCACATTCTCTCATTGGGACTTCTAAGTACTGATACGGAAGCTTTCCTGATCACATTTGACAAACTCTATTCCGTCTTGTCCTTTTACAATACGGAAGTCCCAGTTAATATGTGGAAAGTTAAAATCACCTACTATGACAACCAGATAGTAACCTTGTTTTTTGCAGCAATCTGCAATCTCTCTACAAATCTGCTTCTTTAAATCCTGCGGACTGTTGGGTGGTCTATAACATAGCCCCATTAACATGATCATACCTTTCTTATTCTTCCCTTCTCCCCATAAAGCCAGGAATACTGTGCTACCAGTCCTGCCCTCCTGTAACCAAGTCTCCCTTATGGCTACAGTATCATAATTCCCTGTGTTGATCCATGCTTTTCCTACTGTGCTTCTCATCTGACTTTCCTACAGTATTTCCTGCATTGAAATATACAAGTTCAGAACATTAGTCACACCATCCTCAACCTGTTGATTCCTGACTTTGTCTGAGGTCTTGACAATATTTGTCTCCACAACCTCTCCACTAACCATTCTGGCATCATGGTTCCTATCCCCCTGCATCTCCAGTTTAAACCACACACCCCCCCCCCCCCCCGCCCATGCAGCACTAGCAAACCTTCCTGCTAGGATATTAGTCCCACTCCAGTTCAGGTGCAAACCATCTCTTCTGTACAGGTCCCACCTTCCCTGGAGGAGAGCCCAATGATCCAAAAATCTGTCACTATCCCTCCTGCACCAACTCCTTAGCTGTGTGGTTTTCCTAGTTCTGGCCTTACTAGCATGTGGCATGGGTATCAATCATGAGATCACAACACTGGAGGTCCTGTCCCTTAACTTAGCACCTAACTCCCTGACCTCACTTCGCAGAACCTCGTCACTCTCCCTACCCATATCGTTGCTTCCATTGTGGACCACAACCCCTGGCTGCTCCCTCTCCCAATTATGAATGCTGAGGACTCAATCTGAGATGTCCCAGATCCTGGCATCCAGGAGGCAACGTGCCATCTGGGAGTCTTGTTCTCACACACGCTGAGCCTCCATTCTGTCCCCCTGATGAATCCTCTATCACCACAGCTCGCCTCTTCTCGCCCTTCCCTTCTGAACCACAGAGCCAGACTCACTGTGACTGCTGGGTGATTCTCCACTCCTCCCCTACAGTATCCAAAGTGTTGTTGAGGGGGATGGCCACGGGGGTTCTCTGCACTGGCTTCCTGACGGTCACTCCGTTTCCTGTGTCCTGCACCTTGGGAGTAACTACCTCTCTATGTGTCCTATCCATCTACCCCTCAGCCTCCGGAATGACCCTGAGTCGATCCAGTTCCAGCTCCAACTCCCTGACATGACTGTCCGAGCTGCAGCACACACATTTGATCACAGCAGTGCATTTGAGGGAGAGTGTGGGAAAGCAATAACAGAGTGCAGAGTAAACAGTTGCAGTAGCGGAGAAGTGCAGACCAGGCAGATCATATGGTGCAGGGTCGAAACGAAGACAATAGACAGGCCATAACCAGGCAGATTGTGAGCACCGGAATCCTGTTCTCAGCATTATTTATTTACTTATTTGCATATCAGTTGTCGGCCTTTGTTATGTATAGCTTTTCATAAACTCTATTCTATTTCTTTATTTTCCTGTAAATGCCTGCAAGAAAATTAACCTCAGGGTAGAGATTGGTGACACATAGTGATATGTACAGATATTTTGATAATAAATTGACTTTGTTCCATAGCCCTATAATAGCAGATAGAAGCTGTCCTCGAGTCTGGTGGTATGTGCTTTCAGGCCTTTGCATCTTCTTTCCAAAAGAACATAGAATGTTCCAGCACATTCCAGGCCCTTTGGTCCACATTGTTGTGTGGTAGGACCTGTTAATCTCCAAAAGACACTGGAGCAAAATTGAGCTGTTTGGCGTATTGAATCTGCTCCACCATTCTATCATGGCTGATTTATTATACTTTTCAAACCATTCTCCAACCTTCTCTCCGTATCCTTTGACGACCTGATTAATGAAGAACCTATTAACCCCTGCTTTAGAATTACCCAAGGACTTGGCCTCCACCGCGGTCTGGGCAATGAATTCACCACTCTCTGGTTAAAGAAATTCCTCCTCATCTCTGTTCCAAAGGGACGTTCTTCTAGGGCAGGGGTTCCCAGCCGTATTTTATGCTACCATTAACCAGGGGGTCGGTGAATCCCTGTTCTAGGGAGATCTGTAATTGCAAGCTGTCATCTCCTTTAGAGGTGTTACACAGCAGCAGTTGTTGTTGCAAGGGGCGGTATACACATCACTAAGAATCTCACCTGGTCTGTACATACTGGCTGTGTAGTGAGAAAAGCGCCACGGCGCCTCTTTCACCTCAGACGGCTGAAGAAGTTTGGCATGAGTCCCCGAATCCTCATGACTTTCTACAGGGAACGATTGAGAGCATCCTGGCTGTCCGTGTCACCGCCTGGTACGGGAACTGTACTTCCCTCAATCGCAGGGCACTCAGTGCGGAGAGTGGTGTGGACACTCCGTGGATGTGAACTTTCCTCTGTTCAGGACATTTACAGCAGCAGGTGCGTAAAACGGACCCAGGGGATCATCAGGGACTCCAGACACCCCAACCACAAACTGTTTCAGCTGTTTCCGTCTGGCAAACGGTACCGCAGCATTAAAGCCAGGACCAACATTCTCCGGGACAGCTTCTTCCACCAGGCGATCAGATTTATCAATACACATTGATCTGATTGTGTATCTGACTGATTACATGTATACAAAACAATTATATATACAGTTTTAGTGTTTGGGCACTACAATCCCACATTCCCCCTTTTTATTGCTTGTACATACCGACGGAGACGCACCATAAAGATTTTTATTCCCTCGTGTTGCGAGATGGATGTAAGAAATGAAATAAATTCTAAGAATTCTGAATTCTGAAGGACAATATGTTGGAACAAACTACAGTTCCCGGCAAACCTCCTGCATGTCAACAAACCTCCATTTCTGGCTCAGAGGGACATCCTACTGAACGCCCAATGATGTCATCCGGCGCAATGCAGTTTCTTGTTTGCCTCTGTGCACCGGGCACTAGACAGAGGGCTACTGTGTCCGGCTCCGCGGCGGCTCCTGCACCGGTAGGTCATGGTTAGAAACTGTCCCCTTGCCCCGCCACTGGCTCCCTGCAGCTTGTGAGGACCAGCCCCTGTCTTGGTTGAGGTGCTGCAGCGGAGAGAGGAAACGATATCGAAAGCATCTCCGCCTCGCCCCCAACGCTTTGGACCACCGCTTAGCTGGCTCTGCAGGTTTAGTCCCGCCGTGTGCGCAGAATGACCATGAATCCCGGAGGTCTGCTCTGCTTCCTGCTCCTGGCTGCTTCTCGTCCCGGGATAGTGCGGGGAAAGGTGGTGAAAGATTTCCAGGAATGTAACTGGTTCTTCCGGGATAAGGTGTCGCCGCAGGGATTTGGAAATGATAGCGCGAGCAACCTGGTCAGGATCTGTCAGAAGTACAAGAACGATTATCACTTTGCCACCCTCTATCAGACAGACCACCGGATCCCGATGTACTCCGCCTACCGCTACCCCTGCTCCATGGGCCAGGACGAGGCTCACAGACCCGCTGCCTGGTTTCTGGAACCGCAGGTAAAGATCGCCCCTCGCTTGTCTGACCGCATTCCGGAAAACAAATACCTTCTCATTGCTACCGTGGAGAAGGAGGAGGTACAGGAGCCTGAAGACACACACAAAACGCGTCAGGAACAGCCTCTCCTCCTCCGCAATCAGATTTCCGAATGGACAATGAACCCATGAACGCTTGTTCACTATTTTCCCCTCGTTTTGCACTTATTTTTATTTATTTTTATATATTCTTCTTACTGTAATGTATAGTTTTATTATTGTGCATTCCAATGTACGGCTGCCACAAAAACAATAAATGTCACATGTGCCAGTGATATTAAAACCTGGTTCTGATTCATTTGGATCAAATTCAGGCAGGTATCGGAATCAGGTTTAACATCACTGGCAAATATTGTGAAACTTGTTGTTTTGCGGCAGCATTACATTGCAATGCATAATTTTAGAACTAGACATTACTATAAATAAATAAAGTAGTGCATAAAGAAAGCAAAAAGTAGTGAGGTAGTGTGCAAAGGTTCAACGTCCATTCAGAAATCGGATGGCAGAGGTGAAGAAGCTGTTCCTGAATGGCTGAGTGTGTGCCTTCAGGCTTCTGTACCTCCTTCCTGAGGGTCGCAATGAGGAGAGGGCACGGCCTGGGTGATGGGGGTCCTTAATGACGGATGCTGCCTTTGTGAGACATCACCTTCTGAAGCTGTGCTCGTTGCTGGAGAGGCTGGTGCTCACGGTGGGGCTGGCTGAGCTTGAAATCCTCTGCGGCCTTTTCCGATCCCGGGCAGAATGGCCCCTCCCCACCAGACAGCGATACAACCGGTCAGTAAGTTAAATAAGACATCCATATCATTAGATTAGTAACCAAAACACGGCACCAGGTACACTCATCGTGCTGAGTAGGGGGTTAGTTTTGAAATCGAGGATAACTTAAGGGAAGAATGATTTGGAGGGGTGTGTACTGTCGGGGTTAGAACGTTTACAGTGTCTGGTCGCCTCGCTAAAGGAAGGATGTGGAAGCTTTAGAGAGGGTGCAGAGGAGATTTAGCAGGATGCTGTCTGGATTGGAGAGCATGCCTTTTGTGGAGAGGTTGAGCAACCTAGGGCCTTTCTCTTTGGAGTAAAAGAGGATGAGAGGAGACTTGATAGAAGTGTACCAGATGAGACGAAGTATAGATCAAGTGGACAGCCAGAGACTTTTTTCTCAGGACAGAAATGTTAAGTCAAGTCAATTGTTATTTAACTGTATACTATCAAATGAGACAATGTTCCTCCAGACCAGGGTGTAAAGCTCAATAGTACATATAGCGCACAATAACTTAGGATAGTATTAATTAAATGTACAAATGAAGTATGCATATATAAACAAAGTAAAGTACATAAATTAAAATATTGTAGGGTACAGAACAAATTATCCAGTGGCACTTCGAATGCAATGCAGCAGGGAGTTCAGAAGCCAAATGGCCTGAGGGAAGGAATTGTTTCCCATCCTGACTGTTCCTGTCTTTATGCATCAGAGTCTCCTGCCTGATGGCAGAAAGTCAAAGAGGATGCTGGATGGATGGGTGGGATCCTTAAAAATACTAAGAGCCCACCTGATAAATGTACCCGATGGATGGTAGGGACCCTATAATCCTCTCAGCTGTTCTCACAGTCCTTTGTAGGGATTTCCAGTCTGATGCTCAATTGCTTGCATATCAGATAGAGATGCAACTTGTCAGGACGCTGTCAATGGTCCTCCTGGAAAACGCAGTTAAGTTGGAGGGGTGGGGTGCGTGCAGCCTCGCTTGCCACAATCTCCTCAGGAAGTGTGAAGGCACTTCTGTGCCTTCTTATTCAGGGAGGTGATATTCAGGGACCAGCTGAGCTCGACCATGATGCGAACGCCCAAGAACTTGGTGCACGACTCTCTCTGCAGAGAAGCCATGTATGCGCAGAGGGGGATGGTTCACCTGCACCTTCCTGAAGTCCGCAATCATTTCCTCGGTCTTCTCCACATTCAGACTCAGGTTGTTCTTCCCACACCAGTCCACCAGCCGCTTCACTTCCTCTCTGTTCTCTGACTCCTCATCGTTGTTGATGAGGCCGACCACCGTTGTGTCATCTGCAAACTTGATGATACGGTTTGAGCTGAATCCTGCAACACCGCCATGCATCAGCAGTGTGAACAGCAGCGACTGAGCCCACAGCCCTGGGGAGACCCAGTGCCCAGTGCAATGGGACTAGAGACATTACTGCCCACACGGACTGACTGTGGCTCCTACAGGGGGCATAATTTTAAGATGATTGGACAAAAATAAAGGGGCCTGTCAGAGGTAACTCCTTTACACTCTGTGGAGTGTTCTACAGGTAGAGGCAGATACATTAGGGGCAGGTAAGAAACTCTTAGATGGGCACGTTGATGATAGTAAGTTAAAGGAAGGAAGGATTGGATTGATCTTGGAGTAGATTCAATGAGTTTAAAATAGGTGGCATCAGGGACAGTAAAGTAGGTTATCAAAAATTACAGGCTGGGGGGCTCTTGGTCAGCTGGATCAGTGGGTAAAAGGTGTTCAATTCAGAGAAATGTGAGGTGTTGGACTTTAGGCAATTAAACCAGGATACGACTCTCACTGTGAAATGGCAGCAGAGCCCTGAGCAGTGTTGTAAATAAGGGCAACTTCATGCAGAGGCCGGTCACTATATGGAAGGAGTTGTCATAGGAAGTGCTGGAGACAAGTACACTAACAACATTTAAACTCACTGGGGCAAGTAGATAGGTAGGAAAGATTTAGAGGGAAATGGGACAAACCTGGGCAAATGGAACTAGTTTGGATGGGCAACTTGATCAGCGTGGAGAAGTTGATTGAGTTCAAGAGCTTTGGGGTAATGGGGGTTCAGTTCAAGAGTCACAAGGTAATGTTGCCAATCCATAAAATCCTGGTTTTATTCCACATTTGAAATATTGTGTTCAGTTCTGGTCACCTCATTGTAGTAAGTATGTGGAAAATTTAAAGAGGGTGCAGAGGAGATTTACTAGGATGCAGCCTGAGTTAGAGAGCATCTCTTATGAGGATAGGTTAAGGATTTTCTCTTGGGAACGAAGGAGATTGAGAGGCGACATAGACATGATAAGAGGTCTAAATACAGTGGACACCCAGAGACTTTACCAGGGCAAAAATGGCTAAAACGGGGGGGGGGGGGGGGGGGGGTCATAATTTTAAGATGATTGGAGGAAAATATCGGGGTGGTATCAGAGGGAATTTTTTTACAGAGTGGTAAGTGTGTGAAGTGCCCTGCCAGGGGCGGTGGTAAAGACAGACATATTAGGAGCATTTAAGAAACTCTTAGATTGGCACATGGGTGACAGAAAAATGGAAGCCTGTGTGGGAGGGAAGGGTTAAAGTTGATTAAAGGTTTGGCACAACATGGTGAGACAAAGGGCCTGTACTGTGCTGTAATGTTTTATATTTCATGTTCCAAGTTGGGCCGAGGGCTTGTTTCCACCCTGAATTACTCTGTGACTCGATGAACAATATCTTTATTATGGGAGGTTTCCATTTATTTATTGAGATACAGCGTGGAACAGGCCTTTAAATCCTTTGAGTTACACCGGCCAGCGATCTCCTGATTTAATCCTAGGGTAATCACGGGACAAGTTACAATGAACAATTAACCTACCAAACACGAGGAAATCTCAGATGCTGGAATTTCAAGCAACACACATAAAAATTACTGGTGAACGCAGCAGGCAATCCCCCCTCCCCCTTTCTTTCTCCCTGGGCCTCCTGTCCCATGATCCTCTCATATCCCTTTTGCCTATCAACTTCCCAGCTCTTAGCTTCATCCCTCCCCCCTTGTCTTCTCCTATCATTTTGGATCTCCCCCTCCCCCTCCCACTTTCAAATCTCTTACTAATTCTTCTTTCAGTTAGTCCTGACAAAGGGTCTCGGCCTGAAATGTCGACTGTGCCTCTTCCTATGGATGTTGTCTGGCCTGCTGCGTTCACCGGCAATTTTTATGTGTGTTTATTAACCTACCAACGTCTTTGGACTGTGGGAGGAAACCGGAGCACCCGGAGGAAACCCACACTGTCACAGGGAGAACGTATAAGCTCCTTACAGGCAGTGGGGGGAACTGAACCCAGGTCCCTGGTACAGTAAAGTGTTGTGCTCACCACTACGCTACTGTGCTGCCCCACTATGCGACTGTGCCATGATACATAGAACAGATCAGTACAGCACAGGACCAGGCCCTTCAGCTCACATTGTTGTGTCAAACTAATTAAACTAATGACTTTTGCTTGCACAATGTCCATATCCCTTCATTTCCTGCACACTCATGTGGTTGTCTATCATATTTGCTTCCACCACCAGCACAGAGAGTGCACTCCAGGCACCCATCACCCTGTGAGGTCAAAAATTGCCCCTCATATCTCCTTTGGGTGTATCCTCTCTCACCTTCAATGGATGCCTTCTGGTACTAGATATTTCTGCGCTGGGAGACAGCTTCCCCGACAGAGTTGGAGACCATGCAGAGAATATGTACCAGATGTTGCCTAGGACGAAGCAGTTCAATTATAGTCACAGACTATAGTTTTCTACGCACCAAAATCTCTTGTTATCCCCGATGATGCAAGCCTGGGATTTAGGAGGGGCTGTCGGATTATCGGAAGTGAGTGGCCGCAGAGCAGATTAGGGCAGGAGGGACTGTGGCTGTGTCTGAGGGAGTATGCAGAGCGCTCTCGGAGGAGGACTGGTTTGGAGTGAGACTCTAAAAGAACAACGATTAGGGGAATGGCAAGTGATGAGGAGACCTGTCACTGGAGGTCACAATCATTTAGGCAGAAATTCAGTTGGATATAACTTGGGGTCTGTGTCCATAGGACACTCAAAGTTGCTGCGCAGGTTGACAGTGTTGTTAAGAAGGTAGATGGTGTGTTAGCCCTCATCGACCATGGGTTTGAGTTCAAGAGCCGTGAGGTAATGTTACAGCTATACAAGACCTTAGTTAGACCCCACTGGGACTACTGTGTTCAGTTCTAGTCACCTCACTACAGGAAGGATGTGGATACTATGGAGAGAGTGCAGAGGAGATTTACAAGGATGTTCCCTGGATTGGAGAGTGTGCCTTATGAAAATAGGTTGAGTGAACTAGGCCTTTTCTCCTTGGAGCGATGGAGGGTGAAAGGTGGCCTGATAGAGACGTATAAGATGATGAGAGGCATTGATCGTGTGGATAGCCAGAGGCTTTTTTCCCAGGGCTGAAATGGCTAACACAAGGGGGCATAGTTTTGAGGTGCCTGGAAATGGGTACTGAGGGGACGTCAGGGTTAAGCTTTTCACACAGAGTAGTGGATGCGTGGAATGCACTGCCAGCAACAGTGATGGAAGTGGACACAATAGGGTCTTTTAAGAGCCTCTTAGATAGGTACATGGAGCTTAGACAAATAGAGGGCTATACGCTAGGGAAATTCTAGGCAGTCTCTAGAGTAGGTTACATGGTCAGCACAACATTGTGGGCTGAAGGGCCTGTAATGAATTTCTATGTTCTATAACTGAAGTATAATGTGGTATGGGCTCTTTGACCCATTGGTTTTGAATAGGTTTATTTGTTGTAGAAAAACAATGCACAAGAATTTAAATGAGCATGTTTCATAAGAAGTTCTCCTTATTTGATAGCCTCAGTGCAGAGGTCATCTCCACCGGTGCAAATTCCTTTTGGTTTCAACTCAACAGCAGTAGGATTTATATAGAATTATATAATATTTTATATTCTACTTGATGCAAATCATTTACACACTATGAATGATGAGTATAAATACAGTAAATGCTGCTTTTTCACTGTGGTTTTAAACATCAATTCATAAACCTCTCTCAGATCTCCCTTCTGCCTCCATCACTCCAGAGAAAACCACCCAAGTTAGTGCTGCCTCTTGCCCAGGTGACATCCTGGTACACTCCTTCTGCAAAGCCTCCACATCATTCTTCTGATGAAGCAACCAGACCTGAACGCAAAACTCCAGATGTGGCCCAACGAGAGTTTTATAAAACAACAACATAAATTCCCAACACTTGAACTCAATTCCTCAATTACTAACTGCAAGCCTATCATATGCCTTCTTTACCACCCCATTTACCACCCTTTACCACCCTATTAACCTGTGATGTGAAGAACATGCTCCAAGCTGGTGGTAAAGTAGATTTTCCCAAAGAAAAATAGATCAATAATTGAAAAGACAAAAGAATCGCAGTACTGCTGGGGAATAGAGGAATAATTTGTGTCTCTGTGGGCCAGAATCAAATAATAAATTAATCAAAATAACTCAGTGAATTAGTTACTATAATAATTAATTCTGAAACTTTATGCAGGAAGTTAATGTAAGTAATGATTAAAGTGTGGTCAGCATTGAGGGCAGTGTGAAATGATACAACAGTATAAGACCATAAGACATAGGAGCCGAATTAGGCTACTTGGCCCATCAACTCTGCTTCACCATTCAATCATGGCTGATTTATTATCCCCCTCAACCCCATTCTCCTGCCTTCTCCCTGTAGCCTTTGACACCGCACCTAATCAAGAACCTGTCAACCTCTGCTTTAACTATACTCAATGACTTGGCCTCCACTGTTGCCTGTGGCAGCGAATTCCACAGATTCAACACTCTCTGGCTTAAGAAATTCCTCCTCATCTCCGTTGTAAATGATGTCCCTCTATTCTGAGTCTGTGCCCTCTAGTCCTGGACTAGAGGGAAACATTCACTCCATGTCCACTGTATCTGGACCTTTTATATATTTGATAGGTTTCAATGAGATCCCCCCTCATTCTTCTAAACTCCAGTGAGTACAGGCCCAGAGCCATCAAACACACCTCACACATTAATATTATACAACAAATTTCATGGTATATGCCAGTGATATTAAACCTGATTCTGACTCTGACCCTTTCATTCCCAGGATCATTCTCGTGAACGTCCTCTGGAACCACTCCAATGCTAGCACATTCTTTCTTAAATATAGACCCAAAACTGTCCACAATACCTCCAGCTGTGGTCTAACAATACCTTATAAAGCCTCAGCATTATATCCTTGCTTTTGCATTCTAGTCCTCTCGAAATGAATAGTAACATTACATTTTCCTTCCTCACCACCTCCTCAACTTGCAAGTTAACCCTTAGAGCAGGGGTTCCCAAGCTGGGGTCCATGGATCCTGATCCCTCGCTTAATGGTGTTGGTCCATGGCATAAAGAAGGTTGGGAACCCTTGCTTCAGGGTTTTGGAGATTGCAGATAGTGGGCTGGTCCATGCTCATAAAGCCATCACCCAGTTCTGGTCTTCAAGATGGGCATGACCCATAAAATGGCACCTTACTGTTTCTCATCTGTGTATGATGTTGGTTTCAGATCGATAATCTAAATCTCCCAGATGAAATGGCGAACAATATTAACTCTCTTGGCAAGCTGCAGGCACTGAACTCAGATTATAAGGGCGAAGATTACCAGCGGGGCCATGTTTACCCATTTAAACTTAATAACAAGACAAGTGGTACAAGCACCTGCACACTTACCAATGCAGTCCCCATGACCCCGAAGGCGAATAAGATTTGGTACCACAAGGTGGAAGCCGTAGTGACAAAGCTGGCGGGAGCATGCCATAAATCGGGTCGGGTAATGTACCTGGTAACAGGTCCTGCCAACATCACGGAGGAGAAACTGAAGGGAAGGGTCTCAGTGCCTGGATTTGCATGGACGGCTCTCTGCTGCACCTTCCCACAGGATCAGAGTGAAGATCCCTGTCAGAGTACCCCCACGAGTGCAGAACTGGAAGGGGAGAATGAAGTGACGTACAACAAAGACTACTCATTGGCATTCATGAAAGATTTGGAGTCGGAGGCGGAGGCGGAACATCTAACAGTGAATGAGCTACAACGCCAGCTGGGTGTGGGCAATATCTTTAACAGCTGTGGCTCAGGCAGCCAGGCTGAGGAAGAGATTTTTGAAGAGATCAAAGATCTTATCAAACAAATAAAAATCAGTGTGGCTGATCCAATGTTGGAAGAAGACAGTTTACCACAGCCACTTTCCAAAGAGAATGATGGTAATGACTTGGTGATAGAGCCAATTGCAGCTCCATTGGAACTAGCCAGTGAAGAGGCGAATGAGGCCATCTGTCCATCTATCATCACCACAATCTTTATTCCCTTCAAAAACATTGCCCATGCAATCATGATCTTTGCCCAACTCTTTGCAGCTGTCCTCCGAGTTATCCGGGTCCTGGCTGTCACAGTTTTAAGGATCCCTTTTGGGATTATCTACAGTACTGTCAGCTGTCTTACCACCATGGCTAAGTATTTGATTGTCACGGTGTTCTCAGTTCCCCAAGATCTCTTGTGTATTGTGGTCAGCATTGTATCAGACACCACCAATGTCATCTCTTGGGTTGGCAGATTGATCAGGTATTTCATCAGAATTTTATAAGTCTTCACACAAAGGCTCTCTGGTGCTTTGTGAAGGGCTTGCCTTTCATATGGAGAAACTATTTATCCACCAGTCCTAGCTTCCAGGGATCGCCGATCACCGCCACTAACACGCTCTGAGGATTCTTCCCTTGCCCACTAAAAGAGATACTACCCTTAGCCTTCATATACTTCAGGAAGCCCTGCTTTGACCAAACCTAGATGGTTCTATAGTGGTTGATGTGTATCCCTCACTAATATGGTTTATCTAATCATTATTGGAGTGCTGTTATTGGGAGCTTGCTGTTAGCAAATTGCCTGCCTCATTACCTATACCTCAAAGAGGATGACAGTTTACATTTCTGTCATGAAACGTTAAACTATGTTTTTCTCTCTCCGCAGATGTTGCCTGGCCTGCTGGGTATTTCCAGTCATTTCTCTCTTTAGGCCAGATTTTGGGCATCTGATGGTATTTTGCTTTAGTGCTCTTCACAGGTATTTAAGATTGTCCGTTAAGGAAATTGGAATATGCTTGCTAAATCAATCTTCCAGCATCTAGGCTTCCAATTTTTCTCGCATGAAGTTTCATTGTTAACCTACTGCAGGGCAGAGTTCCTAAAGGGATTATTATTCACACTATTTGTGAAACTCAGTCTTGGTTGTTGACATGGCCAGTTAGCTTCTTTATGGAAGCGCTGTGAAGATGGTAGTGGAAGATTGAAGAAAACATTGAAGACTAATGTGTTAATGAAAATTAAGGCTGTGTCAAAGCCTTATGGTCAACACACTCATCGTGCAGGAGTAATGAAAAGAGTCATAGAACACTACAACACAAAAACAGGCCCTTCAGCCCATCTAGTCTGTGCCAAACTATTATCCTGCCTAATCCCAATGACCTGCACCTAGACCATAGCCCTCCATATCCCTGCCATCTGTGTACCTATCCAAGTTTCTCTTAAATGTTGAAATCAAACCTGCATCCACCACTTGTGGTGGCAGCTCGTTCTACAATCTCACTCCCCTCTGAGTTAAGAAGTTCCACTTAAACATTTCCCCTATCACCCTTAGCCTCACCCAACCTCAGTGGAAAAAGCCTGCTTGTATTTACTCTATCTATACCCCTCATAATTTTGTATTCCTCTATCAAATCAAATCTCCCCCCATTCTCCTATGCTCCAGGGAAATAAAGCCCTAAATAGTTAACTATTCAAAGATACTGAACATAATTTAGAGAAGATTTCACCCTTAGAATGGAAATATTAGAGTGGTCAAAAAGCAGGTTTTAGAAAAAGGTAGATTAGGTCATTAGAATAAGAATTGGTTTATTATTGTCATATGTACCAAGATACAATAAAAAGCTTGTTTGCATACTGTTTATACAGATCAAATCATCAGATTCAGATTGAGATTTAAATTTATTTATCACATTTACATCGAAACTTAACAGTTTCAAAGGTGTGCTGGGGGGTGCGGAGGATGCCCGCAGGTGTCACCACACATTCTGGCGCCAACACATCATGCCCATCATGCTTGGCAGAACAACAGGCGCCAGGGTAGCAAACCCTGCTCCTCCCTCCCACCTCACACTGCACAGTGCACTGAGCTGAGTCGATATCAGAGCGAAGCGCACAGGGAAACTGCAGTGCAGGTAGATAATAAGGTGCAAGATGACAATGAGCTGGATTCTGAGGTATGTGTGCAATTTGAACAAAAGGATTAGAAGGTATAAGGCACACATCATCCGAACTGGGAAATACACTCAATGGCTAATTCATTAGGTACACCTGAACTACTGTGTGTAAACGCAAATTTCTAATCATGCGGCAGCAATGATTGATCATGTCTGCGTAAAACATGCAGACGCAGTCAAGGGGCTCAGTTGTGGTTCAGACCAGACATCAGAGTGGGGAAGAAATGGGATCTGAGTGACTTCCGCCACGGAATGATTGTTGGTGTGGGATTTTCGCACACGACAGTCTCCGGAGCTTACAGTCAAAGGTGTGAACGACAAAAGCTATCCAGCGAGCAGCAGTCCCGTGGGTGGAAGCACCTCATTAATGAGAGAGGTCAGAGGAGAATGGCCAGACTGGTTCAATCTGATAGGAAGGCAACAGTAACTCAAATAACCACATGTTAAAACAATGGTGTGCAGAAGAACTTCTCTGAAAGCACAACACGTAACATTGAAGTGGATGGGCCATAGCAGCAGAAGACCACTAACATACACCCAGTGACCTCTCTACTAGGTAGAGGAGGTAACTGGTAAAGTGGGTGTATATTCTCATTTCCTCATTGTCACTGGGTCAAAATTCCAACCATAATGCAGGGGCGCCTTCACCAAAAAAAACAACCATAGTATTTCAATGAATCCGCCTCTCACCACCATCAGCCAGTGAACACAGGACTTGCCAGTGACACTCACCTTTCAAGAATCACAACTAAGAAACACAGGTGTCCAAGGATGGTTTTATGAAGTTCATCGACTGTGCAGAAATGTTACTCACAAAGCTGTTGGGTTAGGGGTACTGAAACACGCTGCCAGGTACGAGTGCAGGCGAGACTGTCCAGGGCAACAGAAGCACTCCTGAAATGGCCAAGAATTGCTATACAAGCTTTATTTATAGAATAACAAATGCGAGGAATAAGTGAGTAGGAACAGGGGAGCAGGATGATAGGGGATTGAGTGCCCATTCGAGACTGTTTATTGTCAGTCTTCAGTACACAAGTGTGAAAAGAACAATTGTTACTCCAGACCTGATACAGCATAAAGAACACACAACACACAGAATATCTGGGCACCATGCTAGCATAGCAGTTAGCCTGACGCTATTATAACCCATGGCACTGGAGTTTGGAGTTTAATCCCAACATCATCTGTAGGGAGTTGTACCTTCTCCCCCCACCCCCAGAATGCCTGAATTTTCCCCAGATACTCCGGTTTCCTCCCACAGTCCAAAAACATACCAGTTAGCAGGTTAATTGGTCATTTTAAATTGTCCTGTGATTAGGCAGGGGTTAAGTCAGAAGTTGCTGGCAGTGTGGCTCAAAAGGCCAGAAGGGCCTGTTCTGGGCTGTATCTCAATCAATAAAATAAAAATAAAAAACACGATAAATATCAGAGCAAACCTATAAAACACATTGTACAAGTAACTGTTATATCGATGGGCTGATTGTATGTACAGAGTGACACTAGGGGCTGTGTGGGTAGTAGTGGTTAATGTAGTGTGAGTTAATGGGTGGTGCTGTTGATCAGTCCAACGGCTCGTTTTTGAATCTCGTGCTCCCGGTGTGGATGCTATGTAGCCTCTCCCCTGATGGGAGTGGGATGAACTGTCCATGAGCAGGCTGGGAGATATCCTTCATGATATTACTGGCCTTCTTCCAGCACCTTTCTGTATATATGTCCTTGATGGCAGGTGGGCTGGTGCCAGTGATTGTGGGGTTTGTATGAGCATGGACTGAGGCAGGCAGACCACAATGGTCCCCATCTGTCATTTACCTTGTGAAACAGACAATACTAATGAAATTGAATGTGCTAATCACTGCACTGGAAAATTATAAATTTATAGTTTTCAATGATTATTATAAATTTGGTTCTGCACCATCTTCAGATCAAGAGTAATGTCAAGAAATCATTAAGAAATGCGTAATCTGTTTCATCGTAGTGGGATAATGCTGACTGAAGTCACACAAGAATATAAATGGCATTGATAAGGTGTTTGTAGTCGATGTTATTTGTATGGATTTTGTGATGGGTTTGACCTTCAATAAATTACCACGTCTAAAAAGGATACAGTTGTCATCCATCTACACCAGGGATTTCCCTGTTACGAACCGTGAACTTGATAGGTCTGCAGAAACATTTGGTTTTTAAAGTGGAAAAGCTGTTGAACTGCAGCAACATCGGAAGTCCGGGTCCAGCGATACAAGTTGCTGTCTCAGCTGGGGTTTTCCTTGGTTTGCAGTGGATGACCATGACGTCTGTGCCTTGTCATCCCCTTCACTCTCCACAGGATGCTGCAGAACCGCCTTCCTGGCCATTGGATGTACTGTTGAACTCATCCATTCACCCTGCTGGAGCTGGCTTCTCATGCTAGGACAGGGCGTGTCCCTATCTTACCAGGGACACGGTTCAGCCCGCCCGTCGAAGCAGTGAGCTGGAGAGTGGCCGCTGTCAGGGGCAAACAGCTACTGGGAGCCGCAGGTGAGCGCTGAGTGTCCAGCGGGAACCAAATTGAGTGAGCTGCCCCAGAATGGACACAACAAGCCCTTTCACCAGAACGGAAGCTCATTCCACACTCTCACTCTCACCCTCTGAGTGATGAAGCTCCCCCTCATGTTCCCCTTTCACCCTTAACCCATGACCTCTGGTTGCAGTCCCTCCCAACCTCAGTGGAAAATGCCTGCTTGCATTTATCCTATACCCCTATAATTTTGTATACCTCTATCAAATCTCCCCTCAATCTTGTATGAACTAGGGAATATAGTCCTAACCTATTCAATCTTTCCTTATAACTCAGGTCTTCCAGTCCCTTCAACGTTCTTGTAAATTTTCTCTCTGCTTTTTCAACCTTATTTACATCTTTCCTGTAGGTAGCTGACCAAAACTGGACACAATACTCCAAATTAGGCCACACCAATGTCTAATAATTGTTGGCGCGAGGCCAAGTGGTTAAGGCATTCGTCTAATGATCTGAAGGTCGCTAGTTTGAGCCTTGGCCGAGGCAGCGTGTTGTGTCCTTGAGCAAGCACTTAACCACACATTGCTCTGCGACGACACCGGTGCCAAGCTGTATGGGTCCTAATGCCCAACATTAGGACCCATACACCTTGGACAACATTGGTGGTGTGGAGAGGGGAGACTTGCAGCATGGGCAACTGCCGGTCTTCCATACAACCTTGCCCAGGCCTGCGCCCTGGAAATCTTCCAAAGGCACAAACCCATGGTCTCACAAGACTAACGAATGCCTATAATAATATAATGTCTAAGACAACTTCAACATAACATCCCATCTCTTGGACTCAGTACTTTGATTGATGAAGGCCAATGTGCCAAAAGTTCTCATAACGACCCTATGTATAGTACCTGTGCTGCCACTTTCAATGAATTGTGGAGCTGTATTCCCTGGCCCCTTTGTACTACCACATTCCTCAATGCCCTAGCATTCACTGTGTAAGACCATAAGGTATAGGAGCAGAATTAGGCCATTGGGCCCATCGAGTCTGCCCCATCATAGCTGACCCAATTTTTCTCTCAGCCCCAATCTCCTGCCTTCGCCCATATCCCTTCGTGCCCTGACCAATCAGGAATCTATCAATCTCTGCCTTAAATATACATTGACTTGGTCTCCACAGCTGCCTGTGGCAAAGAATTCCACAGATTCACCATTCTCTGGCTAAAGAAATTCCTCTTCATCTCTGTTCTAAAAGTACGTCCCTTTATTCTGAAGCTGTGCCCTCTGGTCCTAGACTCTCCCACCGTAGGAAACATCCTCTCCACGTCCACTCTATCAAGGCCTTTCACCATTTGATAGGTTTCAATGAGGACATCCCTCATTTTTCTGAATTCTAGAGAATACAATCCCAGAGCCATCAAATGCTTTTCATATGACAAACGGTTCAATCCTGGATTCATAACTGTGAACTTCCTTTGAACCCTCTCCAGTTTCAGCGCATCCTTTCTAAGATAAGGGGCCCAAACCTGCTCACAATACTCCAAGTGAGGCCTCACCAGTGCTTTATAAAGTCTCAACATTACATTCTATACTGGTGCAACACCTCAGACATCTGCATTAAATTCCATCTGCCATTTTTCCAGCTGGTCCAAATCACACTGCAGGATTTGATAGGTTTTCTCTCTGTCAACTACTTCCTCAATCTTGGTCATCAGCAAATTTGCTGATCAAGTTAACCACGTTATCATCCAGATCATTGATATAGATGACAAACAACAATGGACCCAGCACTCCACCAGTCACAGGCACCTCCAGTCAGAGAGGCAGCATCTTCTACCACTCTCTGGCTTCTCCCACAAAGCCAATGTCTAATCCAATTTACTACCTGATCTTGAATGCCAAGCGACTGAACCTTTCTGACCAGCCTCCCATGCAGGTATTTGTCAAATATCTTGCTAAAGTCCATGTAGACAACATCCACTACCTTGCCTTCACCAACTTTCCTGGTAACTTTCTCAAAAAACTCTATAAGATTGGTTAGACACAACCTACCACACACAAAGCCATGCTGACTATCCTTAATCAACCCATGACTATCTAAATACTCATAGATATGGTCCCTTAGAATACCTACCAATAACTTTCTCACTACTGAGTTCAGGCTGACCAGTCTATAATTTCCTGGTTTAATTTTCCAGCCTTTCTTAAACAGCAGAACAAAATTAGCTATCCTCCAATCCTCCAGTCACTATCTCTTCTAGGGCCCCTTCAGCTTCTGCACTTACCTTCCACAGGGTCTAAGGGAACATCTTGTCAGGACCCGTGGATTTATCGACCTTAGTTTGCCTCGACAGCAGACACCTCCTCCTCTGAGGTATAGTCGAGGTAGTTAAGAGAGTCAGTGGGCTTGTAGAAGATGTCAGTGGACAGTCTGTCTTCAGAGATGGAGACATACAAACTCTCTACTCTCAAATTTTCACTTTTGAAGGCTTCCCACTAACCAGGTACACCTTTGCAAGAAGACAGTCCCAATCCACACTTGCCAGGTCCTTTCTGATATCATCAAAAACGGACTTTCTCCAGTTTAGGTTTTCAACCCGTGGACCAGACCTATCCTTTTCCATACTTACCTTGAAACTAATGGCATTATGATCACTTGGTGCAAAGTATTCCCCTACACAACCTTTTATCACCTACCCTGTCTCATTCCCTAATAGGAAATCAAGTATCGCTCACTCTCTCATTGGGACTTCTATGTACTGATTAAGGAAACTTTTCTGAACATATTTGACAAGCACTATCCCATCTCATCCTCACTCCCAGTATGGGAATCCTGGTCAATATGTGGAAAATTAATATCACCTACTATTACAATCAATGCTTCTTGCAACAGTCTGTGATCTCACTACAAGTTTGTTCCTCTTAATCCCACGGACGGTTGGTGTAACCCCCATTTATGTGGTCACACCTTTCTTATCATTGTTTGGTATGGCATGAAGTGTGGCCCAGGAGGGGCAGATGTGAGTCTGTCCATTCAGGAGCCGGGATCGGATCAACCTTCATCTGGGATCTCCTCCACAGATGTTCCAACGTGAGTGGCATCACCGGATGGAGTCCTCGAGGCACTCACGCCTTCACACGGTGTCAACATGTTGATCCAGGTCTCGGAGGACCTATTAACATACACAAAACACTAGACAGACTCAGCAGGTCAGGGAGCATCAATGGAAGGAGTAAACAGTCGGCTTTTTTGGCCAAGACCCTTCATCAGGACTGGAAAAAGAGGTGAGAAGTCAGAGTAAGAGGTTGGGGGAGGGGAGCAAGAAGTACAAGATGGGTGAAATCAGGAGAGGGGGTAGGGTATAGTAAAGAGTCAGGAAGTCGATTGTTGAGAGAGATAAAGGCCTGGAGAAGAAGGAATCTGGTAGGAAAGGACGGGCCATAGAAGAAAGGGTAGTGGGAGGTGATAGTAAGGAGATAAGGTGAGAATGGCAAATAGTTAAGTGGGGGGGGGCTTTTCCTGGAAGTTTGAGTTCTCGAACTTCTGGTAATTGCCATCCCTGATTTTCATGGCATTTGCTCTCTGGGTTTGTTTGTTAAACTTGAACCTGGAGAGAGGAGTTGGACAGGGACAGGAAATGGAAGGTGGACTGAGGCAAGGGGAAGGGTCAGAGAGTGGATGACAGAAGGTTGAGATCAGTATGGGCCGATCATTGGGAGAGAGGTTCAACATCATGGGAGGACCACAGAGAAGGTTGAGACTGGTATGGTAATGATACAAGCAAAAGGCCGAAAGTACAGACCCAAATGAGCCACAAAGGTCTGAAAGAGTCACGAGAGCCTGGGCCTTTAGGCTCAGAGATCCGTGCAACTCCAGAACATGAGGCTCAAATGTCCTGGGGTGAACTCTGAAGTTGGTGGCCTGACGTCTGTGAGTCTGGGAATCCAAGGACAAGGAGTAGAGGCCTGGAGGCAGTCTATCCTGCATCTGGAGGCCTGTCTGGATATGGGAGTAGATGGAAGGGCTGGGAAGGGGCTTGTTTTGCCATTGTTGTTGTTGCTGTTGCTTGTGTTGTGAGTGGGCAGCACGTTAGCATAGTAACCCACACAAAAGAACTCAGCAGGCCAGGCAGCATTTGTGGAAAAAGAGTACAATCAGTATTTTGGACCGAGACCCTTCAGCAGGACTGGAGAAAAAAAGAAGAGGAGTCAAAGTTAGAAGATGGGGGGAGGAGAGGAAGAAACATAAGGTGATAGGTGAAACTGGGATGGGAGGGAGGGGTGAAGTAAAGAGCTGGTGAAAGAGATACAGGGCTGGAGAAGGGGGAATCTGATAGAAGAGGACAAAGCCCATGGAAGAAAGAGAAGGGGGAGGAACACCAGAGGGGGGTGATGGGCAGGTAAGGAGATAAGGCAAGAGACAAATGGGAATGAGGATGATGAAGGAGAGGGTGGAGCAATTACTAGAAGTTTGAGAAATTAATGTTTATGCCATCAGGTTGGAGGCTACCCAGACAGAATATAAGGTGTTGCTTCTCCAACCTGAGTGTGGCCTCATTGCAACAGTAGAGGAGGCCATGGACTGCCATGTTGGAATGGGAATGGGAAGTGGAATTAAAATGTGTGGCCACTGGGAGATCCTGCTCTTTCTGGTGGAAAGAGCATAGATGCCTGGCGAAGTGGTCTCCGGATCTACGTCGGGTCTCACCGATATACAGGAGGCCACATGGGAGCACTGGATACAGTAGGTGACCCCAAAAGACTCACAGGTGAAGAGCTGCCTCTCCTGGAAGGACTATTTGGAGCTCTGAATGGTAGGGGCAGGTGTAGCACTTACTCCGCTCGCAAGAATAAGTACCAGGAGAGAGATCGGTGGGGAGGGACAAATAGACAAGGGAGTCGCAGAGGGAGCGATCCCTGCAGAAAGTGGGGGGGGGGGAGGGAAAGATGTGCTTGCTGGTTGGATCCTGTTAGAGATGGAGGAAGTTACAGAGAACTATGTGCTGGACGTGGAGGCTGATGTGGTGGCAGGTGAGGACAAGAGCAACTCTGACCCTGCTAGGGTGGCAGAAGGATGGGGTGAAGGCAGATGTGCGTGATATGGAAGAGATGCGGTTGAGGGCAGCATTGATGGTGAAGGAAGGGAAGGAGGAGGACATCTCCTTCATTCTGGAAGGAAAAGCCTCACCCTGGAGCAGATGTGGAGGGAGAAAGGACTTGAGAGAAGGAGATGGCGTTTTCACAAGTAACAACATGAGACCAGGTAGCTGTGAGAGTCATTGGGTTTATAATAGATGTCAGTAGATAAGCTCTCTGCAGAGACAGAGAGATCAGGTAAGTGAAGGGAGGTGTGGGAAGTGGACCAGGTGAATTTGAGGGCAGGTTGGAAGTTGGAGGCAAAGTTGATGAAGTCGACAAGCTCCCCACGGATGCAGGAAGCAGCAGCAATGCAGTTGTCGATGTAGCGTCGGAAAAGTTGAGGAATGACGCCAGTGTAGGCTTGGAACATAGACAGTTCCATGTAGCTGACAAACAGGCAGGCACAGCTGGGACCCATGCGAGTGCCCATGGCTACCCCTTTTGTTTGAAGGAAGTGGGAGGACCCAAAGGAGAAATTATTTAGAGTGAGGACAAGTTCCGCTGGGCGGAGGGGAGTGGTGGTGGAGGGGAAATGGTTAGGTCTGGTGTCCAGAAAGAAACAGAGAGCTTTGAGGCCTTCCTGGTGGGGGGTGGAGGTGTATAGGGACTGGACATCCATAGTAAAAATAAGATGATGGGGACCAGGGAACCTGAAATCATTGAAAAGGTCCAGAGCATGTGAAGTGTCACAGATGTAGGTAGGAGGGGACTGAAATGGGGGGATAAAACAGAGTCGAGGTATGCAGATATGAGTTCAGTGGGGCAGGAACAAGCTGAAACAATGGGTCTACCTGGAGAAACGGAATTGTGGATCTTGGATGGGAGGTAGAAAAAGAAGGTGCAGGGTACAGGAACTATGAGGTTGGTGGCAGTGAATGGGAGATCCCCAGACCTAATAAGGTCAGTGATGGTGTGAGAGATAATGGCCTGCTGCTTCTTAGACCCTTACTGAGGTCAGAACATTCAGCCTCAGAGAGTGGAAGGTCAGAGGGAATGGTGAAGAGCAGGGATCGGGGGGGGGGAAGGGGGTTGGTGGTGTCTGAAGAGAAGGAAGGGTTTGAGAAGGTGGGGTGAGAGGAAGATGGAGTCTCCGAGGGCCCAAGAGCTGGCGGTGGGACCTGAGAGACACGGGATTACAGAGTGGTGCTGGAGGAAGGGGAGCCCGGGTTTCCAGCGGCAGTGAATGAAGTCCTGGCCTGGAGGTGCTGTCGGTCAAGGATGGTGTCGGAGTTGGAGGTTGCTCAATCGGCACTTTAAAGGCATACTGGTTGGCTTAATGCTTTACTGCACCAGTGATTGGAGTTCTCCACATGATGCTCCAATTTCCTCCCACATCCCAAAGACCTAGGAGAAGAGGAGGGATCTCATTGAATCCTATCGAATATTGAATGGCGTGGACAGAGTGGACAGGGAGAGAATGTTTCCAATAGTGGGAGGGTCTAGAACCAGAGGGAACAGCCTCAGAATTCAAGGATGTCCCTTTGGAATAGAGATAAGGAGGAATTTCTTTAGACAGGGAGTGGTGAATCTGTGGAATCCATTGCCACAGATGGCTGTGGAGGTCAAGTCATCGGCTATATTTAAAGCAGAGGTTGGCAGAGTCTTCATTAGTCAGGGCGTCTCGAATCAGAATCAGGTTTATTATTACCAGTATGAGTTGTGAAGTTTGTTAACTTAGCAGCAGCAGTGCAATGCAGTACATGATAATATAGTAAGAAAAAAATTAAGTAAATCGATTACAGTAAGTATATATATGTATATTAAATAACTAGATTAAAATAGTGTAAAACAGAAATAATATTAAAATAGTGAGGTAGTGTTTATAGGTTTATGTTCATTTAGGAATCGGATGGCAAAGGGGAAGAAGATGTTCCTGAATCACTGAGTGTGTGCCTTCAGGGTTCTGTACCTCCTTCCTGATGGTAACCATGAGAAGAGGACATGTCCTGGGTGGTGGGAGTCCTTAATAATGGACGCCGACTTTCTGAGGCACCACTCCTTGAAAATGTCTTGGATACTACGGAGTCTAGTACCCAAGGGCCCCCCCCCCACCATACCAGACAGTGACGCAGCCTGTCATAATGCTCTCCACGGTACATCTACAGAAGTTTTCAAGTGTTTTAGGTGACAAACCAAATCTCTTCAAACTCCTAATGAGATATGGCCACTGTCCTGCCTTCTTTATAGTTGCATCAATATGTTGGAATCTGGTTAGACCCTCAGAGATCTTGACACCCAGGAACTTGAAATTGCTTACGCTCTCCACTTCTGATCCCTCTATGAGGACTGGTTGTGCTCCCTCGTCTTGCCCTCCCCATAGTCCACAATCAGCTCTTTCGTCTTACTGACGTTCAGTGCAAGGTTGTTGTTGCGACACCACTCAATCAGCTGGTACATTTCGCCCCTGTATGCCCTCTCATCTCTAAATGGGGTTTTACCAACAATGGTCATATCATCAGCAAACTTACAGGTGGCATTTGAGCTATACCTAGCCACACGTCACCGGTATAGAGGGAGCAGAGCAGTAGGCTAAGCGCACACTCCTGAGGTGCACCAGTATTGATCGTCAGCAATGAGGAGATAGTAGTCTGCACAGATATTAGTCTTCAGGTTAGGAAGTTGAGGATCCAATTGCAGAGGGAGGTACAGAGGCCCAGGTTCGGTAGCTTCTCATTCTTTGTCCTCTTGGGTCTCCTGTGCAGTCCATTTAGCCTGCCTTTAATAAGCTTGGTTGCAATTGATCTGGTTGCCTTCAGCAGCAACAGGGGTATTCTATGGGCTCTTGTGAGAAGGTAGAAGGAATTCATTCCCTGAGATACTACCTGTTCTAACTTTCTTGCTGAAATCCTCTTGTCACAAGATACCAATGGGGGTATTGCATGGTACTGCATTGACCCAAGATGGCACTATCAATACACAGCAACACTTTGCGGGCAGCTCACAAAACTACTAGATATACGTCTTCTAAGCTACTATCAATGGAACCTGTAGCTTCTAATTTCCCTTTAAGTGACAAGCTTTGAGGAACAGGTATTACCCCTTAACTATCAGGCTGTTGACCACAGGGGCTAACTTCACTCACCCTATCACTGAACTGTTCCCACATCCTATGGACTCACTTTTAAGGATGCATCATCCTATGTTCTTGATATTTATTGTTTATTTATTATTATTATTTTGTTAGGTTTTTTTTCTTTTCGTATTTCCAGTTTGTTGTCTTCTGCACATTAGTTGTTTGTCCGTCTTGTGTGCATTTTTTTATTGATCCTATCATGTCTCCTTGTTTTAACTGTGAATGCCCACAAGGAAAATGAATCACAGGGTAGTATTTGGTGACATATAGCTACTTTGATAATAAATTTACTTTGAACTTTGAACTGCCTTACCCCTCTCATTGTAGGAGCTTCTGGTATCTTCATTGCATTCCTCTTATTGATTGGAGGAGTAATCACTGTCAATTACGCAATTTTTATAAACATTGGCCTAATAATTGTTATAGTAACCATGGGAAGAATTATCTTCATCATGGCCAGTAGAGGTAAGTTGAAAGGTTTCCAAGAGAAAGAGCAGTGTTTCCTTGAAAGAATAAAAACCAACTTCCCAACACTCAGCAGAATAGTCCTTTGACAAAGTGGCACAATGGTCAAGGAAGCAAGTATACACAATAATCCAGTAATGGTTCATCTAATGGTCATCACTACCATGTGAACCACAGTGACGTTCTGCAGGTTATGTACAATACTTCTAAATATACCTCTTTTGAATTACTCTTATTGCAATCTGCAACATGCAGTTTCCCTTTAAACAATATACTTTTAAACCAACTTAGTGATATACAGATTACACAATCTTATAAAGGACTCAGCAGACCTCATTCTCAAGTAAGCAGATACAGCACCTTTAGGGGGATGCAGTTTCACTGACATGGAAGCATTGTGGGGGAGGGAGGTGACTCCAAGCCAGGCTGAAACGCAAAGGGACGAGGCCCCCCTCTATCCAGCACCTTGTTGGCAAAGGTGCCGTCACTGGAGAACAAAGTTGAGGACCTGAGGGCACGATTGCTTTATTGGAGGGAGAGAATGTTGTGTTCTATGATTGAGTGAGTGAGACATGGCTTACTTCCAGCCAGAGAGTTTTGTGATAAACTCTCGGTACTGCTCTGACGTGGCAGCTTTGTCAAACTCATATTCACCCGACCTTGAACACCTAATGGTTAACGGCCATCTGTTCTATTTACTTAGGGAGTTTTCCTCCATAACCCTGAACACAGTTTACATACTACCAGTGGCTGACTAAGATAAGCACTTAAGATAATGCATAACGCATCTTCAAACAAGAAACAGCCGGACCTGGCGTATTTCAAATCATAGCCGGACATCTACCAGGCTCGTTTGAAGAAAACTTTGCCCAATAACCTGTAGCAGCAGAGCTCCCAACACACAGGACCACAGGTATGCTAAGATAAGGAATGCCCTGACCGCATTTTGGTAAATCTCACACTTGGCTGTCCTCCTACCTGCATACAGGCAGAGGGCAAAGAGCAAAGCTCCAGAGATTGGGACATCAAAGAGGTGGTTGCAGGAGGCAGAGGAGCAGATACGAGATTGCTTTGAGTTGGTGGACTGGGCGAGTTCCATGAATCTGAATGACTACACCATGGTTGTCACGACTTTATTAAAACAGTTATAGTTGAGTGCATCCCCACAAAATCATTCAGAATCTTCCCCAACTATAAGTCCTGGATGAATCATAAGATCTGCAATGTGCTAACGGCCAGATCAGAGGCATTCAAGTCTGCTGACCAAGAACTTTACAAAGGTCCAGGTACGATCTCCGGAAAGCCACCTCACGGCTGAAGTGGTAATTCCAGACTAAACTTGAATCAACGAAGGATGCTCAACAGTTGTGGCAGGACTTGAATGCTATCACCTCTTATAAAGTAAAATCAAGCAACATAAGTGATAGCAGGACGTCGCTTCCAGATGAACTCAATGCTCACGTTAATGGAAAAAACATACAAGAACCTTCATGAACTCCCACAGCCTCCAATGATCCTGTGATTTCAGTCTCTGAGTCCGACATGTGAGCAGTCTACAGGAGCGTGAACTCGTGAAAAGCATCCAGCCCAATCAGGGTACCTGGCCAAGTACTAAAGATCTGTGCTGATCAGCTGGCTGGTGTGTTCACTGAGATCTTTAACCTCCCCGCTTCGGCAGGCAGAGGTATACACCTGCTTTAAGCAGGCTTTCATCACACCAGTGTCTAAGAAGAACGTGGTAATCTGCCTCAATAACTATCATCCAGTAGCATTTACATCCACTGTGATGAAGTGTTTTGAGAGGTTTGTGATGAAACGTATCAACTCCTGCTTAAGAAGTGACTTAGATCTGCTCCAATTTGGCTACCAGGGTAGCAGGTCCATAGCAGATGCCATTTCACTGACTCTTCACTCAACCCTGGAACATCTGGACCACAGAGATGCATACATCAGGATGCTCTTTATCAACTACAGCTCGACATTCAATACCATCATCCCCTCAAAACTGATCAATAAGCTTTAAAACCTTGGCCTCAATACCTCCTCATGCAACTGGGTCCTCCATTTCCTCAATTGTAGACCCCAGTCAGTTCAGAATGGCAACAACATCTCCTCCACAATCTCCATCAGCACAGGTGCACCACAAGGCTGTGTGCTTAGCCCCCTGCTCTACTCGCTTTACACCTATGACTGTCTGGCTAAGCACAGCTCCAAAGCCATATTCAGGTTTGCTAATGTAGGCTGAATCAAAGGTGGTGACAGATCAGTATATAGGAGGGAGATTGGAAACCTGGCTGAGTGGTGTCACAACAACAACCTCTTTCTCCATGTCAGTAAGACCAAGGAGCTGATGATTGATTTCAGGAGGAGGAAACCAGAGGTCCATGAGCCAGTCCTCATCAGAGGATCAGAGATGGAGAAGGGTAGCAATTTTAAATTCCTCAGCGTTATTATTTTGGATGATCTGGCCTGGGCCCAGCAGGCAATTACAGAATGAAGAAAACAAAACAGTGCCTCTACTTCCTTTGGAGTTTGCAAATATTCGGAATGACTACTAAAATTTTGACAAAGTTCGATAGGTATGTAGTGGAGAGTTTATTGACTTGCTGCATCACGGCCTGGAATGAAAACACCAATGTCCTTAAATGGAAAATCCTGCAAAAAGTAGTGAATATGGCCCAGTCCATCATGGGTAAATCCCTCCACACCATTCAGCACATCTATATGGAGCATGGTCATAGGAAAGCAGCAACCATCATCAGGGACCACCACCATCCAGGAGATATTCTCATCCCACTGCTGCCATCAGGAAGAAGGTAGAGTAGGAGCCTCAGGAGTCACACCATTAGGTTCAGGAACAGTTATTATCCCTCAGTCACCAGGCTCTTGTACCAAAGGGGATAACCTCACTCAGCTTCACTGACCCCATCATTGAAATGTTCCCACAAACTCTGGACTACGCATTCAAGCACTCATCTCATGTTCCTGATATTTATTGCTTATTTATTTATTATTATTTCTTTCTTTGTGTATTTGCAGTTTGTTGATCTTTGCACAATGGTTGAACACTAAAGTTGATGCAGTCTTTCATTGATACTATTATGGATTTATTGGGAACGTCCACAAGAAAATAAATTTTAGGGTTTATATATGGCGACATTTATATACTGCAATAATAAAATTACTTTGAAGTTTGAACTTTTAATTATTCAAACTATTGATCCGCTTGAAGACATTATCACAGAATCTTAAAGACATTTTTGACAGAATTGCTAATCTTTCTTGTTTTGGAGACAAAGGATTCAATTGATTTACAAAGGGAATGAAATAGTTCAGTAACTCAGCTTTTAATTCCACAGAGATTATTCCGAATTTATGAAATTATGCATCACAGATATTAATTAAAATGACAACACAAGAGATTATGAGTAGCAAATATTAATTGAAATGAGAACTAGTTTTCAGGGAATAAAATTTGTTCACAATTTGACTTTAGCTGAAGCAATAGAATTATAAAAGTCACAGTATTACAGAACAATATGGCATGGATATCGGCCCTTTGGTCCAGCTGCTCTTTTCAACATGGCATGGAGCTGTGGTTCCATTGAGGTTGCACATCAGTTTAGTTTTTTTTGTAAGTTTTGTTTTTAGGTTTGTCACGAACCCCGTGACAGGAATAAAGAACCAGCAGAGATGGAAAACACTTTGGAGTCCAGTATTGCTATAAACTAATAATATTTATTAATAACTATGCAATACATTAATATAAATGTAGATAAATCAAACAGATTAGCAATGATTATATATATATAATCATTGCTAACCTGTTTGAGTAAGTATAAGTAAGTATATCAGTAAGTGTGAAAATATATGTATGAAAAACCACGCTTGTTTAAGCCTAAAGATAAAAAGATACAGTCTTACGATGATGAGTAAAGTTCAGTTCAGGGTTTGAGTTGAGTTGAGTTGAGGAGAGAGAGAGAGAGAGAGAGGGAGGGACAGAGAGAGAGAGAGAGCAAGAGAGAGAGAGAGAGAGAGAGAGAGATTTGAGTCTTCAGGTGAGTTGACGCTGTCGATCTTCTCGTGATCCTTTGAAATCCTTTAAAAGTCACCGACTGTGACTTTAACAAAGGGGACCGGTTTTCTGTGGTGGAGCTATCCCCCAGGCGAGGGTGGACACATGGACAACTCCCCACCAGTCAACCCTTTTCCTCTTTCCACTGCAAGAGCAATGGTTTGATCCGCCTGATCGATCCTCCAAAACCCACCTTTTCTGCGGGCACAACAATGCTCATTCAGTGTCCAGACATGTGTCTGAGGTCTATCACCTGACCTCCTATTTTATCTTCCTGTGCTGAGCACCAACTGTCATTCAAATAACTCCTCCTTCCTCTCTCTGTGAGGAAATGCACAAGCAGGCAAACTGTCCTTGAGAAGTATCAACAACCTGTCTTCAGTCACCATAGCAACTTACAAGCTGCTCGGTGCCATCTCTCTCTCCAACTCAGCAGAAATCCAAAAGTTAACCAGTTCTTTCTCGTGCCTTAAAGTGACAGTCCAACAGTTGGTCTTCGTCTCTCTCTCTCTTTCAAAACAAGATGTCGGTGTTAAGTAACCCTCTTTTCAAAAGCACAGTTAATAGGGATCATTCAGGACCCCGTCACAGGTTTGTGGTTCATAGGGGTGGTCCTGGGGACAGAAAGGGGAGTTAGGGGTCAGATTAGTAACTAAGAACAGTGATGTGAGGGAATGAGAGCACAGGCCAGAATCTAAGCCTTCATTCCATGCTTGAAGGCTAATAGTGAGGGAGTGGTCAAATATCAGGCCCACAGACCAGCGAGGATGTTTGGGATTCTGTCATCGGTGAGAACAGAGTTTGAGGCCTAACATTCAGGATCCCGTCATTAGCGAGTCCAGTGTTTGAGGCCTAGTTTTCAGGGTGCCATCATTGGTGAGTCCAGTATTCTAGGCCTGGAGTTTGGGTTGTCATCCAGGTGCTCATCTGAGACTCCTGGGTGGATACCAAAGATCAATCAGAGGTCCAGATTGAAGATCTCTGAAAGGTTGGTCAAGGCCTGATAGTGAGACCCTGTGTCTACAAGTTTCTGCAAATCCACTGGTGAAGTCTAGGCCGAGTGTGTGAATTCATGAGTCTGCTGGAGGCTGAAGAAGGAACGGGGCTTGTTTTGGTGTTGCTTGTTATGTTTTATTTTGCTATGTTCTGTGTTATTCTGCTGAGTAATTTTGGTGCAGGAATGCGTGGTGACAATTGTGGGCTGCCCCCAGAATATAGGAATCTCTGTTTAGAGCAGAGCTGAAGAGGAATTTCTTCAGCCAGAAGGTGGTGAATCAGAGCAATTCATTCCTATAGACAGCTGTGGAGCTCAAGTCATTCAGTATATTTAAAGGTTTTTGATTATCAAAGGTTATCTTTAGGTATCAAAGGTTATGGGGAGAATGCAGGAGAATTGGTTTGAGAGGGATAATAAATCATCCATGATGGAATGGTGGAGCAGAGTACCCTAATTCTGCTCCTATGTCTTAACGTCTTATAATCTGCCCATATACCTCTAAGCCTAGCGCATCCATGTACCCGTCTAAGTGGTTCTTAAATGATACTATTGTACCAGCCTTGGCTACTTACTCTGGCAGCTCGATCCACAGCCCTTTTAAATTGAAACCAATCATTGAGTGTGAGACATTCTGAGTTTTTTTTTTCAAATGAAAGAACGCAGGGGAAGACATCTATCTATTACCTCCCAGCTTCTCACTTCATCTCCCTTTCCCTCCCACCCAGCTTCATCTATCACCTTCTAGCTTGTCTTCCTTCCCCACCCCCAACTATCATTTTGACTTCTTCCCCCTTCCTTTCCTGTGCTGAAGGATCTCAGCCCAAAACGTCAAATCTTTATTCCTCTCCACAGATGTGCGTGACCTGCTGAGTTCCTCCAGCACTGTATGTATGTTCCTCTGCAGAATCACTTCTGTTTTCTATCTACTTCCCTTCAAACTGCTTTGTTATAGGTAGCAACACTATGACCACTTTGGAGTACAATGGGCATTGCATTTTATCTAATTATGTTCTTTCTTGTATAATTTACATTAGAGATCCTGATGACTTCACCTGTAGGAACTGTGCCCAGCTACAGCTCCAGACTACCTGAATGTGTGAAGGAGCTGGATCTACCTAGAATTCCCAGGATACCGAGAGCATCACAGACGAGAGGTTTAGCCTAAGTCATACCCACCTCATGTGGATAACTTCACTCACCTCAACACTATACTGACTCCACAACCTATGGCCTCACTTGCAAGGACTCTACAGCTCATACTCTCAGTACTGTATTATTTATTATATTTTGTATTTGCACAGTTGGCCTCTTTTTCCACACTAGTTGTCAGACTGTGTAATTTTTCATTGATTCTATTGTATTTCTTATTCTGCTGTGAATGGCTGCAAGAACATGAAGCTCAGTATGGTGACACAAGTACAGGTACTTTGATAACAAATCTGTTTTGAACCAGGAAAGATGGTGAACAGGCAAACAGTGCAGGACTCCTCTGTGGGTACTGCTGGGGTGGGATGACCTCTCAGTGCACAGCGGCAGCAACCTGCTCATTGGCACTACAGCCAGCTCTAAAGTTCAGTGGGGAAGGGTAAAAGAAAGCAAGATAATAGCAATAATAATGGTAGGATATTAGTACCGATACCTGTGGTAATCAGGTTTGAGATGGTAGGTTACATGGCTGCAAAAGATGCCAGGGTTGAGGATGCCTCAGAGCAGCTGCAGAACATTCTCAAGGACAAGGACATCACAATGCACATCAGCACCAACAGCATAGGTAGAACAGAGGGAAGAGGTCCTAATGCACAGTGAGTATGGAACACAGCTGAAAAGCAGGCCCTTGGATATCATTTCTGGATTACTCCCAATGTCACGTGCTAGTCGGGGCAAGAATAGAAAAATCAAACAAATGAATATGAGGCAAGAACTGATGCAGGGGGGTGGGTTTCAGGTTCTTGGATAATTGCAACTCTATCTGGGGCTGGAGTGACCTGTAGAGCAGGAACAGAGCGCATCCAAATTGTAGAGGAACCAACATCCTGGCTGGGAGAATTGAAACTAGTTTGGCAGGAGGATGAAAACCAGAACACTGAGGTCAGAGAGTGGAGGGAGTGAGAGGAAAGTAGTTGGGCAGCATAGCCTTTAGTGTATTCCTCACAGTGTCAGAAACCCAGGTTCAATTTCCATCTCTCTGACTGCATCATGTTTTTTCCCCACATTCTAAAGATATATAGGTTAGTAGGTTAATTGGTCACGTTGGCACAATTGGAGAACATACTCATTGGGAGGCTTATTGAGCTCTATCACGGAATTAAAAAGTCGTCATGACCAGTGAATTTGTAAGGAACAACAGGCAAGAGAATGGCATTTTGCTAGTATAATGGATAAGGGTACCCTATTCTGAAGTTGCATATACAGATCCATGCTCTTATGATGTTGAGGCCATTACAGAGACTTGGTTGGAAAAAGGACAGGACTGAATGCTTAATGTACCAGGGTTTTGGTGTTCTAGAAAAGATTTGGGGGGGGGGGGGGAGAAGAGAAGGTGAGGGCATGGTGTCACACTATTAATCAGGAACAGTATTACAGCTGAATTCAGAGGGAACATAATGAAGGGCTCATGCACTGATTCTACATGGATAAAACTCTTTTTTTAAATGCAGACAATGATGGGGTTATACAACAGACCACCCTCCTCCCAAGTGCCACTGGGACATTTGGGAAGATATGCAGGCAGATTAGGTTGTTGCCATGGCTGACTTCATCTTCCCCAATATGGACTGGGAGAGGTTTACCTGGGGCAGAATTTGTTGGGTACATCCAGGAGAGTTTCTTAAATCAGTATGTATATAATCTAATGAGGGGCCATGCTGGGAGCATGGCCAAGTATCTAACCTTTCAGTGGAAGAGTATTTAGGGAACAGTAAACACAATATGGCTGTAGGCAGGGATAAAGACAAGAAAATCTGCAGATGCTGGAAATCCAAGCAACACACACAAACACACAATGCCGGAGGAACTCAGCAGGCCAGGCAGCATCTATGGAAAAGAGTTAATAGTCGACATTTTGTGCTCAGACTCTTCATCACTCCTGAGGTCTCGGCCCGAAATGTAGACTGTTTACTCTTTCCCACAGATGCCGCCAGGCCTGCAGAGTTCTTCCAGCGTTTTGTGTGTGCTGTAGGCAAGGTTGTCCAGATTCTGCAGATTAAATTGGAGCAGGTCAAATTTACAAGAATATTAGGTAGGAACTAGGGAGAATTAATAAGAAATAGCTGTTTTGGGGCAAGTCCACATCTGACACATGGAGGGTGTTTAAAGGTCAACTGCCCAGGCATGTTCCAGTGAGAAAGAGAAGACAAGTATGCCAAGGAAGCCTTGGGTATTGAAAGTAGTAACTTTCATCAAGAAATACAAGGCACATGTAACATTTTGAAGTTAAAATCAAACAGAACCCTTGAGGATTTATAAAGAAAGAACTCATGAAGGCAACTAGGAAAGCCAGCCAGGCTATGAAAAGTCCTTGGCAAGCAGGATTACAGAGAATTCTAAGGCCTTCTATACATACAGCACGTCAAGAGGATAACTGGAGAGCAGGTAGAATCACTCAAGGATAATGGGAAAAACATGGGTGAGGTCTTAAGTGAGTAGCTTAATCAATATTTACCAAGGAGGACATGGAGGCTAGGGAGATCAGTGTAGTGCATGCCAATTTGCTAAGGCATTGAGATAATGAAAGAGGTAGTATTGGACTTCTAAAGAATATAGGGCCTAATGGGACATGTGCCAGGTTAATAGGAGGTCAGAGATGAGACTGCTGAAGCCTTGACCAATAAACAGAGCCTTTTCATGTGTTGTTCTTGTGAATGTCATGCCTCTAATGCTATGTCCCTGTGATGTTGCCATAAGTCATTCTTTGCATGTGTGCATATAATAGTCAACATTTGATTTTGTACTTAGAAAGCCTAGTATTTTCTCCCCTTTCCATTTCCTGAATGAGAATCAATTCTTAAGTCAACTTGTGCTGTATTGAAGTCATTGGTCAGTCACTGATGGAGATTGTTGGCTTGGGAGGTGCTATTATTAGAATAGAGTATAGCATAGTACAGCCCTTTGGCCCATTCTATTATGCCAACCGATATAAGCATACTCCATAATCAAACTAACCTTTCTCTCCTACCCCTACAATTTAATTGTTTAAGATTGTTCAGAAAGTAGAGTCAAGGACTTGAGGGAGGAATGGCATTACTAATCAGAGCAATGCTCAGCTAGGACAGACTGGAGAGCTTCTCTACTGAGGCTATATAGGTGGAACAGAGGAATAAGAATGGGATAGCCACATTAGTAGGAATATATTACAGACCACCCAATAGTCCACAGGATTTAGAGGAACAAATTTGTAGAGATATTGCAAACTCTTGCAAGATACATACAACTGTGGTACTAGATGGTTTTAAACTTTCCACATATTGACTGGGACTCCCATATGGTAAAAGGGCTGGATGGGAAAAGTGGTCAAATATGTTCAGGAAAGTTTCCTTAATCAATGCGTAGACCTTCCAACCAGGGAGTGTGATACTGCATATCCTGTTAGGAATGAGGCAGAGCAGGTGATAGAAGTTTGTGTAGGGGAACACTTTGCATCTGGTGATCAAAATGCCATTAAGTTTCAAAGTATGGAAAATGACAGGTCTGGTCCTCGGGTTGATATTCTAAGTTAGAGAAAGGATCTGGCAAGTGTGGATTGGGACGGGTTATTTTCTGTCAAAGAAGGAAGCCTGCAAAAGTGAAATTTTGAGAGTAGTTTGTACGTTGCTATCAGAATAAAAGGCATTGATTAGAGAACGCTGATTTGAGAGATATTGAAGCCCTGCTTAAGGGCAGGGGAGGGATGGAGGTACATAGAACATAGAATAGTACAGCACAGTACAGGCCCTTCGGCCCACATTGTTGTGCCGACCCTCAAACCCTGCCTCCCATATAAGCCCCCACCTTAGATTCCTCCATATACCTGTCTAGTAGTCTCTTAAACTTAACTAGTGTATCTGCCTCCACCACTGACTCAGGCAGTGCATTCCACGCACCAACCACTCTCTGAGTAAAATACCTTCCTCCAATATCCCCCTTGAACTTCCCACCCCTTACCTTAAAGCCATGTCCTCTTGTATTGAGCAGTGGTGCCCTGGGGAAGAGGCACTGGCTATCCACTCTATCTATTCCTCTTATTATCTTGTACATCTCTATCATGTCTCCTCTCATCCTCCTTCTCTCCAAAGAGTAAAACCCTAACTCCCTTAATCTCTGATCATAATGCATACTTTCTAAACCAGGCAGCATCCTGGTAAATCTCCTCTGCTCCTCTGTACCCTTTCCAATGCTTCCACATCCTTCCTATAGTGAGGTGACCAGAACTGGACACAATACTCCAAGTGTGGCCTAATCAGAGTTTTATAGAGCTGCATCATTACATCGCGACTCTTAAACTCCATCCCTTGACTTACGAAAGCTAACACCCCATAAGCTTTCTTAACTACCCTATCCACCTGTGAGGCACCTTTCAGGGATCTGTGGACATGTACCCCGAGATCCCTCTGCTCCTCCACACTACCAAGTATCCTGCCACTTACTTTGTACTCTGCCTTGGAGTTTGTCCTTCCAAAGTGTACCACCTCACACTTCTCCGGGTTGAACTCCATCTGCCACTTCTCAGCCCACTTCTGCATCCTATCAATGTCTCTCTGCAATCTTTGACAATCCTCTACACTATCTACAACACCACCAACCTTGCCAACCCACCCTTCTACCCCCACATCCAGGTCGTTAATAAAAATCACGAAAAGTAGAGGTCCCAGAACAGATCCTTGTGGGACATCACTAGTCACAATCCTCCAATCTGAATGTACTCCCTCCACCACCCTCTGCCTTCTGCCAGGCAAGCCAATTCTGAATCCACCTGGCCAAACTTCCCTGGATCCCATGCCTTCTAACTTGCTGAATAAGCCTACCGTGTGGAACCTTGTCAAATGCCTTACTAAAATCCATGTAGATCACATCCACTGCACTACCCTTATCTATATGCCTGGTCACCTCCTCAAAGAACTCTATCAGGCTTGTTAGACACGATCTGCCCTTCACAAAGCTATGCTGACTGTCCCTGATCAGACTATGATTGTCTAAATACCTATAGATCCTATCTCTAAGAATCTTTTCCAACAGCTTTCCCACCACAGACGTAAGGCTCACTGGTCTATAATAACCCAGACTATCCCTACTACCTTTTTTGAACAAAGGAACAACATTCGCCTCCCTCCAATCCTCCAGTACCATTCCCGTGGACAACAAGGACATAAAGATCCTAGCCAGAGGCTCAGCAATCTCTTCTCTCACCTCGTGGAGCAGCCTGGGGAATATTCCGTCAGGCTCTGGGGACTTATCTGTCCTAATGTATTTTAGCAACTCTAACACCTCCTCTCCCTTAATATCAGTATGCTCCAGAACATCAACCTCACTCATATTGTCCTCACTATCAAGTTCCCTCTCATTGGTGAATACCGAAGAGAAGTATTCATTGAGGACCTCGCTCACTTCCACAGCCTCCAGGCACATCTTCCCACCTTTATCTCTGATCGGTCCTACCTTCACTCCTGTCATCGTTTTTTTCTTCACAATTGAAGAATGCCTTGGGGTTTTCCTTTACCCTACTCGCCAAGGCCTTCTCATGCCCCCTTCTTGCTCTTCTCAGCCCCTTCTTAAGCTCTTTTCTTGCTTCCCTATATTCCTCAATAGACCCAGCTGATCCTTGCTTCCTAAACCTCATGTATGCTGCCTTCTTCCTCCTGACTAGATTTTCCACCTCACTTGTCACCCATGGTTCCTTCACCCTACCATTCTTTATCTTCCTCACCAGGACAAATTTATCCCTTACATCCCGCAAGAGATCTCTAAACATCGACCACATGTCCATAGTACATTTCCCTGCAAAAACATTATCCCAATTCACACCCGCAAGTTCTAGCCTTATAGCCTCATAATTTGCCTTTCCCCAATTAAAAATTTTCCTGTCCTCTTTGATTCTATCCTTTTCCATGTTAATTATAAAGGCCAGGGAGTGGTGGGCACTGTCCCTCAGATGCTCACCCACTGAGAGATCTGTGACCTGACCCAGTTCATTACCTAGTACTAGATCTAGTATGGCATTCCCCCTGGTCCGCCTGTCCACATACTGTGACAGGAATCCATCCTGGACACACTTAAAAAACTCTGCCCTGTCTAAACCATTGAAACTAATCAGGTGCCAATCAATATTAGGAAAGTTAAAACCACCCATGATAACAACCCTGTTATTTTTGCACCTTTCCAAAATCTGCCTCCCAATCTGCTCCTCTGTATCTCTGCACATAGCAGATAGAGGCAAGGATGAGAAAATGAGGTACTTGAGCAGTATAAGATGTGCAAATTAACACAAGGAAATCAGGATGGCTTTAAAAAAAAGGCATGGGTTGCTCTAGCAGATTCCAAGGCTTCTACAGACAAAGCAAAATTAAAATCAAAAGGAATGCAAGGGACAAAATTGGTCCTTTGTCAGATACATCAGAGATGACCACTGATTTTCCAAAGGTGGAGGAGGGGGAGAGAGAAGAAAGGAAGAGATCTTAAAGTGAATTTTTGCATCTCTATTTATCTGAGATACACAGTGTATAGAAGTGAGACAAAGCAGCAGGGAGGTTATGGACTGTATACAGAACTGGTGTTTGCCATCAAGGCAAATTAATGTGGGTAATTCCCCAGAGTCTAAGAAGCTGCTCCCTCACACCCTGGAGGCTAGTGCAGAAATTGCAGGGGGACCTGGCAGAGATATTTCAAATGTCCTTAGCCATAGGTGAGATGCTGGAGGATAGCTAATGTTGTGACTTTGTTTAAGAAAGGCTCCAAGAATAAGCCAGGAAATTACAGGCCGGTGAACCCGACATCAGTAGTGGGAAGGTTATTGGATGGTATTCTAAAGGCTTGAATTGTAAGTACTTGGATAGACAGGGACTGTTTAGGGATAGTCGGCATAGTTTTTTATGTGGTAGGTTGTATTGAGGCCATCTGTTTTTTGAGGGAGTTACTAGGAAAGTTGATGAAGGCAAGGCAGTGGATATTGTCTACATGGACTTCAGCAAGGCATTTGACAAGGTCCCACCTGGGAGACTGGTCAAGAAAGTTCAGGTACTTGGCATTCAAGATGAGGTACAAGTTGGATTAGACATTGGCTTTGTGGGATACACCAGAGGTAGCAGATGGTTGCCTCTCTGACTAGAAGCCTGTGACTGGTGGTGTGCTGCAGGGATCAGTGATGATCCACCATTGTCATCGATATCAACTATCTCAAAGTTAATGTGGTCAACTAGATCAACAAATTTGAAGATGACACCAAGGTTTGGGGTGTAGTGGACAGTGACAAAGATCATCATGGATTGCAGTGGGATCCAGACCAGCTAGAAAAAGGGGTTGAAAAATGGAATCTAATGCAGACAAGTATGAGGCATTACACTTTGGGAGGACAAACCAGGTTAGGGCTTACAGTGAGCAGTAGGGCTCTGAGGTGTGTAGTAGAACAAAGGGATCTTGGAATACAGGTCCATAATTCCTTGAAAGTGGAATCACAGGTAACCAAGAGTCAAAATGAAAGCTTTTGGCACCTTGGCCTCCATAATTCAAATTATTAAGTACAGGATGTTAAGAGTTGTATAAGGCATTGGTGACACCCAAGCTGGAGTATTGTGTGCAGTTTTGGTCACCCACCTCTAAGATTGAAAGAGCAGAAGAGAAAATTTACAAGGATACTGCAGGGAGTGGAGTTGCTGAGTGTAAAGGAAAGAATGAATAGGTCAGGACTTTATTCCTTGGAGCATGGAAGAATGAGGGGTGATTTGATAGAGATATACAAGTGGTATAGATAGGGCAAATGCAAGCAGGCTTTTTCTACAGAGGTTGGGCGAGACTAGAATTAGAGGTCATGGGTTACAGATGAAAAGTGAAATGTTCAAGGTGAACTGCTCCAGAGGGTAATGAGAGTGTGGAAACGAGCTACCAGCAGAAGTGGTGGATGAGGGCTCTACTTCAATATTTATGAGAAACTTAGATAAGTACATTATAGGTGGGGCACAGAGGCCTAGTGTCCAGATGCCCCTGTTCCTCTGTTGTCATATTTTATGACCTCTCTGATTCTACCTTATTCTCTTGCATAGATTATTTCACTCCATCTAGTAACCACGATGTCAAGGAACAGCCACAATTTCTATCATTTTGAATTTAAAATTAGTTGGAAAAGGGAAGGAATCAACAATTCATATGGCATCAAGAGGTGCCATGAGCCAGCTGTGTTATCCAGTGAGCTAGTCCAGTCCCATCTGACCACATTTGGGCCACTGCCCTCCTAGCCATAACTATGAAAGTTTAGCAGATTTCCTGTTGGATTAATCTAAAGCAGCAGTAAACACTGCAATATGAATAAAACTATCAGTTAGTGAAGAGAGAAATCATCCAATTCATCTTGAGGTAGCTGCAAGTATGTGTGCCCTTTACTCCAAAGCAGGCTAGAAATTTAAGTGTTACTGTCCTGCCAAGATGACAAGTGTTTTTATTTACAAAAAAAACCTTCCAAAGTTTGTATTTGACGTTATCAGATTTCAGTTCCAAAGTTAACATTTTGAAGCAAATTTGAAGATAAAAGGTGTAAAGACGACAAAAAAAATGAGGATTATGTTTCTTACACTGCTCAAATCCACAAGGTGCCGTGGTTAAAATTATAAAATCAAGAGTTCATGCTGAGCAGGGTTAATCAATGTAAATATCAGTTTTCTAAAGAGAGAAAAATCCCAGACCTCAAAAATATCCAACCATTTATAATGATAATAAAAGTTCACAACTCTGACAACAGTTAGACAGAAATAATTGGGCTAAGGCTTCACATCAGATGTTTGTTAATAGGAAAGAATTGTCATTTATATAGCACCTTATATTGCCAGTCAGTCAGGCTTTGGTTATTGAAATATAGAGAACTGCAACAGCCAATCGTTCACAATAAAGGTCCAACAGAACCAAAAGGAGATGATTGGGGCTAGACACTGCTGAGATTAAAGCTTCCCCCAGAAAACCCTCCAATGTTTCAAGTAACACATTAGGAAGGCAGACAGATGCAAGCAACACTGAAATATGCCCTGACCCAAGTGTCAACCATGTGGCTGGAGCGGGGCCTCAACCCTCAACCTACTGATTTGGAGACAGGAGGGTTTCCAAGGGTTTAATGCAAGCTATTCAGCTCAATAAACAGAATCTATGCAGATACATTTCCTAAAAGCACTAAAAAAAAAAAAAAAAATCAATGATCATCAGTCAGAGTGCTTTACTTGGACGAAACAGAATATATTTGCATGAAAACTGGCACTTGAAAGAGACTGCTGCAATATTACCATTAATAGTGGATTCTGGTTGATCTGGGCCATCAGATAATCAAGCCTGTGTTTATATGGGACAACTCAAAGAACAGAAACGAGTCAGGAAAATTGCTGGGATTCCCTTAATTTATTTGCGGCACTGTTGCTTAATTGGGGCAGGAGACGGTTAGTCACATACACGTGGGTGGCCATTAGACACTACATTGGCTTAATGCAAACAATTGTGTATATTTGTGCTATCTATCCATTTGGGTCAACAGATGCCGATCCAAAATACATTGATTTTTGATAACTTGGTTTTTTTTTTTAAAAGTTAATTTTTTTTAAAAAAACAGAGACCCTTGCCAAGATGCCACAAAAAGATTTGACTCTAGCTGAAAAAAAATTACCTTACTGGACCAAATTAAAAGCCATCTGCCTAACACCACTCATCATCAGATGGTAAAGATAACTGACTGCCAAAATCTATAATTGCAAGCTTGATACATCAGCAAGATAAACTGTGAGAAGCATACAAGGGACAACACAGAATATCCAAAAATAAAAGCATGAAGTTAAGGATCCAGATGTTGAAGAGGCCCTCAACCAGTGGTTGTGTGTTGAAACAAAAACAAGTCAGAGGAGCTAGCTAAGAAGCTGGGTCATGAAGATTTTAAAGCAACAGATGGTTTGTTGTTTAGTGGAAAGGTAGGCACATTAGATTCAAGATAGCAGATGGCAAAAACGGTAATGCTGATGCTACAAGTGCAGAAACATGAAAATCTGCAAAATTCCCCAACTTGATTTAAAAATTTTGTACAGATGATATCTACAATGCCAATTTTAAAAAAAGGCTTATTTTTATTTTGCCATACTAGACTGATCCCTTTGCTACAAACACACATTACCAGGTTCAAAGGAAGCAATGGATCACTTAACTGTTGTGTTGTTCAAGTATGTCAGGAACTGAAAAAAGAAATTGATGTTAAACCTCGATACTTTAGGGGCTAAAAATGGATAATTTACAATTGAATACTATGCTAATAGGAATGCATGGGTGACTTTGAAATTTTAAAAAATAGCTGGCGAGTTGAAATAAAATGTACAGCGGAAATCAAGCAAAATTGTTGATAATTGTGCAATACACCCTAATGTAGAATGAGAATCGTCAATGCTTCCACTGGAATTTTTGTCTTCCAGTACAATATCCTTGGTGCAGCCAATGAATATGGAAATCAAAAAAATTTAAATATGTTTTATCACAGAAAGTTAAGACATTCTTTAAGCAATTGAAAAAAAATCTGACATCTTCAACAGGCAAAGTAGTGAGTGCAAGGGTTAACCTTTTACAGGCAGTACAGTTCGTCAGTGATAGTTCAAAAGAAGTAAACAGCAATTCAGAACTGTTTTGCTCACTACAGTTTCAAAAAGCATTCAGGCTTAGATATGCTGGAAACAGCTTGGAATGAAATTGAATCAATTTCACTACTTCAACAAGTTGGGAACTCTGGAGAATTTGAAGGCATCAACATTCATCTTGAATGTTACAATGAAAATGAAGATTTGGGGGATGCAATTGTTGAAAGCAGTGCATCAAAGTACAAAGGCAGGGAATATGAAGAAGAGGAAAATGTTAAGGACAACACCACTGAACCTGAGCTGGTGACTGCACAGAATGTCATGAAATTTATGTTGTTAGATTATGACATTACTTCATGCAGGAAAGCTATGAAGGCAGTCCATTAACTGCACTAGGTGTCTGCATGATTTTGTTCATTTATAGTTAAAGGAACACGCCAGCATACACCTGATGAATTCTTCCGTCAGTAACCATTATGAACTAATACAGTTTTATCATACTGTAATAATATTGATAGTGTTACAATTTGTTCTGTGTTTCATTTAAACACATTTGTTACCCAATTAAATGGTAGTTCGGCTTTTTTTAAAATATGTATCTTTTGAACTATTTTCAAGAAACTTCAGATAATTGGGGTAGCCACTTAATTGGGCAGAAACGTACCGGGTCCTGATGCATCCCATTAACTGGAATCCACAGTGTATGCTAATACCAGCTTTTCTATTTAAAAAAGGGGTGTGTTAACTAAATCAATTTGATATGATGGATGGCTTATTCAATGGTACATGACACCTAATGGTCCAGAAAAGAAAAAAAATTGTCAGGAATGGTCATGATGAATAGCCACATCAATCTACCCCTCTGCCATCACAGAAGCAAACCAAAAAAAATGTAGATGGTGGAAGTACGAGCTGGAAACAGAATGCTGTAGTTGTTAAAAAAAAACAACACACACACATGGGAATCATCTGTAGAATGATAAACATAAAAGTTCCAGGTTAAAGATCCTTTAGGAGCCAGCCCAAAATGCTGGCTGTTTTTCCTTCTCCATTGCGCTGCCCGACTTGCTGAACATGTCCTTTTGCTTCTCGTCCTAACCAAACATCAATATCAAGGTGAAGCAAGGATGCACATCCAGGATTCTTAATTGAGAAAAAAAATTAGCCCTTACCTTTGTGATTTTAAAAACAAGGTGAATATTTGATTGAAAATGGATCTCAAAGCAACAAGGAGAATCAATCCTGCATTAACAATGCAATCAGTATTTAAATTGATTAACTGTGGACCAAATTATCTGGAAACTAAACAGCAATGCTGATTATCAAGGTTCTCAGATAACAGTACTGATCGTATAATAGAGCAAATGCAACTGAAAAAAACAGCCTTTAAAAAAATTAAAAATTCTGTTTTCTTTTAATATATAAAACTGGTTGAAAGTTCCTTTCAGGTATAGTATCTGTGTTGCTTCAGATCATACCAATGACTTCATACCTTTCAGAAGTCGATGATGCTTTTGACATTAAATGAGTAGAAGCAGTTTAACAAAGGAAGTGAAAGTAAGCTGAAACCATTTTCAGATCTAACACTGCCTTTACGATTACAATTTCATACACTGTCAAAATACTAATGTTCTCCTGATCTTTTAAAAATTGAAATATTGAAAAATTCTAAAGATATTTTTCTCCACATCATCCTCCCCATTCTCATCTCCAACACAAAAGACGAATTGGCAGCACAAAACATCAACTATGCATTGTTTCCCCACTTTCAAGCATTGACAGACAGCATTTCAAAGAACTGTTGACTTAGAAATAAACTCAAAATTTAACCATCTCACCCCCTTTCTTATTTTTAAAAAAATGAGTCTTCATTTCAGACATTTGCATTGAAAAATCATTCAGTATGACTTCTGAAGCATTTAGTATTTTTGTGGAGTGAATTGATGCATTTCTTGTATCAAAAATTCCATGAAAAAGGAGTGGATCCCATTTATTCTCAAACTTTCACACCTCCCCAAACCCACAATGAAAAACTCAAACATTCACTTGTTTTTGTCTCTGACAGGGTGTGAGTAACAATGTAGGACCCCTGGACTGACTGCTGCTTAAGGGCATGTGCTTCAGACACACAGTAATCTAGGGTGGCAAACTAAGGCTACATTGTACAATACTGCAGATTTATTTTATACAATTTTCAGCAATTGCTTGCTATATTTTTTTTAAAAAAGATATCAAGTTCTTTAATTACACAATGATGCTGGGTCTCGGTTGATTCCCAATCCCTTCAAGTTATTCACTTTTTGCCTTTTTCCCATTTTCTTTCTCATCGTCTGTCAAGTCACAGCGTTTCCGCTTGCCGCAGTCAACCTGGCTTTTCACAGGCCGCGGTTTAAAAGTGATGATAATACAAGTCATGTTGTCACATCCAGTTCCATCTCCAGACGTGTCGGGTGCCAAACAGTGATCCAGCAGCTACAAATACAGAAAGTGAAAGAGTACTAGAGGACTTGAAGAAACACCGAAGCTTAATGCAAGGATTTGCTGCAGACAATGGAAAAACAAACTTTAGAAGGCTCCTATGGCTTCCACTGTGAACTTTGCTAATTTAGATTCTCGTTCCTGGCCCATATCCACACATGAACTGCATACCAAGACAGTGAAAATTGCTTTGAGTTATCAAATAATGTAGGTCAATGATAGAAAATGACATGAAGTATAGAATTCCAATTACCCATTTAGATCACTGTATAACAATGCTAGTCAAATTTTGCTTTCCATAGTGTTAGCATAAATAGCACGATTAACATCAGTCCCACTGACTGTATTTTTCACTGCTCTTGTTTTGTCCTAAGGATATTTTCTAGTAGTTCATCACCAAACTTCATCCAAACCTGGAAGATGAATTATTTAAATAAACAAGAGACAGCAGAGGATTGTAGACTCAGCCAACTCCATCAGGGGCACAACCCTCCCCACCATCAAGGACATCTTCAAAAGGCCATGACTCAGGAAGGCAGAAAGAGCTCACCTTTCAGAGTTGTCCCCTTCTCTTAATACCATCAGGGAGGAGGGTACAAGGGGCTGAAGATCCAAGTAATTTATGTCTTGGCACTGCAGTGCTTTCACAAAACAAGTTTGCCATCATACAAGTCAGTGATAATAAATCTAATCGATTTCTATGGTACAAATTCCCAAGCCACAGTATATAGAAAATATGCAAAGTCAGGCAAATATAGCTGAGTATTTATTAGTGGCAAGCACAGTTGGAGTAGAAGAGGACAGGAAGGAGAGGTTAACAAGCAGGGTTATCAAATGCACAAAAAAAAAAGATAATAAATGCTGTGATAAAAAGCCTTGTCAACTCACACCATTCATTAACACAAAGGAATTCTATTTCCTTAATATACGATTAGAGTGTAGACCCAACCTAGAGCTATAATTACAAAAGCACACGCTAAGTTAATTTATGAGCTTTTACAAAGGGCTTTGTTCTAAATTTGTTTGAGGTACCAGCATTAAATAACCCTCAACTGTACAGAAATAGTTGTACTGGTTAATATTCTGGGCTATACTGTACACTGCATGTTAATTGGTATCCATAATATTACTGAAGTGCACATGATGTCATGATGTCTTAAAGTATTTTAAAGAGTTAAACTTAAAAGTTAAAAGTCTGTCCCAAGCTCATCAGGCTGGTGCTTATGCTGGTTTCCGTGGCATGAAGCAACTGAGAGTACGAGACTCCCCACCCCCGGAAAGGACGCCAGTCTATCGCGAGGTTAACCCCCAGCATTTTACCGGTACCCATTTTTAGCTGGGTGGACTGAAGCAGTGTGTAATTAAGTGCCTTGCTCAACACGCTACCTCAGCTGAGGCTCGAACTCACGATCTTCAGATCGCTAGTCCAACGCCTTAACCACTTAACCACACGCCACATAAGAGTTAAACTAACCACCTTCAAAAGATGTTCACAAAAATGATTCCTAGATTGAACGGCTTGTCATATGAAGAGCACTTGATGACTCTGGGCCTGCATTCACTGGAATTCAGAAGAATGATGAGTGACTTAATTGAAACCTATTTTATTCCCAAATCCTTTTTTGATACAATTGATTCCAAACTTTCCTCATATATGGCAGAACAAAACTCCCAGATTAAGTAAAAAATATTTACAGAAGTCCAAGAAAGATGGTGGTTTAGCACTGCCTAACCTAAGGTTTTATTATTGGGCAATTAGTGTTCGATATTTAATATTTTGGACACAAGATTGGAATATAATTCCAAGCCCACATTGGGTAAACCTTGAAGGCTACTCTGTACAAGGGTTCTCTTTTGCTTCCATTTTAGGAACTTCATTTCCTTTTGTGCCATCTAAATTGAATAAACAAATGGTTAATCCAATAGCTATAAACATACATTGCAAATATGGTTTCAATTTCGTAAATTTTTTTGGTTTGAACAAATTTATATTATCAAGCCCTATTGTATCTAATTTTTTGGTTCAACCCTCGGTTATGGACCAAGCCTTTTTGATGTGGAAAATGAAAGGTGCAACATGTTTTCGTGACTTATTTCTGGATAACTGTTTCATGTCTTTTGAACAGTTATCTAAGAAATTTGATTTGCCCAAATCCCATATTTTTTTTTAGATATTTACAAATAAGAAATTTTTAAAAATACTATGTTGCCTACCTTTCCGACCTCATACCCTACTGATATTATCGATAGAATTTTAGGTTTAAATCCTCTTCAGAAGGGATTAATAGCATCTATGAAACAATTATGAAATTACAGCCAGCTATCTCTGATTAAAAATGAAAATTAAAAATGAATGGGAAAGGGAACTTCAACTTTGTCTACCTATAGAGAAATGGGATAAAATTTTTCAATTAGTCAGTACTTCCTCTATATGTGCTAAGCATACATTAATAAAGTAGTGCATAGAGCCCACATGTCTAAAGATAAATTAGCCCATTTTTATTGCCGTATAAACCCTATTTGTGACAGATGTCACTCTGAGGTGGCTTCCTTAACTCCTATGTTTTGGTCCTGTCCTCTTTTGGAAAAATATTGGAAAGATATTTTTGATATTATCTCAACAGTTCTGCGTTTTGATTTACAACCCCATCCAATTACGCTCTTTATTCTTTGGAGCGTAGAAGGTTGAGAGGGGACTTGATAGAAGTATTTAAAATTATGAGGGGGATTGATAGAGTTGACATGGATCGGCTTTTTCCATTGAGAGTGGGGGAGATTCAAACAAGAGGACATGAGTTGAGAGTTAAAGGGCAAAAGTTTAGGGGTAACATGAGGGGGAACTTCTTTACTTAGAGAGCAGTGGCTGTGTGGAACGAGCTTCCAGCGGAAGTGGTTGAGGCAGGTTCGATGTTGTCGTTTAAAGTTAAATTGGATAGATATATGGACAGGAAGGGAATGGAGAGTTATGGACTGAGTGCAGGTCAGTGGGACTAGGTGAGAGTAGGAGTTCGCCACGGACTAGAAGGGCTGAGATGGCCTGTTTCCGTGCTGTAATTGTTATATGGTTATATGTTAAATGGTTATTACAGCAATTTTTGGATTGCCAATGGTAGAACATAGATCTTTACCTTCATCAGCCTGTCGGATGATCGCATTTGTTACTTTAATGGCCAGAAGATCTATTTTACTGAACTGGAAGGAGACCAGTCCTCCTACTACATTCCAATGGTTTTCCCAAACTATATTATGTTTAAATTTAGAAAAAAATTAGAAGTGCTATTTTTGATCCTTCAGTTAAACTTGAAGAGACTTGGAAACTACTTATTCAACACTTTCATATAATGTAATTTGACCGTTCCGAATCCTTCGCATTAATTTAAAATATATAAATAGAGGAGTGAAGTTGATGACATTGTTGAACCTGTTTGATTTAAAATATTGGTCTAGCCTTGTTTTGTTCCATTTGCTTTTTTTGAGTTTAGTATTTAGTTTTTTTTGGGGGGTTTTTCTTTGTATTTTTTCTATGATTAATTACATAGTGAGTTTGGAAGTCTATTATACCAGTGTTATCTGAAATTTTTTCTGTATATGTTTATTAACAATAAGATTATTCCATTCTGTTTGTATCAACATTGTTATTTTGTTTATAATCTTGGAAAAGTTAATAAAAAGAAAGAAAAGAAACCTATTAAATGTTGAAAGGCCTTGATAGAGTGGCTATGGAGAGGATGTTTCCTATGATGGAAGAACCTACGACTAAAGGACACAACCACAGAATAGAGGGATGTCCTTTTAGAACAGAAGTGAGGAGGAATTTCTTTAGCCAGAGAGTGGTGAACGTGTGGAATTCATTGTTACAGGCGGCTGCTTTACACATATTTAATGGCAGAGGTTGATATGATTCTTGATTATTCAAGACATGAAGGGATGGGGGCTGAGGGGGAAAATGGATCAGCCATAATGAAATGATGAAGCAGACTCAATGGATCAAATGGCTTAATTCTGCACCTATATCTTATGGTCCTGTGCTCTATTACTTAATATATTGATTAGTTTACAGAATGGAGAATTTTTAACATTAAGGCCACTGTTGGTTATGTTCATGCCCAAGTATAGGCAACATTAGGCAAGCAGAACCGTATTTCCAGTAGAACAATTTGGCCATTTTCTCAGTTTATTTCAACATCAGGTGATACAAAACTTGTCCTTTTCAAGATGTAAATAAATGAGTCTGCAAAAGAGCTAAATACCATGTTTAATTTTAATTTCTTTAAATATATCGCGCAAAACAGACTACCTTTTTTGTTGCATGTCCAGAGCTTTTCAAAATCAGAATATTCTTTAACTGCAAGAACAGGGAGGAATCTATACATGGAGATGAATGCATTAACCTCTGCAGAAAATCAATTTATGGACATAGATGCTGTCCCTCCTTTACTGATCGTTAAACTATATGACTTGCTGGGTCATTGCAAAGGGGAGTTAATAGTCACTCACATTGTGGGATTGGATTATACAGAGGGTAACAAGGGAATTAATTCTGTAAAAAAAAAACTGAATGAAGCAGTTCAATTTTTATAGGAATATGGTAGCTATTTGGTAAAGATTCACAATCCTAATCATTCCATCCAGATTTATTTAATTACTTGAATTTTAATTCCCATTTGTGGTGGGATTGGAACTTGTCTCTCTGGATATCAGTTTGCTAAGTTCACAGTTTACCAATACACCCGTGAAACCAACAAGAAAGTTAAATTTCCAGAAAAAACACAATTGCTTTCCCCATCTGCTGCTGTGGGACCATAGCAATGAAGGATCCGCATTTCAGTATTTTTTCATTCTGGTTACCCTGTCGCCCCTTCTCTTCTCCTCACCTGCCTATCACTTCCTTCTGGGTCCTCTCCTCCTTCCCTTTCTCCCTATGGTCCACTCTCCTCTCCTATTGGATTCCCACTTCAACCCCTTACCTCTTCCACCTTTCACCTCCCAGCTTCTTTCTTCACATCCCTTCCCCCTCACCTGGACTCACCCATCACCTCCCAAAGTCTTTCTTCACATCCTCTCCCCTCACCTGAACTCACTTATCACCTGCCAGCTTGAACTCCTTCCCCTCTACCCACCTTCTCATTCTGGCTTCGGCTGCTTTCCTTTCCACTCATGATGAGGGGTCTTGGGCCAAAACATTCCCCTGCCTGCCTGCCTTACTGAGTTTCTCCAATTGCTCAAGATTTCCAACATGAGCAAAATCTCTTGTGTCACAGAGTACATGAGCCAGACCGATCCCTATATCTGTAATCCCATGGCCAAATATGCATTCAGTCCACCACCCCCAAAAAAAGTGGATCACATTACTTTGAGTTGTCTTTCCATTTAACCACTGTGCTGCAGGAGAAGGTGATTTGTGGCAAACTCAATTACTGAATTAGTAACCTCATTTGCCACAAAAAAAACTGAATTAATACCAGGCTTGGAAAGGTACTCTTAATGACAATCATTGTTGAGCAACATTGGGCTGGAGATAAGCATCTTTTAACATGGCACTTACCCTCCACTTAAATCCTCCAGCACAAAATGGCAAATTACCATAAACTCCGATCCACTGGCAATAATTACCCCACACTGCTCACTTCCATCTCCCACCCAAGATCCACAAACCTGATTGTCCGGGTAGACCCACTGGCTCTGCCTGCTCCTGTCCCACTGAACTCATGTCCTCATACCTCAACTCTATTTTATCTCCCTTGATTCGGTTTCTTCCCACCTACACTTCTCATGCTTTTGATCTCCTCAGTAACTTTCAATTCCCTGGCCCTGACCATCTCATTTTCACCATGGATGTCCAGTCCCTATACACTTCCATTCCTCAACAAGGCCTTAAAGCTCTCTGCTTCTTTCTAAATAAAAGAACCAGTTCCCTTCCACCACCATCCTCCTCCATCTGGCAGAAATAACCCTCATCCTCAACACATTCTCCAGACTCAAGGGATAGCCACTGGCACCTGCATGGCCCCAGCTATACTTGCCTTTTCGTTGGCTATGTAGAACAATCCATGTTCCAAGTCTTGTCTGGTAATTCTCTCCAACTCTTCACTACATTGACAACTGCATTGATGCTGTTTTATGCACCTATGCTGAGCTTGCAAATTTCATGAACTTTGCCTCCAACTTCCACCCTGCCCTTAAGTTCACTGGACCCTCTCCTTTCTCGATCTCTTTGCCTCCATCTCTGGAGACAAAGTGATGATTGACATCTTTTATAAACCTGTCGATTCCCACGGTTATCTTGACTATATCTCTTCCCACCTAGTCTCCTGTAAAAATGCGATTTCCTTTTCTCCATTCCTTCGCCACCGCCAGATCTGTTCTGAGGATGAGGCTTTCTTTTCCAGGACATCAGAGATGTCCTCCCTCAAAGAACAAGGCTTCCCTTCCTCCACCATTGATGCTGCCCTCACCCGCACCTCCTTCATTTCTTAGACATCCGCACTTCCCCATCTTCTCGCTGCCCTAACAGTGAGAATTCCTCTTTTCCTCACCTACCACCCCATGAGCCTCCACATCCAGCTCATCATTCTCCACAAGTTCTATCATCTCCAAAAGGATCCTGCCACTAAACACATCTTTACTCCCTCCCCGACGCCTCATGGGAATCACTCCCTCCATGATTCCCTCGTCCATTCATCCCTCCCCATTAATCTTCCCCCATTTATCCCTGCAAGTGGCCAAAGTTCTACGCCTGCCCATTCACCTCCTCCCTCCCCTCCATTCAGGGCCCCAAACAGTTGTTCCAGGTGCAGAAACACTACACCTGCAAGTTTGCTAGGCTCATCAGTTGTATCCAGTGCTCTGAATGTGGTTTCCTCAACACTGAGATCTGTCATATAATGCAGGAACCACTTCATTGAGTACTTCCATTCCAAAGGAAGAATTTCCCAGTGACCAAACATTTTTATTCCAATTCCCATTCCTGTTCCAACATGTCAGTCCATGACTTCCTCTCTTATCACAGAGACTACCCTCAGGGTGGAGAAGAAACACCTTATATTTCATTTGTATAGCTTCCAACCTAATGGCATGGATTTCCATTTTGCCTTCTGGTTTAAAAAAAAACTCCTCTCTCCCCCCTCTTCTTCTATTCCCCACTCTGACCTCCTCCCTCCTCTCACCTGTCTATCACCTCCACCTGGGGCTCCTTCTTCCCTTTCTCCCACGATCCACTCTTCTTCTCCTGTTAGATTCCTTCCTCTGCATCCCTTTACCTTTCCCACCCTCCTGGCCTCACCTGAAACCTTTCCCTCTTCCCTCCCCCGACCTTTTTTATTCTGACGTCTTCCCCTTTCCTTTTCAGTCCTGAAGAAGGGTCTCGGCTTAAACACTGACTGTTTATTCATTTCCATAGATACTGCCTGATCTGCTGCAATCCTCCGGTGTTTTGTGTACATTTCATAAATCCTTCCCGAATAAAGTGTGGGAGATGCGGCCCCTACCTCTTCAGATATGGAAGATAGCATCCTCAAGTCTCCATTCTCATCTCGCTTGTTGATGCGTTCACTGATGAAATCCACAACCTCTTGACTGCTCATTACATTCCTGAAAGGCAAAGCAAATTACTGGAATTGCACAATCCACTTCCAGGTTAGGAATAAAACTATTCAGCTCTTTTAGCACGTCTATCAACTCCCAGAATCTCTCAGACCAAGTCAGTGCTGAAAAGATTAAAATTAGGAACTGGAGATTAACGCTGTTGGAATCAGGCAAGGAACTGAATTTTTTTTTTGGAAAATTCAAGTTTAAGTATTCCAATCATCAAGTTTGTTAAAACTGATGTAGCAGAAAAGAACAAAAGGTCTCTTTAACTCTTTCTTGTTCATATCGATTATACCGAGATCAGCAAGCAGATCTACATGTGATTCAACAAGGTCTAAAACCTAGAGGAAAAGAGAAGATAATAATTTAATTATTCAGATTTAACAATGTGTGGAGATTTTCTTCAGACTGTTGTGCTATGCACAACTTTCACACAGCAATATCATCTTTCATATAATGATATGCAGTGTTTATCACTCCAATGAAAGGTCACAAACTAAAAATATCAACTCTTTCACAGTCAACAGGTGCCTGATCCCAATTTGCCATGCTTAGTAATGAAACAGAAAATAGTGGCAATACTTCAACTTCCTTTCATGGTTGAAGTAAGCCAAACAGAACATCAGAAGCAAAAATGGATCTCTCAGCCCTGCCTCCCTGCTCTGCAGTTCAGGCATTTCCTCCACCTTGCTGCCCAATCAAGACACCTACCGATCTCACTCATGAACATATTTGAAGGCAATGCATCCAGTTCTTAAAGAGGTAGATCTAACAGAAATCTTAAATGGCTGGCACTTATCCCCTTGTCTAGACCTACGTTTTTAGAACTCACTTTTATTCCTCTTTCGTAAGTTCTGAGACAAGTCCACAGTGGGACCCATAGACTTTGCAAGGTGTCAGTCAATGGGGTCAGCAGGATAGTTGTTTAGGAGGAGGTGGTGTGCTTTTTCTGCCATACTGCATTGGACTTGTGGCAATCCCAATATTCTTTCAGTGATTGCAGACATGGAAATCCCAGCAGTCAGCCTTGATGTTACTTATTTTTTAATCCCTCCCAAGGAGATTTTGGTAACATCCTTGAATATTTTCTTCTGCCCATCTGGAATCTATTGCCATAAAGAACTCAGAATAGAATCTGGTGTCAGGCATGCAAACCACATATCCTGCCCAATGAAGATGACTGAATGTAGCTTAGATCTCACTGCTGGAGATGTTGGCTTGGGAGAAAATGCTGACAGTATTCATTTATTGATCGACTAAGATACAGCGTGAAACAGCAACACCTGATTTATCCTTAGCCTCATGATGGGACAAATTACATAACCAATTACGATACTCACCAGTACAACTTTGGACCATGGGATGAAAGCAGAGCACCTAGAGAAAATCTACGCATTCCACAAAGAGGAACATACAGATGTCTTACAAGTGACATCGAAATTGAACTTCAACCTTCAACTGTAATATTGTCACACTAACCACTACACTATGATGGCACCCTAAACATTGTTCCCTCTAATTTGTCATGACCAGTGTGCACAAAAATCTTGTGCTGTGTGACTTTTGCCCAGCGATAACAACATGTGCACACTGAATAATTTCTTCAATTAAAAACAGTATAAGTAAGCCAGTTCTAAAATCTGCAGACAAATCATTGCAAATTCCACATTTTCAACACCATCCGCATCAAAAACCGGAAGAGGAAGTGTGATTGTGTACGATTATGAAATATACTTAACATGCCAACGAACCTTTTGTGCGCAGTTTAATTTCTTTTGTGTGCACACGCACACCTGAGAGGAAACAATGACCCCAATGTTTGTTTATTCTGGAGGATTTTGGAGTACTCTGTGGAAGCAATGTAGTCCTCCTCCTGAGGAAATGCTTGAAGTATCATAATGAATTGCCTTGAAACAGTTAAACTGCTCTGCAGACTGATTAAATTGAACTAAATCTTACATTTAGACCTTGTATCAGACAGGTGAGCACAATGGCTCATGGCAATACCTCCCTTCAAGTTACTGGAGCTATCAGACATCTTCCAAGTGAAAGAACACAAGAGTGTCTACAATAACCATATCCTGTTAATCTGCAGTTACTTCCATTATTTTGGTTCCAAAGTGACAGTAATAACAAGAATATTGTTAGGGAAAATAATCACTGGAGTTCTCAAGAACCCACATTTTTCACTTGAGAAGAGAAGCTTGATATCTGGATTTCCCAGAAGAACCAGGAACTAATCAACCTCACACAAGGACTGAAAGCTCTTACAGAAAATGCATGACCCAAGCAACATATAGTGGGTGGAAAGAATACAAATCTAGAAACATGCTAGATATAGTGGGTGGAAAGAATACAAATCTAGAAACATGATAGAGGGAGAAGATGGCGGCTTGACGCAGCTCGCAGCAGCCACTCCGGTGAATGATACCTGTTATTTGTCAAGTAGGGTGCTGTGCACAACCCTGACTTGATGGAGACAGACGTGAGAGCACGGAGGAACATCTGGTGAAACTCCTGAAATGCCTGTTTCCCCTCCGCTGCTACTGTGTGATCCAGAATCTCCGAAGGGGAAGGCCTCGAGTCCTCAGCTTTGCTTGTTGCTCGGCAGCCGGGGCAGGGCTGAAGTGCTCGGCAGCGATGGTGCTCAGTGTCGGAGGCTCGAAGTCCGCTGCGGTCAGGTACTCCCAATGCATCAGCAAGTTTGTGGCGCTTGGAGGCGCAGGGAGAGATTCTCCCTTCTACCGTCTGCGTGATATGATGGGGTTATCAGGACTTGAGACTTTTTTTTTACCGTGCCCATGGTCTGCTCTTTATCAAATTACGGTATTGCTTTGCACTGTTGTAACTATGTTATAATTATGTGGTTTTGTCAGTTTTAGTCTTGGTTTGTCCTGTGTTTTCTGTGATATCATTCTGAAGGAACATTTGTATCATTTTTTAATGCATGTATTTCTAAATGATAATAAACGAGGACTGAGTGTCCTCATAATCGAATCTAATAACCATGTCACTCACAGATTCTTCAACATTGTGAATATCATTTGCTGTCCAAGGACTATTAATTTTCTAGGACAAAATTATAAATCTAAGAAATTTGGTTGAAGGGAGGTGCTGAATAAAATTGAAATTTCAATTTATTCATTGTTTCTGACCATCATCTACACCCAAAAGTCTGTCTGCTGCAACAGGAGGCTGAGGGAATTCGTATGGAATAAAAATCTAGAAGAGTAGTCAAGTTGGGGCTAACAAGATAAAACTTTAGTTTTTAATATGTTAAGTGAGGGGATCAAGCATAGGATACAGTAAATGTGGGCTGACCAAGGCACGAAAAGGACTGAAGAACAATCTTGAAGGACGTATTCCACACAAATGACATTTTTATTCATATTAAAAGTGTTGATAATGGTATGGGTATATTTTTGGCAGTGGATGGAGATGCAACAAGAAAACTCTGATGGACAAAGATGGCCAAAAGCAATTGAAGAAAGTTGAAATGATAAACATTGCAAGACCCAGTCTCCAATGGTTAATAACTCTTTAAATAAAATCCCACTTTGTTCATAATCAGGAAGATGTGGATTCCAAAATAAGGTCAATGACATTCCAGTCATACAGCCTTTTAAGAAACTAGAACTGCTAGACTTGGGTAGAAACTCAATTTTATTTAAATTACAGGAATCCCCCATTTGAAATGGGAGGATTAAAAGGTACAAAGACAGGATGTGATTGAAATATTAAAAAATACAAATTAATACTTGCCATATTCCATCACAGGCAATCACCATGAAGTCATGGTCATCATTTAACGTCAGTGACTTGAGATCAGGCAGTGCTGAAATCATCTGCTCTTCTGGAGGGAGATTCTTATTCCTCTTGTAAAAGTGATCACCTGTAACAATAGTTGTAAGTAACCAAACGCACCATTTTGATGTGATGATTGCACATTGGATACCAGTTTTTTTTTTATAAAAACTGCCTTGATTTTGGAGTTCTGATCCAAATATAATCTGTTTTAACAAATTCTGGACCTTTACCATAACCTCTGTACTGCTCTGGAAAGTAATCTGTATGCTAATCAGAAAGCAATATTTCAGGCAGAAAATACATGCACAAGCTTGAAACGACAGCATCAGATAGATTAGTCATATAACTTTGGAATTAATCCTTAACCTTGCACCTCCCTTCCAAACACTGGCAGGAAGTGTCAGGAAAAAGATACCAAGGAATACTCCTCAAAGAATGTTTGCCTAAGAGCTGATAAACCTGGTGCCACTTCATTTGACACTTGCGAGCTGCCCCCAGCATAACTGAGATTGTATTGGCCTTCGACGCATAACAATGCACTTCAGCCTGTTTCGAGGTACACGTGACAAATAAAACAAGTCTTTATAAGCAGGAGTTATACATTTAATACATTACATCAATCCCCACAGAAGAGAATTCAAACTGAGTTTTTCTTGAATTGATCACACTGCTTCTGACCAATGCTTATAAGTTTAACAAAATCTGTAGCCATCTCATGGATTAAATTGTGATAAACTGGAACCAAGTCTTGCTGGGATTCATAAAAATTGCTGGTGAACATAGCATCTATAGGAAGAGGTACAGTTGACGTTTTGGGCCGAGACCCTTTGTCAGGACTAACTGAAAGAAGAGATCATAAGAGATTTGAAAGTGGGAGGAGGCTTTCAAATCTCTTTCTATCCTTCCCACTTCCAAATCTCTTACGATCTCTTCTTTCAGTTAGTCCTGACGAAGGGTCTCGGCCTGAAACATCGACTGTACCTCTTCCAATAGATGCTGCCTGGCCTGCTGCGTTCACCAGCAATTTTTATGTGTGTTGCTTGAAATTCTTGCATCTGCAGATTTCCTCATGTTTGCTGGGATTCATCAAGGTTACACCTGCCCAAACTAGTTTTTCATGAGAAGTATGTTGTTTGCCCTTAGGCCTGGACTGAATTGAGCCCACATCCCAGAAGCTGTCATGCCTGAACACAGATGTTACTATTTTTTGGTAAACAAGTTCAGACAAGCTTCCTCTACACTTTCTTAAAAACCAAGCCTCACAAACAGATTAAAAGGGCAAGCATTCAAGCAAAAGCAAGTTTCAACTCGAAGTTCTAGAATTAAAAGGAAATTTGGTACAAAGCTACACGTAGCTTCTCCATAACTTCCGCCATCTCCAACAGGATCCCATCACCAGGCACATTTTTCCCTCTCTCACCTCCCCCCGCCCACTTTCTGCAGGAATTGCTCTCTATACAATTCCCTTGTCTGTTCATCCCTTCCTACTGATCTCCTTCCTCACTCTTATCCTTGCAAGCAGAACAAGTGCTACACCTGACCCTACACCTCCTCCCTCACTACCAATCAGGGGTCTAAACAGCCCTTCCAGGTGAGGCAACACTTCACTGTCATCAGGGAGACCGCTTCACTGAGTATCTATACTCCATCCACCAGAAAAAAAAACAGGAACTCCCAGTGGCCACCCATTTTAATTCCACTTCCCATTCCGACATGTCAATCCATGGCTTCTTCTACTGTCGCAATGAGGCCACACTCAGATTGGAGGAGCAACACCTTATATTCCGTCTGGGTAGCCTCAAACCTGACGGCATGAACATCAATTTCCCGAACTTCTGGTAATGCCACCCCACTCTCACCATACCCCTTTCCCTTTTCCCTCCACCACCTTATTTCCTTGTCTGTCCTCTGGTGCTCCTCCTTTTCTGTCTTCCATAGCCTTCCGTACTCTTCTATCAGATTTCCCCTTCTCCAGCCCTGTAACACTTTCAGCAATCAGCTTCCCAGCTTTACTTCACCCCTCCCCCAGTTTCACCTATCACCTTGTTTCTTCATCCCCTCCCCCCACCTTCTAACTCGAACTCCATCTTTTTTTTCCTCCAGTCCTGATGAAGGTCATCAGCCTGAAAGATTGGCTGTTTCTCTTTTCCATAGGCGCTGTCTGGCCTGCATTGTGTGTGTATTGCTTGGATTTCCAGCATCTGCAGATTTTCTTTTGCTTGCAGTTTTCAAGTTAGACAGTTCATTTTAGATTGAACTGTTTTACTATTAACATTCAAAGCATCTTTCAATCTATCAATAATTCTTTGACAATTTCCCTTACTTGTAACATTCAACTAACGCTCTGCACATCCTTCGATACGTGGTACACTCAGTGGCCACTTGATCAGGCACACATGCTCATTAGTGCTAATATTTAATCAGCCAAACAGAGGTTCAGTTCCTCAGACCAAACATCAGAATAGGGAAGAAGTGTGATCTAAATGACTTTGACTGTGGATGTCGGTGCGGATCTCCTGGGATTTTCACGCACAGTGGACGTCTCAGACTCCTGATGTAGGATCTCCTGAGGTACAGCCTGAAACATCGACAGTTTATTCCTCTCCATTGATGCTGCCTGAGCCAATGGCATACCAAGTCCATCATCAAACAACAGTTACAATAATCCTGTTTTATTTACCTCACGTTCACATCAACTGCATCCCGATTCTAGCTATATTAGTGGCTGGTTAATCTACTAGCACATGTGGAAAGAAATTGGAACACTTGGAAAAGAAAATCACAATCATAGGGAGAACGTGCAAACCTCACATATACCGCACAAGGCTGCACTCACCTGAATACTGTACTAGCTCTGTGACTATGGGGACTTCTGGAAATTGTGGTCCATATTCTGTGTTATTTACTGTTTGCATTTGTTCTTTTTCCTCCCTGCACAGTGGTTGTTTGATAGTCCTTGTTGTGTGGGGATTTGGTGGATTCTATTGTGTTTCTTTGTTTTGTGGCTCACTGTAAGAAGATGAATTTCAAGAGAACCTCAACCATCAGGTTCCCGTCAATGAAATGTTCCCATAACCAATGGACTCACTTTCAATATACTGTTTTTTTCTTTTTGCATTTGCAGAGTTTGCTGCCTTCTGCATCCTGAACACCCTAATTGGATGGTCTTTCATTGATTCTGACATAGCAATTATTCGATAGATTTGTTGAGTACGCCCACAAGAAAATGAATCTCAGGGTTGTATATGGTGACACATGGGCATTTTGATAATAAAATTTACTTTAAACTTAAAATTTGTGCCTTACTGGCATCCCAACCTATTGTATATCACACACTATGACCCTCTCTATTTGTGCTACATCTCATTCCATTTAAATAATAGTTACCTCATTTCTTCTAGACTATAATCCATGAGCTAACTTGCTCTATCTCTAGCAGCACACAAAATGCTGGAGGAACTCAACAGGCCAGGCAACATCTATGGAAATTAATAAACAGTTGACGTTTTGAGCAAAGACCCTTCTTCAGGACTGGAAAGGAAGGGGGAAGATAGAGATGTTCTATGTCAATCCCTTCAAAGTCTGTTTTCAACACAACTTGCTAAACCTTCTTGTCAACAAATCTGCACTCAGCACTCACGGCTCTTCCATGTAAAACAACATGCATTTACCTCCCCAACCTCACCTGCAGTTCCTCCAAGTTCAAGTGAGGTGTTTTTTTTTTTTTTTTTTTTTTTTTTTTTTTTTTAAGGCAAACCTATCAGAAATTTCTCAGTAAGCTACAAGCTGTGGTGAGACTATTTTTTGATACTAAGGCAAATTATGGGACAAGAAACATAAAAGAAGTTGCAAACTAGCTTACAATCTAAAAGAGATCATGAAGACATTCAAGTTCAACAATTTTCATGATTTGATGTATAATGGGGGAGAGTAGCAGTGAACAAAAGTGAAATAAGCATGATTTACCTATGGCCCGAGAGAGATTTAACCCTCCATTTACTCTTCCATCCAAAGTAACTTTTCCACCAGCATTTTTAATCCTGGCCAGCTCCACTTCATCTTCTGGTTTGTGGTCATAGGACATATCAATAGCCTTGCCACACTCTGAAACAACACAGCGGGAATCACCAGCATTGGCTACGATCAGCTGCTTCCCACGGATCAGGGCCACAACAGCCGTTGTCCCACTGTCTGAGCCAGGCTGCAAGACAACAAACGCTATTAATGGACTCCAGGTTTCAGCTGTGGTGCTGGACAGATGTTTTTAAAATAAAGATGACTGCCATGTTCTGCCATGATCTTATGCAATACCCCTATTGTTAAACATCGATTTTCTGAAGAATGTACTCGAGAGATATTTCAATATTTTTAAATGTGACATAAAGCAACATTCATCTCATAATAGACTTCTAATAGCTTGTAACAGAAAATGTTCAATTTTAGTTCCACTGAAACTTTGGAAGAAAGACAAAAAATAAATAAATCAGGGATGTGTCCGAAGTTCCATTTTCCACTTTTTAAGGCAGTAATTTTCCTGAGGTGCCAAAAGTCCCTAAAAAGCCACATTAATTTTATAATTATAGCAGCAATCACTTGTACGGACTGACTTTAAGGTACTCTCCATTTCATGTTCTCAATATTCATTGATTGTTTATTTATTTGTTTTTCAAATGCTCCTTCAACAGGCAGAGTTAGATTTTTGCTAAGTGGTTGAAAGGGCACATGAGGGATTACAATCAGACCAGCCGTCAGTTTACTGAATGACACCTATTACCCCTCAACCATCAATCAGACCTTTAAAACCAGAGGGGGTAACTTAACTCACCCCAACACTGAATTGTTACCACAACCTATAGACTCACTTTCAAAGACCCTTCATCTCATATTCCTGATAATTATTGCTTATTATTTTCTTTTTTTCTGTTTGTATTTGCAGTGTCTTGTGCACAATGGCTGTCAGTCTTTGTTGTTGTAGTTTTTCAGTGATTCTATTGTTTCTCTTTGTATTTACTGTGCATGTCTGCAAGAAAATGAATCTCAGGGTAGAAGATGGTGACATATGTACTCTGATAATATTTACTTTGAATTTTGATGTACCATATACTCAAGAGGCTGAATAGAACACCTCTGCTTCTAATTTATACATTTGTATTCATTAGTATATTTTGGAAACTCATTTCAGTAAAAGTGACATCCTTAGCATAACACCGAAAACTCAAGACCATGCCTACCTCCTCTTTACCATCCATTCCAGGCAACACAACATCATCTTCCTCTTCCGCATCACTATCTTCTTGATCCTCTTCATCCTCCTCTTCCTCTTCGCCTCCTTCACTGCTGTATTCCTCCTCCTCCTCCTCCTCCTCCTCCTCACTGCAGTCCTGTCAATGAAAGATTTCAACATAGCACAAGTCACAGAGCAACTTGATGTTCTGGTGCCTTAATAGTAGAAAATAAACAACTCAGTTACTGTAATGGATTCTTAATCAGGGAAAATTCAATTCAATATGTTCGACATATTGTGATGCCACAGCTAGAGAATTCTGCAAGTTCCCAAAATAGTTTGCTGAGGACTACTTCAATTTCGCCATGTTGTGCTTAGGATAAAAGTTAATGCGCAGTTATCAAACATAACACTACCATTCAGGTCAGCATTAAATAACCCCCAGTTAAATGCAGCTGAACCAGTCCACTGGCCCTAAATAACAGAAAATGCAGCAAACACCATGTTAGGGAGCATCTGCGAAAGGAGAAACAGTTAACATTGCAGGCGAGAGACACTTCAACAGAACTGGATAAAAGATTCAGATTCAAATTTATTTATTACATGTACATCAAAAGAGTGAAATGCGATATTTGCGTTAACAACCAAACCACCGGAGGGTGAGCTGGTGGCAGCCCACAAGTGTCTCCACAAAATTTCAATGGCAATATAGCATGCCCACAATCTTAGCAGAATACAGAAAGAGCAGATGAGCAAAATTTGGAGAATTCCATATTAGTTCAGAAGGCTGTAACATGCCTAGACTGAAGGAAGATGGGTTGCCCCTCAAGTGGTATTGGGCATCAATGTAACAGAGACGACAAGCAAGGCAGGGCAAGAATGGAATGGCAGGCAACTGGAAGGTCAGGGTCATGCCTGCAGACTGAACACAGGCACACCGCAAAGGAATCACCCAAAGGTATCACAGTAGTGTAGTGGTTTGCACGACACTATTACAGCTCGAGGCTTTTTGGAGTTCAGAGTTCAACACCAGCGCTGTTCTGTAAGGAGTTTCTGTATGTCCTCCCCGTGAACTATGTGAGTTTTTTCAGGGTCCTCTTCTTTCCTCCCACAGTCCAAAGATGTACTGGGTAGGTTAACTGGTCATTGTAAATTGTTCCGTGATTAAGTTAGGGTTAAACCAGGACTGCTCATGCAGTGCAGCTCTAAGGGCCAAAAGGGTCTACTCTGCACTGTATAGACAAAAGAAAATTAAATTTCAAACAAAAAATTTGCAGACACTGTAAATCTGAGCAAAACACACAAAATACTGGAGGAGCTCAGAGGTCATCCAGCATTTTGTGTGTTACTAAAACTAAAACTGAGTGGTTTCTCCAATGTAGAGGCTTGGTAAGTGAGGGATCTATGAGTTGATAGCTTTTGTAGTGATTTACAATAGTAGTAACATTGTTGAGAGTATTTAACAAGGTATAACAATCTCAACACAGCTATAAAGCTCCAAGTCATCTTTTGCATTATAAATTGCACACTTTCCCTCAAGGCAAATCATTGAGAAAAATTAGCGTGATGGCCCTATTAAAGGCTGAGATCAGAGAAGTAGTGAGAAATGACCTTGGCTGAAAAAAAAAACTAAGATGCATTAATGTCTGAAGCACAACTAATAGCAAGGAAAGAAACTAGTTGAAATAATCCTTATAACCTCTAACAGTAGTTATACTATGGGATTATGAATAAATTAAGGTAAGTTTATTTGTCACATGTATATTGAAACACATAGCATTTATGTCAAATCAAATCAGCAGGGTTTGATTTAAGGGTAGCCCTAAGTGTCACCATCCCTCTGGCAGTATGCCTACAACTTATTAACCCTAACCATACATTTTTGGGTGTGTGAGGAAACGCAGAGCACCAAGAGGAAACCAATAAATTCATGGGGAGAACGTACACATTCCTTACAGACAGCAGCGGGAATCAAACCCCAATCAGTGAGTGCTATAAATTAAGAAATGATGGTGACCTGCAAAATATGTAGTGCAACAATTGAATAGCTTTAATCATCTGAAAGATTAACTAATCAAAATTGGCAAAGGCAACCTCAAGGATGCATTTGGTGGCTTTTCCAATACATCGTGGAGTCAACCGAAAATCAAGCTATTTTAAGTTTGCTAGCATGCAACAAAACTGGATTAATAATCTTGCATTTCGTGTGGGAAGTGATAAGAGCTTGAAAGAATGCAACTGTAAAGGAATTGTAACAGCTGACGAGAAAACAGGGAAAATAAGTGTAGTAGTAAGGTGGCAGACAAGTAGGGAGAATTATTTAAGGAAATTTTCTTTCTCTTTTGTCCCTTGCAATTGAGGACAACAGTTTTCTACTTTGGCTTCTGAAGTGGCTGATTAGATCAACACGGGAACTGCAGACTCTTCCATGGATAAGCCAGGTGGCCAAATGTGTATGTGGGAACTTCCAAGTGAGTCCACTTGGTCCATTGTTCATGCAGACACTTAGTGCAAGCCCAAAGCCGCTAAGACAGGATTCTTCTCCACTGAGCAGTCATGGGCTAATGGTTCCCAGGATTCAGCAGAGATGTTGCATTTCTTCCAGAAGGCCTGAAGCATAATCTTGAAACTTTTCTTGTCTGCTCAGTAATCCTTTCCAATGTCAGAAGGTACAATAATGATGTTTAAAAGATCTTTAGTTAGGTACATGAATAGGAAAGGTTTAGAGAGAAAGGGGATGAGCCCAGGTAAATGACTTGGTTAGTGCTGATGAGTTAGGTCAAATGGTCCATTTCCATTTTGGGTGCTGATGTGCAAACGATGTTACCAACCCAACATAGCCAACTGAATATATTTAGGCCTCAAAATTGGGGATGTTAGTCTGGGAAAGGACAAGGTTCTTTTATCCTCCAAAGGAATTTGTTGGATTTTGCATTGGCTGTATTTCTCCAGTACGCTGAGATGCCTTATGCCTCAGAGGCACATAGGAAGGCACAAATCACTACTGCTGCTGAATGACAAGTTCAGACCAAATCTGAAGTCTTGATCTTCAAACATACTTTCCTTCTATCAGCCAAAATGCCGAGTTGGCACATTCACAATTAAATTCACCATCTTCCAATCTCTTCTAGATGTGGCAAGTGGTCTAGATTTTCCAGGGTGTCCCTGGGAACCTTTGTCAGACGGCAGTGTGGTATACTGCAGGCAGGAATGACAGAAGCCTTTGTTTTGCAAGTGTTCACATACATCCTCTGGCACGTTTCAGAGAAGTACTAGAGGACGGAAGTTGGCTACTGAGCCTATCCCACCACACAACAGCTGCTTCAGGCCATCCCACTGCCACCACTGAACAAGGCCTGATCTGAACCCAAAAACAATTTCAGGACTAGACTCAAACACCTCAAGTCCCACACCACCAGCTTCAGGAACAGCTGCTTTCCTGCAACCATTCAGTTCCTGAAGCAACCCTAATCTCTAACTCAATATTACAATATTATAACCACTCTGCACTTTATTTTGTTCTAATTAAGTTCTTTCTTGTATAATTCATGTTTAATTTAGGTTTTTCTTGTGAGTGTTGTGTAAACAAGCCATGGTATTGATCAAAAGTCTTATAACAAAGCCTTCATCAGTGAAACAAAACTCGGCCATTGAGAAACAATGTTGAGGCAATCTTTTTGGTTGCAACACTCCAAGCTGGAGTGGAGTCAATCTTCAGAACGGATAGGAAGTTGTTCAACCTACAGTAACTCCAGAACAAAGATACCCATACTGCAATTGCCAATCTGCAGTATACAGACAAATGAAGAAAATATTTCACATCCTCCATTAAAGAATAAGGCCCAAGAAGTCTGATCAAACTTGACTAACAAAGGAAGTTAAGGATTGTTTCAAATTAGAAGAGAAAACAGATTATTGAGTGCTGATGACATGAAATTGCATCATTGCATTTAATGCCCCAGCCCAGACTTCCAGGAAATAGGTCAAGACTTCATACCTGGGACAAATTCAAACAGCAGCTATCTCAAGAAACTATCAATGCTGCCTCAATAACATCTTCCAAGTTCACTAGAAGGATAAGTGAACCAGCTCCTCAGTCTCTTTATCAATAGAGGCCTTAATCACAGTCAGTTTTATTGAGTAGGCCCCACTATTCACATAACCAATACAAACAGACACTAGATGGTGTTGATCAAGTGGACAGAGGACACTGACAAAGCTGTGCTCAAAGCTCCGAATCCCTACATTATTGAAAGAATACCACCTTTTGTACAATAAAGATAAAGTCCTGATCTCTCACCATTATGGCCCTTGTAGTTTAGCTGCACTGCAATTTCTTAGTGGTAATATAACACTAAGTCTGGATTCCGTTATTTCCCTTCTCTTTCCACTATCTCAATGTATGATATTTATAAACGGCATGAAAAATACTGTTTTTCACTATCTTATTACATGTAACTTTGGGGGGTGGAGAAGAATAGGTGATGGGAGGACATACACAGTAAATGGCAATGCCAATGAATGGTCATGAACAGGGGACCAAGGGTGTTCCAGACCATAGTTCCCTCAAAGTGGCAACATAGGTCAACAGGATGGTCAAGGTATATGGTATAGTTCCCATCACAGGTTGAGATATAGAATATGAAAGGCAGGACATTATGTCACAACTTTTTTAAACTCTTGAGTAGAGAGCACTCTCTGCAGTTCTATGGGAAAGATACGATTGTGCTAGACAGTGCGAAGCTGCTGGTTGGAATATATAAATGACTTGGATTAGTATGTAGGAAGTTTGAGATAGGTTGTGTTTTAGCATGAGGCCTACATCAGATCTAGCTGTTTTATTGCATTCTCAAGGTGCAAAAACAACTCACTTTTTCCTCCTTTCTTACACTCTTTACTGATCGGCTCTATAGATGAACACATCTCCTTATTAGATGCTCCTGTACCCAGTTTCAAATCCAAAGAGGAGATACAACTCATTTTAATACCCAAAGCCAGATACTGGGTGAGGCTAACTTTTATTCGAGAGCACAAGTTTTAATACTTCTAAGTATGCCACTAATATACAACTTCTATCTCTACCTCCAAGCTCCAATTCCCTCTCTTAAATTAGCACAAAATAAAGATGTAAAGGATACCTCTTCACTATCTTCTTCCTCTTCTGCTTCTTCAGATTCATCCTCACTGTCTTCAAAGAACATTGACTTGGCCACTCGCTGAGATTTATCAGAGGAGGAGCAGGATGGCCCCGCATCAGCTGTGGACGATGACACAACAGCCTCTTCAGAACACTTGTCAGCCTTGGCAAGTTGTTTATCTGAACTGGACCCAGTGCTGCTCCCATTCCCCAACTCAGCTTCCTCGCCCCCACAATCAGAACTGGAAGAGATTCCCGCTGCTGCTTCTGATTTCCCATTGTTGCTCTCTGTTTCATCTGTGTTGGTTTCACTGCTCTCGAGCTCGCCATTCATTTCCCTCTCAGTTTTGTTTTTATCCCCAACCTTGGACAGCGGTTTCTTGATAGCAGGTGAAGTTTTGCTTTTCACAGGTTTGGTACTGTTCTGGTTTTGTCCATATCGGGTGAGCAATTCTTCAATTGTCATTGTTGCCTCTTCATGCAAAAGTGCAGTCTCCTCATGATCAACTGAAGGATAAAAGTACTTCTTAGTTACAAACAAATAGACAATGTGTTAGCTGATTATTGAAGGTAGGGTGAATGCACTTATAATACTGGAGCACATAACTACACCTATCGACACGGCAAACAATAATACCATTTCATGGAAAGCAGGCATCATTTTAAGGCACTTGGAGGAAAGTACAGGGGGGACATCAAAAGTAGTTTTATTTTACACAAAAAAAGTGTGGGTGCGTCCAACACACAGCCAAGGGTAGTGGTAGAGGCATATTAGGGTCATTTAACTAATTCTTAGATTGGCTCAAGGCTGATAGAAAAATGGAGGACAATGTAGGAAAGAAGGGCTAGATTAATCTTGGAGCAGGTTAAAAGGTCAACACATGACGGGATGAAGAACATTACAGGTCCTATGTTCAATGAAAAATTCACCTTATACTTTACAGCAGAATTATCATATTTTGCCAGCTGGTCCCCACTGACACTGTTCTTTATGAGTACTCATCCACTAATATCTTTGTCTCATTACTAACTGTTACATTCCTATTGTCAAGCTTATTATTTCTTCCTCCTGCATGGATTGCCTCTTCTCATTTTTATCTTCAAGCTAGTTGTTGGCTTTTTATATCAACACAGATCTTAAGAATGAGAATCAAGCCCTACAGCCCGAATTAAAATAAATGGGGACCTCTCTGACTCCTTCATCTTAGAGAGAGGCACTAGACAGGGATGCCCAATTTCTCCTCTCTTTTTTGCGCTATATATTGAACCGCTTGCCCAACTAATAAGACAGAGTGAAATCGTAAAAGGTATCAAGGTGGCAGGGATTGAACAGAAAGTGGCGTTATTCGCAGATGATGTTTTGGTCTATCTGAGTGAACCAGAAAAATCACTTATAGGATTGTTTACACTGTTGGATGACTTTGGGAAAATATCAGGTTATTAAATAAATGTAAAGAAAACACAAGTTATGTCCCTAAATTATACACCATCCAAAAAATTGCAGGATACATACGATCTTAAGTGGGAAGCTAAATCATTAAAATATTTAGGAATAACCCTGCCGAAGGATCTTTCAACGCTGTCACAGGTAAATTATGGGCCATTAATCTCAGAGATAAAAGCAGATATGCATAGATGGAATCTTATCCCCTTTTTAAGTTTAAATTCAAGGATAAATACTATAAAAATGAATATTCTTCCTCGGTTATTGTATCTTTTCCGTACTTTACCTGTGGAGGTGGATGATAATCAATTCAGGGAATGGGACAAATGGATTTCCCGCTTCACTTGGCAAGGAAAGAAACCTAGAATTCGATATAACACCTTACAGTTAGGGAAGGAAGGAAGGAAGGAGGTATGGTTCTTCCTTGCCTGAGAAATTATTTTTATGCCTCACAGATAACCCCTCTGTTATATTGGTGCAATAGGGAATATAAGGCTAGATGGAAGGAAATAGAATTTGGATTAGTTGACAGTTTTCCTCTACAGGCCTCAATAGCTGACAAAGGATTGATGGCCCAGTTGGAAAAATTTAAAAACAGTTGGATAAATCTTACATTAAAAGTATGGCAGAAGGTGGTTAATTCATGTGGAATTGATAACATGTTAAAACTCTTCAGATGGTGTGCATATGATACCGAATTCCTTCCCAACAGAGGAGATAAAAGATTTGAGCTATGGATAAAGAAAGGTCTTACAACCTACCTCTCATTTATAGATAAAAGAGTATTACAAAGTTTCCAAATCCTACAGGACAAACATGGCCTAGAACACAATGAATTTTTTAGGTACCTTCAAGTACGAAACTATGTTAACCAGAGTTGTAGATATACAGACCTATCAACAGTAGAATTAGAATTTTTCAAGATTCTGAATTCGGCTTGCAGTTCAATACCTAGTAAATCAGTTTCTCGATTATATAATGCACTCTCCCATGCTAAAAATGTAAATACACTGTATATTAAAGAGAAGTGGGAGAAAGAAGCGGGGTTGGTACTTTCAGAGGAGGCTTGGGGGAAAATCTGCAGCTTTCAATGGTCCTCGACTAATTCTTTGACTTGGAGAGAACATTGTTGGAAAAACATTATAAGATACTTCAAGACCCCATATCAGGAAAAATATAAAGATACAAACGTGACGTGTTGGAGAAGCTGCGGCTCCAAGGAGGCAAATCATTTTCATATTTTCTGGGATTGCCCTAAATTAAGTCTATATTGGGAAGGTATTCATAGATCATTAGTTAAGGTACTTAGGTCCCAGATACCTCTGAACTTTGAGACGCTCTATTTGGGGTATGTATTGTTTCTTGAACAGAAGGAAGATATAAAGTTGCTGCAGGCCCTCTTAGCGGCAAGTAAGAAATCAATCACTAGAAAGTGGCTAAATCCAATACCACCTACATTAGAAGATTGGCACGAAATTATCTTGGAAATATTTAAAATGGAAAAGTTGACTTACTCCCTGAGAATTCAAAAAGAAAAATTTTATCAAATCTGGAATAAATGGATTGAATATATAACCCCAATGCGAGCAGACTTTAGATGACTCTCCTAATGATTTATACTGCTCTTCTCATCAACACAGTAATATTGCTAACGTAAGCGCCCCTAGTCTAAATGTTTGTTTTTTTTTTGTTTTCTTTTGGAAAATAGAGAATTAACACAAGTAAAGGGAAAGATTTGGGAAAGGGATAAAAATGATAAAATTAAGTAAATAAGTACATAGGGATTGGATAATTATGTCTGGGGGCCGGAGCAAGCATGAACAAATTAGGACATAAACATCTACAATGGTTGTTACATAGGCTTACATACAACATTTTGGACCAGTAGAAATGGTCCAGAAGAGATAGATGGAAACTATCATTACTATTTTTCTTAACAACTAATACCATTACTTAGCCTAATAGATTAGAATTACCACAGTACATAATTATCTATTTAAGTGTCTAATTTCCTTTTATATCATCTCAATGTGTACTGAAGAATGTATAAATAATTATAGTTTTATACATATAAAAAAATGGAAAAGGTTATATGTGTGAAAAAAGTACATGATATTTGTGAATTCCTTATCCAAATAAAAATAAAATTTAAAAAAAAAAGAAAAAAAAAGAATCAGAATCAGGTTTAATATCACTGGCAAACGTCTGAATATCAGAAAAGTAGAATGCCATAAAGAAACAAAACAAATCAAAATCGATTCATGGGTGGGGGAGATATAACACTGGCATTAGGAACAAAATAAATATTAATGAAGTAAGGTATCAGTGGGTGCACTCCATCTCCTCATTGTGGCCCTTGTACTTTGTCTATCTGCAACACACTATAACTGTAACACTATACCTGTATTTGGGTGGCATGATAACATAGCAGTTAGTTATAGCTTGGGGCCAGAGTTCAACTCTGGTATTATTCCGTTGTCTCTGCATGCCCTCCCAGTAGAATGTGTGGGTTTACTCCAAGTGCTAGTTTCCTCTTACAGTCCAAAAACATACAGGTAGTTTAACTGGTGATTGTAAATTGTCCCGTGATTAGGTTAGGGTTAATCGGGGCTATGAGATGGTGGGGCTCAAAGGGCTGGAAAGGCCTACTCCACACTGTATCGCTAAATAAAACAAAACAAATTTGGTTTTCTTTACATTACCATGATATAACTCTGTATGGCATGATCTGCCAGGATGGCACTCAAAACAAAAGACTTTCACTGTATCCTGATATGAGACAATAATAAACCAAACTCAAATACACAAGACATCATAAATCACACATTGTTCTGGGTAGTAATCGATTCAAACACTGTTGCCAAATGAGAATCAAACTGTGAGCGTTGTTCCTGTACAGTCTTCCTGTTTGAGAACACGTTTACTATTTGCACCAAGTTCATTTAGGGGCAGGAAGGGAAAATCGACAGAAATTATTAAATATCAGAAGATGGCCTTTCTCATTACAAAAATATTCAGTTTTTTCTGTCTCTCTCCAGAAGAAATACATAACTGTCTCCTAAACCTATTTATAACTCTTCTTTAAAATGAAGAATTTTTCTTTTAGTTTAGGGAGGAAGGACAAGGTAGAGAGTGGAAAAATAAACATGAATTGCTGGATAAAGCATTGTTAAAAGAATTGTTATAAATAGCTCTGTGATAGGTGAGGGAGAAAAAGCATTTGTGCTGGTGTATCACATCAAGTCACTTGGCACACAAACAAAACTGGAATATTTTTTTTAGAAACACTGCCCACGCACTCAAATTCTTGGCAGACAAAATACAAATGACTAGCACTATATTTCTGACATAAACCATGCATATAAACTGTATTTCTCTAGGTGAACATCAACTCCATTCAGAAATCAGTTTAGTTCCAACCTACCATCATCTTCATCAGCAACTTTCTCGCCATCATCCTCCCGAGTCCGGCCTGCAAGTTGGGCAAGCTCTTTGATAACCACTTCTTCTGTCAGCTTGCTGTCTATGCATAGAAAGGCATCCTCCAATGCCTTGGATGAAAAAGCAAGGAAAAAAAAAGTTTATAATGTTAAAGTTGCATAATATTGATGAAACATGGAAAAATATTTAGAAGTTACACCTAAAACTATATTAGATTTCTGGTAGCTTTTCAGAAGAAGTCACCAAAACCAGACTAAGAACTTTGTTTGCTCAGTGTAATACACAATTAGGCCTAAAAGGATAAATGGCTGTGGTGAGAAAACAGGAATAGGCTACTGCATTCATTTGCGCACAATGATATAATCATTACCAAGGGCTGAATAGCTCATTCATACCTATTCAGCATAGAAGCAGGCTCTTTGGCCCAAACGATTCAATACAACCAACATGCCCCAATCAAGCGAGTTCAACCTGCCAACGTTTAGCCCATAACAAACTTTCCCAACTCTGTTGAACTGCCTTTTATAAACTGTTATTGTACGCTTCCCTGGCAGTTCACTCCTCAGACATACAACCTTACTGCAAAAAAAAAGGCAATTTAAATCAATCCCTTCCTATCTTAGGCTCTCATTTCTTGGGGGAAAAGTCTGAATGCATTTACCCTATCTATGCCTCTTATGATTCGATACACCTCTGTAAGATCACTGGTCCCCCAATTGTTTACACTCCAAGGAATAAAATCCCAGCTTATCCAACAAAGTAGTAGGTTAACTGATCATACGGATGCATTTGAGTAGTGTGAGCTCATTGTGCCAAAAGGGCCTGTTACTGTGTTGCAACTCCAAATTAAAAAAACAACCTACTTCTGCTTCTAACTACTAGGTTTCTATATGCCATGATATAACAGACATGCTATATCAAGTTCTGTCATGGATTAAAGGAACAGATTTAAAGACATGTTCAGAATCTCCTGAAGAAAATATGACCCTTCCACTGAGTGAATTAATACGGTTGATAAAACTTTCAAAGCAATTTTTATTTTAGATTTCCAGCTACTGCATTGTTTTGCTTTCTGATAATCCACAAAAGAAACTTGCTTCAATCAGAAAGAACACTGAAAATAAAGTCAACAACACCACGCATGCCTGTCCTGAATAGACGCCAGATTGTATCGGGGAAAGAGTTTAATAGAAGCAAGCAGAGGCAGTCGGCATATTTTGCACACCACAGTCCCGAGGAGATATAGGATTATTTATACAAGTTTAATCAGAGTAGCCATTGTGTGAGCTGTCCAGAGCTGGAGTGGGGAGTTCAGGCCACAGGTAAAATTTTTTTCATTATTTATTCTTTCTTCTTGCACACAGTGCTATGGAGATGCCAGAAAAGACACTGGAATGTATCTCTTATGGGATATGGCAAGGTAAGGAGACCACAGGTGTCCCTGATAACTATACCTTCAAGAAGTGCATCCAGATGGATCGCTGCCTCTCAGGTGCCAGGGACACCTCAGATTGAGTGCAATCTTAAGTGGGAGAATGAACAGCCAGTGCTGTGGTCCATGCCAGCACCAATAAGATGGGTAAGAGGGGAAACAAGGTCCAGCAAAGAATTCAGGAAGTTAGGTGCTAAATTGAAAGACAGGACATCCAGGGATGTGATTTTAGGATTGCTACTCATGTGCTAGTGAAAGCAGAAACAGAAAGATAACACAGCTTAACTCCATGTGGCTAAGGAGTTTGTGCAGGAGAGGAGGGTTCAGATTTTTGGATCACTGACCTCTCTTCCAGAGAAGGTGGGATCTGTACAGAAGAGATGGTTTGCACCTGAACCACTGGAGGGGGACTAATATCCTAACAGCTCAGTGTTCCAGCGCTACACCTAAGGGGGGGGGGGGGGTTTAAAACTAGAGTGGCAGGGGTATGGAAACCAGAACAGTTAGTGGAAAGGTTGTGGACAAGGATGCTGTTAAGCATACATGCAAAGTCAGGAATTGAAAGGTTAAGCACGATGAGACTAATGTTCTGAGCGGCCTTTCATAAGATGCCACATGGGAGTTTGGTCAAGAAGGTTCAGTTGCTTGGCATTCAAGATGAGGTAGTAAACTGGATTAGACATTGGCTTTGTGAGAGCCAGAGAGTGGTAGGAAATGGCTGTCTCTCTGACTGGAGGCCTGTGCCTAGTTGAGTGCCACAAGGATCGATGCTGGGTCCGTTGTCGTTTATCATCTTCATCAACGATCTGAATGATAATATGGTAAACCAGAACACCAAGATTAGGGATGTAGTGGATAGTGAGAAAGACTATCAAAGCTTACAGTGAGATCTGGACCTGCTGGTGAAAACAACCTGAAAAATGGCAGATAGAATTTAATGCAGACAATTGAGAGTTGTTGCACTTTGGGAAGACCAACCAGGGTAGATCTTACACGGTGAGCGGTAGGGCGCTGAGGAGAGGGATCTATAATTTCTTGAGTGGTGTCAAAGGTAGATATGATAAAGTTTAAGGGAATGGGGGATTCTGAGATCCCTGTAAACAATGAATTAAGTACTATGTCTGTGACTGCAGTGTGTTTGAATAATGTCTCACAGCTGCTTTTTGGAGCAAGATGATTAAAGTTCACCCAGATCCACATAGATGTCTCTGGCCTTTTCACACCTTTTGATTTTGACAAAAAGCAGAACCTGATGGAAATTAGACAGAACATTCCTTTCTTAATTAAAGCATAAATTTGATGGATGTTCTTATCTTTGTCATTAAGTTGTGACTTCCAGCAAACCAGGTAGGACATTCTTTTCTTTAATTAAAGTGGCTGGAGTGTCTAACAAATTGATTGTACTTTTGTATCAATAGTCCACTGACTTGACCGGAATAGTTATCAAACTGATTGTTCTTTTGTATCGGTGGCCTTATAACTTCTGACAATTCTGACATCGGGCAGTGAACTTGTAGAACCGCTGGGAAGATGAGAAAGGGTCTCTCCCTGATGTCGGGTCCAAGTTCACTCACCGGCTGAGCTCGAAGAAATAAACGGGTGAAAAGATAAGTAACAGATCTTTTTGTGCTGTCGTTATGTTTACAGATAGGGTCATAAAGAAAAGTTTTGGCACACTGGCCTTCATAAACCAACATATTGAGTACAGGAGCAGTGATGTTATGTTGAAATTGTTGGTGAAGCTGAATTTGGAGTATTGTGTAATGCTTTGGTCAATTACGTACAGGAAAGATGTAAATAAGGTTGAAAAACTAAGAGAAAGTATACAAGGATGTTGTCGGAATGAGGACCAGAGTTAAAGGGCAACATTGAATAGGTTAGGACTTTATTCCTTAGAATGTAGAAGATTGAGGGGAGATTTGATGGCAACATACAAAATTATGAGGGGTATAGATAGGGAAAATTCAAGCAGGCTTTTTACACTGAGATTGGGTGAGTCATGGGTTAAGAGTGAAAGGTGAAATATTTAAGGGGATGCCATGTGAACACAAGGGGGAACTTCACTCAGAGGGTGTTGAGAGTGTGGAACGAGCCACCAGAAGTAGTGGGATGCAGGGTCGATTGCAAAACTTGAAAAGAAATTTGGATAGATACATAGATCAGAGGGTTATAGAGGGCTATGGTCCAGGTGAAGGTTGATGAGACTAGGCAGATTCAAGGTTCGGCACTGGCTAAATGGGGTGAAGAGCCGAATTCTATGTTGTCTTGATCTATGAGCACCACCACAGTAGTGCAATGCTTAGCGCAAAGCTATTACAGCTCTGTATCAGAGCTCAATTCTGATGTCATCTGTAGGAGTTTGTACATCCTCCCCTGGAAAGTGTGGGCTTTCTCCGGGCACTCCAGCTTCCCTTCCACAGTCCAAAGATTTACCAGTTAGTAGGTTAATTGGTCATTGTAAATTGTCCTGTGATTAGGCCGGCGTTAAGTCTGCGGTTGCTGGGTGGCATGGCTTGAAGGACCTATTCAGCATTGCATATTAATAAATAAATGGGTAAAAATACTGTCAGCTGGAATGGTAGCACTAGAACTAGTCGTGAGTTTATTTAGCTCTTTAGCATCACCTGCTGGCAGGAATAGAAGAGTACAGAACAAAATGATCTGCACATCCAGCCTCAAGTTCTAAAATATTTTCCCCTGTACTTGGAGAATAGGTACTGTGTTTCAGATTATTTCATTCACATTCTTACCAATGGCAGAAGATTATTAAAAATACTTTTTAGCTGTACAGGTGATTGTTAAGAAACTTCCAGTCAAGATGGCATCTGCGTACAACACTTCTTCAGTCAACATCTTCTGGATAGATCACAAACCATATATTTCACTTCCTTTTTGTCTTTTACATTTGTTTTTCGTCTTGGATGTGATTCTAGAACTGTTGCTGCTTGGAAATAGTTTGGGTGTTTCAGCGCTCAGCAGTCTCTGCGAGGATTCCAGGAAGCAAAGAGGCAGAGGTACTGTGCATGAGCTAACGTTGGACTCCATTTCACAAATTAATGCTTCCATTGTTCACTGATTAAAGCCATCAGGGAGATTGAAACATCCAGGTGAAGGCAGTAAGTGTGGAGATGGTTTGGGTGCACTGTGGTCTCCGAGAATATTCCAGGAGTTAGATGGCAGACAATCTGTGGGTTGAGGGGCGAGCCGTTGTTTGTCTCCATTCTGCCGATTAAAGTGACCATGGATGGACATGTCAGAATGGGAATAGGAAGTGGAATTAAGATGGGAATTCCAACATGTTCATCCATGGCATGCTCTACTGTCGCAATCAGGCCTCACTTGAAGTGGAGGAGCAACACCTTGTATTCGTCTGGGTAGCCTCCAACCTGATGGCATGAACATCGATTTCTCGAACTTCCGGTAATGCCCCTCCACCTCTTTCTCTCTTCCCCACCCCCTTATCCTCTCTCACTTTATCTCATTGCCCACCCATTGCATTCCTCTGGTGCACCTTCCCCTTTTTCTTTCTCCCATGATCTTCTGTCCCCTATTAGATTCCCCCTTCTCCAGCCCTGTATCTTTTTCATCAATCAACGTCTCTGCTCTTTACTTCACCCGTCCCCTTTCCCAGCTTCACCTATCACCTTGTGTTTCTCCCTTCCCTCCCCCACCTTCTAACTCTGACACCTCATCTTTTCTTCCCCCTCAGGTCCTGCTGAAGGATCTTGGTCCAAAACATTGACTATACTCTTCCAATGATGCTGCCTGACCTGCTGAGTTCCTCCAGCATTTTGTGTGTTGCTTTCATGAAACATTTTACATTATGATTCAAGTTTTTTTTTTAAATATAAACAAAAATCATGCACACTTTTCTGAATTCTCCCTCTCCCTAACACTGCTGTCCAAGTCTGTAGTTAATACCCTACCAAAGGAGCCCTGTATACAACTGCAGTTCAATCACTTCCATTGCCTAGTTACACAATGCCCTTTTGTTCACCTGCTGTAATATTGAACACCAGAACTTTCATCATGCTAATACCTGCCTGCGAATGCTGTAGCTCCACACTTGAATGCTGATAGGATGGAAGCTATTTTTGGGGGAAGAAAGGTTTTAAATTAACTCATGAGCATCAATAGAAATAACACTGATTTTTCCAAATTCTGAATTTTGGCCAAATACATTAAAGGACAACTTCCAATTTTGGAATAATCCCTAAAGCCTTCTCCTTTCATCCTATTACATCGAAAACTGGATCCTATAGAACAGTTGCGTCGTATCGCGGTTCATTTCAACACTATTTATCAGCATGTCTCCAAGGATAAGAGTCTTCAACTCAAAAGTAGAGGAGAAGCTGGGGCTATTACCTTGAAGCAATCATCAAGGATTTAACAGAAGTGTGCAAGATCATGACAGATTTACACAAGGCTAACAAAAAATTAAAAGAATTCAATCAGAGAATTCTGATTACAGTGGTAGCAAAAAGATACCAGATGAGAGGAATATTTTTAAGAGCATTTAAGCAGTTATAATCTGGAAATTGCTTCTAGAATTCTTACAGCCAGCAAAATCATCAGATTTGAACAGGAAATTGAATACCCCGCCCACATTTATCCAATAATCTCTATGACCCCCCCCTACCATCAGGTAGGAGGTACCAAAACACTAGGACAAGAACTGTTAGGGTGAAAAACAACTTCTTCCCCCCCAGCTGTAAGGCTGCTGTACTCCCTGCCACCACACAGATCTCACCATGCATGAAGCACTAGTAGTATTATACCATTTACTTTTTAAGCTTGTATAGCATAGGCACCTATTATTTGTTAATTCAGTTGTGGTAATATGACTTGATGTGTTATGTGTGAGTTACTGTACGTATTGTGCTGTGCACCTTGGTCTGAAGAACACTGTCTCAGTTGGCAATAGACTGGCTATGTGTACAGTTGAATGATGATAAATTTCAACTTGTAAAAATACTGAGGGAAAAAAGAAAGGAAAAATTGGAGCAGAATGGGACTGACTAGATTGTTCTATGAGATTGCATAGGCACTACTGAAAGCCCTGCCCAAACCCCATCAATCAAATGGAAAGAACACGTGTCCCGGCTAGCCTGCGCCTCAGCCTCCAGTCCATACATCACTCCTATATGTCGAATGAGATTACCTTCCAATGTACTAAACACCAGTGACTTTCAACCACCCTACAGGAGGACATGTTGATTATGCCAGTAAACAAAGCATCATTTCCCAAGGCAAGTAACTACTTCCCGAGGTACAGAGAACAAAACTGCACACAGCAGTTTGTGTTAAAACTCATTGTATGAAAACAAAATGACTCAGAGGCCAACTCCCACCATGGTGTTTCTGGAATTTGTACATTCTTCCCTTGACTGCATTGGGTTTGCCCCAGGTGATCCAGTTTCTCCCCATATCCCAAAGGTGCACGATTTTAGTAGATTAATTAGTCACACATGGGTGTAATTGGGTGGCAGACTCCTTTGGGTGCAATACATGCCGTATTTCAAGACAGATTAAAAATTAAATCCTCAGTATTGACCTCTTCACTATACTTGGCTCCAAAGGACATTCTTGGCACCATATTCCTCAGCAAAATCTTTTCCCCAAACTAATAAATCAATAGATTACTAGGTGGAAAGAGGCAAATACTTAAGTTTGTTCTTCTTGAAAAGATACAATATCCCCACCGTCTTCTGGGAATCACCCAGCCATGTCTGCACAAAACGATCGATCATATTCGTTAAATATACAACAGAGCTTATTTTTCAGGAGCACACAGAAACCCAGCATTAATACTGGAAGTGACATACCACCTCCCAAAATAACAAACCATTGCTCTGTTAAGCAACTCCTGCCTACTCGTGACAATACTCTGCAAGTCCCACATTGGCCTCACTAGTCATCTCAGAACTGGTGGAAGCAAATTATTCTCAACCCTGAGCAGTGGCCAAAGAGAGACATTCCCAATAACACAATACTTTCTGCAAACTTGCCCTCTGACATGGTGTGAAAAGACTACTTTCTAAACTAAATCAGACAAAGACAATTGTATCTCGAATCAATCATTTGCAAAAAGCAATTACTCAAAATGACTCAGCTTACATTTGAACCAGACAAATGCATTGTTATTTTAATTTCAAAGACAGCATGTGAAGATTATACCTTCTGCAATTTTCCATTCCTGTAAGCCTGCTGCTCCTTAATAACATCTGGCAGATACTTTGCACAGTATAATGCCACCTCTTCACCTGAAAGAAAACAGTTAAAGTATTTTAAAGTAAGAAAAGATTTCATATGCAGAGGGAATGGGTTAGTGGAGAAGAAATTAAGTCAGAGTTGAAAGAACAGAGGAAACTGTGTGGAAAATAATTACCACATCTTGACTTCACATGAAGCAAAACCCCAGATTGGGAATATAGATCAATTGAGGCAGAAAACCAGATCACGCAAGGTCAAGGCCAGCTGAACAAATTGTGTGAAGAACAGGCAAAAAAGAACAAGGATATAAGTCATAGGTGGCAGCTGCAGTCATTCTAAATTAGTGCTTCAGAATCAGATTTATTATTACTGACATGTCATGAAATTTGATGTTTTGTGGTAGCAGGGCAGTGCAATGCATAAAAAATAGTAAGATTAAAGTAAACTATCAAAGTACATATGTCAGCATATACAACCTTGAGATTCATTTTCTTGTGGACAAACTCAGTAACTCAAGAAATGTAGCAGAATCAATGAAAGACCACACCCAACAGGATGCACAAACAACCAATGCGCAACAGGAACAAACTGTTCAAACACCAAGGGGGGGGGGGGGGGGGAGAGAATCAATAAATACTGACAACATGAGATGAAGACTGTGGGAACAGCTCAGTGACGGGGTGAGTGAAGTTATTCCCCACTGCTTCAAGGGCCTGATGGTTGAGGGGTTATAACTGTTCCTGAACCTGATGGTGGGTCCTGAGGCTCCTGTAACCTCTTCCTGATGGTAGTAGCGAGAAGAGAGCACAGCCTGCGTGCTGGGGATACTTGATGATGGATGCTGCTTTCCTGCAACAGCATTCCAAGTTGGACTGGGCCATATCCACTACTTCTGACACATTTTGCCATTCAAGGGCATTAGTGTTTCCATACCAGGTCATGATGCAACCAGTCAGTACACTCTCCACTACACATCTACAGAAGTTTGTTCAAGTTTTAGATATCATGCCAAATCTTTGCAAACTTCCAAGGGGGTAGCCTCGCTGCTATGCTTTCTTCATAATTGCACTTATGTGCTGGATCCAGGACAGGTCTACTGAAGTAACACCAAAGAATTTAAAGTTTGCTGTCCTTTTCCACCTTTCATTCCCCAATCCCTCCTTCTCCTTGAGCCAATAATCAGCTCCTTGGTCTTGCTGACATTGAGCAAGAGGTGTTGTTATGGCACCATCCAGCCAGATTTTCAGTCTCCCTGATATATGCTGATTCATCACCACTTTTCATTCAGCCTATGACAGTGGCATTGGAGCTGTGCTTAGCCACACAATAATAAATATAAAACAAGTAAAGCAGAGGGCTAAGCACACAGCATTATGGTGCACCTGTGCTGATGGAGATTGTGGAGGAAATACTGTTGCCAATCCAAATTGACTGGGATCTACAAGTGAGGAAATACAGGACCCAATTGCACTATGAGGTATTGAAGCCAAAGTTTTGAAGCTTACTGATTAGATGAGGGAACAATAGTTTTGAATGCCGAGCTGCTGTCCATAAATAACAAGAAATATATACATAAAAATTAACTAAGTAGAGCAAAAAGAGGAAAAGTAATAATAGGTTCATTGCCCATTCAGAAACCGTTAAGTGGAGAAATCAACCTCCTCAACAACCCTTGCCTCTTGTAAGATCCAAGGCACAATTTTCCCAAATTAATTCCATATCATCATTGACATAGATCATGAAATTTATTGTAAATTAAAATAAATATACAAATAATTGCGCAGGAAAAAAGCAAAAAGATGAGGTAGTATCCATTTAGAATTCTGTTGACTGAGAGGAAGAAGCTGTTCCTAAAATGCTTAGTGAGAGTCTACCTTTCCTCTGAATGTAATGAGAAAAAGGCATGCTGTGAGTGGTGGGGGTCCAAAATGATGGATGCCAACTCCATCACTCCAGTATTTCCTAAAGCATTTTTATGTATTGCACTGTACTGGTGCTGTAAAACAACAAATTTCACAACATATGTCGACGATAATATAGAATTCCTTCAGGAATCAGAAGTTACAAGAGGCAAGGGTTGTTGAATCCCAAAAGTACAAATGTGGAAGCACAACAAATGCAAAGGGGGGACATCAAAGGAGATGAGGAGTCAAAAACTGGCATGCTCTTGACACCAAAATTTCAGAATCAGAATCAGGTTTATTATCACCGGCATGTGTCGTGAAATTTGCTAACTTAGCAGCAGCAGTTCACTGCAATACGTAACATAGAGGGAAAAAAAGTAAAAATAAATAACAGTACATGTATATTGAATAGATTAACCATCATGCAAAAATAGAAATAATATATATTAAAAAGGTGAGGTCGTGTTCATGGGTTCAATGTCCGTTTAAGAATCGGATGTCAGAGGGAAAGAATCTGTTCCTGAATCACTGAGTGTGTGTCTTCAGGCTTCTGTACCTCCTACCTGATGGTAACAGTGAGAAAAGGGCATGCCCTGGGTGCTGGGGGTCCTTAATAATGGATGCTGCCTTTCTGAGGCACCGCTCCTTGAAGATGTCCTGGGTACTTTGTAGGCCATTACCCAAGATGAAGCCAGCAAAATTCACGACCTTTTGCAGCTTCTTTCGGTCCTGTGAGGTAGCCACCACCCCCCCCCCCCACCCTCCCATACCAAACAGTGGTGCAGCCTGTCAGAGTGCTCTCCAAGGTACTGTCACTGTCTTGCCTTCTTTATAGCTGCATTGATATGTTGGGACCAGGTTAGATCCCCAGGAACTTGAAACTGCTCACTCTCTTCACTTCTGGCTTCTCTATGAGGATTGGTATGTGTTCCTTCATCTTACCCTTCTGAAGTCCACAATCAGCTCTTTCATCTTACTGACGTTGAGCACAAGGTTGTTGCTGCGACACCTTGTTGGCATATCTCACTCCTGTACACCCTCTTGTCTCCACTGAGGCTGTCTACAAGAAGGGTCAGAGCCATCTCTATTTCCTGAGGAGACTGAGGTCCTTTAACATCTGCCGGACGATGCTGAGGATGTTCTACGAGTCTGTGGTGGCCAGTGCTATCATGTTTGCTGTTGTGTGCTGAGGCAGCACGCTGAGGGTAGCAGACACCAACAGAATCAACAAACTCATTCATAAGGCCAGTGATGTTGTAGGGATGGAACTGGACTCTCTCACAGTGGTGTCTGAAAAGAGGATGCTGTCTAAGTTGCATGCCATCTTGGTCAATGTCTCCCATCCACTACATAATGTACTGGGTGGGCACAGGAGTACATTCAGCCAGAGACTCATTCCTCCGAGATGCAGCACAGAGCGTCATAGGAAGTCATTCCTGCCTGTGGCCATCAAACTTTACAACTCCTCCCTTGGCGGGTCAGACACCCTGAGCCAATAGACTGGTCCTGGTCTTATTTCATAACTTACATATTACTATTTAAGGTTCTATTATTATTTATTATTTATGGTGCAACTGTAACGAAAACCAATTTCCTCCGGGATCAATAAAGTATGACTATGACTATTGGTATAGAGGAAGTAGAGCAGTGGGCTAAGCACACACCCCTGAGGTGTACCAGTGTTGATCGTCAGCGAGGAGGAGATATTATCACCAATCCGCACAGATTGTGGTCTTCTGTTCAGGAAGTCGAGGATCTAATTACAGATGGTGGTACAGAGGCCCAGGTTCTCTAACGTATCAATCAAGATTGTGGGAATGATGGTGTTAAATGCTGAGCTACAGTGTCAATGAACAGCATCCTGACATTGGTCCAGGTGGTCTAAGGCCATGTGAAGAGCCACTGAGATTGCATCTGCCATTGACTTATTGTGGCAACAAGTAAATTGCAGTGGGTCCAGGTCCTCGCTGAGGCAGGAGTTCAGTCTAGCCATGGTCAATCTCTCAAAACATTTCATCACTGTAAACGTGAGTACTACTGGGCGAGAGTCATTAAAAAGCTCACACTACTCTTCTCAGACATTGGTATAACTGTTACCTTTTTGAAGCAAGTGGGAACTTCCACCCGTAGCAGTGAGGTTGAAAATGTCCTTCAATACTCCCGCCAGTTGGTTGGCGCACATTTTCAGAGCCTTACCAGGTACTCCGTCAGGGTCTTCTGCCTTCTGAGGGTTCACCCTCTTTAAAGACGGCCTAACATCAGCCTCCGAGACAAAGATCACACGGTCACCGGTTGCCGGGATCTTCACAGCTGCAGTTATATTCTCTCTTTCAAAGCAGGCATAGAAGGCATTGAGTTCATCTGGTAGTGAAGCATCACTGCCATCCATGCTATTGGGTTCACTTTGTAGGAAGTAAAGTCTTGCAAACCTGCCAGAGTTGTCTTACAACCGATGTCACCTCCATCCTCGTTTGAAATTGTCTCTTCACCTTTGAAATAGCCCTCTGCGTGTCATACCTGGTTTTCCGGTACAGACCCATGTCACCAGACTTGAATGCCACAGATCTAGCCTTCAGCAGACAATGTACCTCTTGGTTAATCTACAGTTTTTGGTTTGGGAATGTACAGTAAGTGTTTGTGGACACACACATTCATCCACACAGGTTTTAAAGACATCAGTAACAACTGCAGCATACTCATCCAGATTCAAAGATGAATCCCTGAATATGGTCCAGACCACCGATTCAAAGCAGTCCTCTAGGTGCTCCTGTGCTTCGCTTGTCCATACCTTCTTGGTCTTCACTGCTGGTGCTGCAGTCTTCAGTCTCTGCCTATACTCAGGAAGTAGAAATACAGCCAGGTGATCAGACTTACCAGTGGGCTTGGGATAGCACGGTAAGCAATTCTTGATGGCGGTGTAGTAATGGTGCAGTGTGTTATTTCCTCTAGTGTTGCAAGTGATCTGTTGATGGTAATTCCTTAGTGATATTTTCCAGACTGACCTGGTTAAAATCTCCCAAAACGATGGTGAAGGCATTAAGGTGCGCTGTTTCGTGCATGTTGATCCCATTGCTCAGATTATCTGAAGCCTGACTGACATTGGCCTGAAGTGGAATATACACTGCTACCAGAGTAATCACAGAAATCTCCCGTGGTAGGTAAAACAGACAGCACTTAATTGTGAGGATATTCCGGGTCTAGTGAGCAGATCTGGGACAGCACTGATATACTTATGCACCAAGAGGAGTTGATCATGAGGCATATTCCTCCACCTCTGCTTTTGAGAGACTCTACAGATCTGAATCACTGCATCCGGTACAGAAGGGAGTTAACCAGGATTCCGTGGCACAGAGGACGCATACGGTCCTAATGTCCTCTGAATCAGCAACCCTAGCTCTGAAATCATCAATTTTATTCAGCAGAGATTGCACATATGCCAGCAAGATAGTCAGTATTGGCAGTTTCCTTAAACGCACTTGTATCCCTGACCTGCAGCCACTTCTCCTGCGTGGAATCTGGCGAGGAGTATGTCCACAATTGGCATTGATTCCATCAGTTTTAAGCAGTGAATGTTCATTTAATCACATTAAGACATCTTTGTTGACTATACTAACCTCAGAAGCAGTTGTGATCTTTAAGCTGTATCAGGCTGCAATGAGAATATTTAATTGTATCCATTGAGACTTCTGCTGCCAATCAAGGCACATCAGAAGCCTCAACATTCCAACATTTTATTAACAGCCCCATTAAATATACTGAATTTTTAGAGTTTTCAGCATAGATTCCTGATTTTGGAGTGAGAAAACATGCAGATCAACAATATCTAGTTAAACAACTAGATATTGTTGTGGAATTAAAGCTCTCTTTTTAAAACCGAATTACAAAGTTAAAATTGCAATCATAAAATTTAAGTTGACAGAAATCATCAGACAGTCTATAAAATATCTTGGTCACTGTTCCAAACTACCTTAGATATTCTATACTCCTGTGTTGTATTAGTGGAAAGTGTCTGCAACATTCCTGACTGAAGGGCTGCAAACAACTGCAAATGGAAGGAAGGAATCAGCGATTTCAAAGAAAGCTATTTACTCTCAGTAGCCAGTGTATTACGTGCAGAGGTGGAACCCGGTGTGGTCTTCTGCTGCTGTAGGCCATCAACTTGAAGTCTTCTACACACCACTGTTGTGCACAGCTGAAGGAGTTGGACTTGGTGCAGATTGTGTTCCTGTCTGCTACGTGGCGACATTGGAGTTGATGCACGAAGGCTGTGTGCAATCTAACAGCGAGTGACTGTCTATGTTGTTTCACTTGGGACCACAAGACACTGTTGGACATTGATAATGTAAAATCCCTTGGTTATAGGCAAGACAGACAGCAAGTGAGCTTGAGACAGAGTCCAGAGGTGGAGGCGTCCATGCTGGGTCAGGGGCTGGCCCCGTCCATCAGTGCCGCCCTCTAGTGTTCAGTCAGTGGAATGACACAGGGTTGCATGTTTGCATTGGTCCCCAGACTGCTGAGAACTGCTTGTTCTTGCTGATAACACTCATGCACCATCAATTTAAAGGGCACGTGATTCAGGGACTTGAGCTATATTATATTTTTTAGTGTCACTATGTTTTACTGCCATCTTATATTTGCTATACGAGTCTTGTGCTGTGTATGACTGTTGGTACCGTGGTTTGCACCTTGGCCGTGGAGGAACGCAGTTTTGTTTGGCTGTCTTCATGGGTGTTCATGTATGGTTGAATGATAGTTAAACTTGAACTTGTTAGAGTTATTGTCACCTTTCTGTCAGCTTGAATCAGTCTAGCCTCTCTCACTATCAAGGTATTTTCGCCCACAAAATTGCCACTTGCTGGATGCTTTGTTTTAAAAAAAAAAACAGAATTCTCTATAAACTCTAAAAACTGTTGTGTTTGAAAATCACAGATCAGCAATTTCTGAGATATTCAAACCACACCATCTGGCACCAACAATCATTCTACAATTAAAGTCACTTAGATCTTCCCTATTATAATGTTTGATCTGAATAACAACTGAACCTCTTGACCATGTCTGCAGGCTTTTAATGTATCGAGTTGTTGCCATATGACAGGCTGATTAGACATCTGGATTAATAAGGTGTATGCAATAAAATAGCCACTGAGTGTATCCAGCAACTGCCTGAGGGAGCTGAAGAGGAAATAGAGATTTCCTTTTTATTTCTTACAGGGCTTGTGGAACAGGGAATGTTGAGCCAAAGTGCAACAAACATCAGCTCATTTTATATATTAACATCCAAGGCTGCAAACTTCACATGGGAACTCAACTCAGGGAGCCGTGTTTAAGACTAGAAGGACAAGAGAAAGTCATGTGAAGCCCACTTTAAAAGGCCTATCTATGTCTGTCCTACATCACATGCACAAAAGATACAACAGTGCAGCAAAAATATTCTTCGCTCAGAGCCGCTTACCTCCATGTCCATCATAGACTGCAAACATAGCAGTTTCATTATCCAACTCTGGTATACAGTTATGGGCATCCTGAAACAAAAAAATTAGATCACATTTCAATCAAATAATACAAAATTGAGTAACACATTGCCAGATTTTGATTAAAACAATGAAAAAAAAATTATAACCAATGACAGACACACTGATGTACGATTCATCAGCATTTATCACAAGACAACAAACGAAATACAATTCTGACAGCCTTTGGTGTGTGCCAATTATCCTTAAGGAGTAACACAGTGTCTTTAAAAATTATTTACTCGGTCTCCTCTCACCCACACTGCTCCAATAAACCTCAATACAGGTAAAAGGAGTAATTCTCTCATCTTCCAACAAGACTCTTGACTATCTTCCAAACTCATCAGTTTTAAGCAATCAGCCATTATAACCTCCTCTCCCCTTTCCAAGATTGAGTTCTTTCTTCCTCACTTCAGCATGTAATCTTTGGCTCCTTCAACTATAACCTGCCAAACACACAACTTTTGTTATGCACTGGCTTTCAGTACCATTCCTTTCCAGGCCTCTAAATAGTCAAACAACAGGAATTCTGCAGATGCTGGAAATTCAAGCAGCACACATCAAAGTTGCTGGTGAACGCAGCAGGCCAGGCAGCATCTCGATGTGGCCTTCTATATATTGGCCCCGATATGGCCTTCTATATACTGGCGCTCCCGATGTGGCCTTCTATATATTGGCGAGACCCGGCGCAGACTGGGAGACCGCTTTGCTGAACATCTACGCTCTGTCCGCCAGAGAAAGCAGGATCTCCCAGTGGCCACACATTTTAATTCCACATCCCATTCCCATTCTGACATGTCTGTCCACGGCCTCCTCTACTGTAAAGGTGAAGCCACACTCAGGTTGGAGGAACAACACCTTATATTCTGTCTGGGTAGCCTCCAACCTGATGGCATGAACATCGACTTCTCTAACTTCCGCTAATGCCCCACCTCCCCCTCGTACCCCATCTGTTACTTATTTTTATACACACATTCTTTCTCTCACTCTCCTTTTTCTCCCTCTGTCCCTCTCACTATACCCCTTGCCCATCCTCTGGTCCCCCCCCCCCACCGTCTTTCTCCCTGGGCCTCCTGTCCCATGATCCTCTCATATCCCTTTTGTCTATCACCTGTCCAGCTCTTGGCTCCATCCCTCCCCCTCCTGTCTTCTCCTATCATTTTGGATCTCCCCCTCCCCCTCTCAAATCTTTTACTAACTCTTCCTTCAGTTAGTCCTGACGAAGGGTCTCGGCCTGAAATGTCGACTGTACCTCTTCCTAGAGATGCTGCCTGGCCTGCTGCGTTCACCAGCAACTTTGATGTGTGTTGCTCTAAATGGTCATTTGTTCTCTGTCATCTGCATGCCCCAGCTTCTGTAACTGCACCTGGTACAGATGAAAAGTCATCATTTGAAAATATCTTCTGTTTACCTCTCTCCATTAATGCTGCTTCAACAGCTGAGTACTTCCAGCACCTGCAATATTTTGCTTTGGAAAACCAAATCATACCACCCAGTTTTAATCAGGATCCCAGGATGGACAAAGTCCAGAGATATTTTTAAGGAAGAGATTGATAGGTTATTGATTGGACAAGGAGAGAATAAGGTTGAAAACAAAACTGGGATGATTGAGCGGCCTCATGTTGCTCTATCTTATCATCATCGTTTATTGACTTTGACACTTCAAAGTGATTGTGACTTGACAGATCTACACTAAGTTGGACATCAAATGTTTGAGATTTAACATAGAATGAAAGTCTAACAAAACAATTATAAAGGCTCACACTTCAGTGTTGATGCCTCATTATCAAAAGAATGTCAATCCAATGATATTAACACTTGAAAAATAGCAATCATGGAATCACATTATTTTGCTTCAAAACTAAGTCATTATCTGTGGTCTTTTAGAATATACAACTCACCTTTATTTCACCTGTGGAAAACACTATGGGCTAGGTTACTATCAGTAATAATTCAAGTTCTCTTTTTGTTAATCTTACATCCATCCCTCCAACAGCACCAACATAAATCAATACTACAGAGTCATCACAATAACGAAAGCATAAATACCTAGGAGAAAAAACATTTAAAGTAACATCAATTTACAAAGAATTATAGATGCCAGAAATGCCATGTCTGTGGCAGACAAGAAATCAACTGACTCCCAGCTTTCTGATGCAGGGTGTTGAACCAAAATGTTAACAATTCCTCATCCTCACCATCCCATCTGATGCTGCTTGACCTGCTGAGTTCCTCTGGCAGATTAACTGTTGCTCCAGCTTCAAATATTTGATGTGTGGGTCTTCAGAAATACTCTTCCCATCTAAATAAACAAGGTCCATATCCTTCTCTGCCTTGATTAAGTGCCTATCTAAACAGCAATTTTTATCTGACTCCTCTCACCACCAGTTCCAAACTCAGGGCGGGGGAGAGACTTCCTCAGTTCCCCCTTTCAACTCCTTTTCAACTTAAACCTATAACCTCATGTGCTAGATATAGCTAGCATGGAAAAAAGATTCTGCCTATCCACTTTATACCTCTAATAATTTTATACTCACCTATCAAAGCACCCCTTAGCCTCCTTTGCTATCAGTAAAACAAGCCCAGACTATTCAATAGAGGCAACATCTTGGTGAATCTGCTATGTACTCTGTCCAACACAACCACCTTGTTTCTATAGTGCAGCAACTAGAAATGCACACAAGATTTGAGATGTGGTCTAGCCAGTGTTTTGTTAAGTTGTAACAACTTCCAGCTTTTAAATCCTATGCCTGACCTATCAAGTATGCCATCTGCTTTCTTCACCACCATCTAACTATGTTGGCACTTTCAGGGAACTATGGACTTCAACTCAAAGGTCACTATGCTCTTACACCCTCCCAATTACTGCATATGTTATCAGTATTAATTCCATCAGCCAAAAGTCCATCCAACTTTTCACCTGATCCATATTCTGCTGTAGCATTTGACAACCTTTCCCACTATCCACAACACCACCAAATTTTGTTCCATTTGCAAATTTACTTATCGCACCTCCTACTTTCGTTAATATACATCACATACAAGGTTCCCAGCATCAATCATTGTTGTTATTTAAACAACATTGCCAACTGATTAAAAAATAGCAGAGCAATTTGCTTTGGACTTTGACTTTGTACAGGAACATACATGACGGGATTGCTGTTTGTGAGCAGAGTATCCATCCAAAAATAATTATACCATTGATTTATAAAAAAGGGATGCACTACAAAAATGGAATCACAAACTTGGAACATTTAACTTTTAACATGCATATTAAAGGACAAAACAAGTACAATTTATAGAATACACAAAGCTTGGAAGTATGATCAACGTTGGTGGTAGATAAGGACTTTCACAACACAGATAGCCACATCACTAATGAAATACAGAGCGAGAACAGTTTATATTCAATGAATAATGAATAAAGGCAAAAGAGTTTCAACATACATGCATCTATACATGTCTAGAATAGAACAGAACTTTGAAAATGTAGTTAATGAAGCATTGGGATTCCACATTTCGTAAACACAGGAGCGCTACAAAAGCTGGTTAGCCCACAGCCAGGGTAATACATCAGATTCGAGCCACTAATGCTTTAAGAAAAGTGTGAAAGCTCTGGACAGGATGCAGAAAAGAGGTTCTGGAACAACTCTGGAAATTACAAGGATCAAGAATCTAAGGTTATTCCCAGATATGATAGATTTTCTGAAGATATGCAAGTTTGATTTGTTAAGTTGAAATGGGCAAAGAGAGAAACATCAACAAGGTCAAAGGGTAGAGGACACAAACAGGCATTGGCAAAAGAAAGGGGAATGAGGAAAGAAAACTTCATTACCTAACAAGCAGTAATAATCCAGAATACACCATGGATGCAGAATACATTATGACCTTCAAATATTTATCCAACTTTAAAAAAAAACAAACATACTAACTATGCCATGGACATTCCCAAGCTCAGTTACAAGAGGAGGAAGATTGGGCAAGGGGCTAGCAACCCCATGTCTGGCCAAGGAAGGGTCTACCATGGGCTACATATTGAAAGATTGGCCCAGGACAGAGGACTTCAGCAAGCTGCCTATGCTCCAGTAGAGGTGATGGGCTTACAATAACAGAAACAGTATTGCTATAAAAAGAGCAAGATCATTCTTCAATGGCCTCAGTGGGCTGAGCAATTCTACGATTTAGTGAACTTCTCCATCACGTCTATTGGACATTAAAAAAAGGACACAGTGAAAATAGAAACAAATAGTTTGTATTGCTCAGTTCAAAACAATGGGCCAGCGAGTGAAACTTTGTGCTAGAGAATGAATCATCTATTAAAAATATCCAGACTTTTACAACTGATATGAACAGCACTACAAGCCAGATAACACAAAGAATTTTCAGTGCTCAGGTAACATCACCTGCTATGATCACAACTGTGGCTGCAACTGTTGTTTGCAGCAGAACAGCGAAAAACAAATTCGTAAGAGATTTTTTTAAAAAATGAGGTAGTGCATATAAACCATATAGAAATCCGAGTTCAGAGGGGAAGAAGCTGTTCCTAAATTGTTGAGTAGGGGTCTTCCAGCTTTTGTACCTTCTCCCAATTGGGAGGAATGAGCGCAGGGCAAGTCCCAGATGGTGGCCTTCTTGAATCACCTCCTTTTGAGGATGTCCTATGTGGTGGGAGGGTTGCGCCTAGAACAGAGATGGCTTTGTATGCCACCTGAGAGTCAGAGTAATAGAGCACAGAAACAGACCATTAATCCCAAATTGTCCATGATGACCACCACTTCCTACCTACTAGTCCAAGTTACCTGCATTTTAGCCCAGAACCACCCAAGCCCCATTCCTCCATGTACCAATCCAAATTATCCTTAAGTGTTGCAATTGAACCTGTCTCAACCATTCTCTCGTCAGCTCATTCAAGGTACTCACTATTCTCCATGTAAAGCAGTCACCCCCTCAGGTCTCTTAATTCTCTCTCCTCCCACCCCCCCCCCCCCCCCATATCTTGTATCTGTGCCCTTTAGTTTTGGATTCCCCAATGCTACAGAAAAGACTGACTATTCACCTTATTTCTATCCCTCATTATATAAGCTTTGATGACAGCACCTTCATTCTCCTCTGGTCTAAGGAAGATCCAACACAAGACCACAAGACAGGAGTTAGGCCATTTGGCCCATTGAGTCTGTGCCACTATTCAATCATGGCTGAGCCTTTTTTCCCCTCCTCAGCTCCACTCCCCAGCCTTCTTCCTGTAACTTTTAATGCTGTATCCAATCAAGAACCTATCAAGCTCTGCCTTAATTATACCCAAGGACCTGGCCCCCACCACTGCCTGTTGTAATAAATTCCACGAATTCACCACTCTCTGGCTGAAGAAATTTCTCTGCATCTCTATTTTAAATGGACGCCCCTCTTTCATGAGGCTGTGCCCTCTTCTCCTAGACTCCCCCACCATGGGAAACACCCTTTCTACATCTACTCTGTCTAGGCCTTTCAACATTCAAAAGGTTTCTATGAGATTCCACCCCCCCCCCAACCCTTCTAAATTCCAGCGAGTACAGACCCAGAGCTATCAAATGTTCCTCGTATAACTTTCATTCCCGGGATCATCCTTGCAAACCATCTCTGAACCCTCTCCGATGCCAGCATCTTAGATGAAGAGACCAAAACTGTTTACAATACTCAAGGTGAAGCCTCACCAGTGCTTAATAAAGCCTCAGCATCACAACCTTGCTCTTGTATTCTAGAGCTCTTGAAATGAATGCTAACATTGTATTTACCTTCCTCACCACCGACTCTACCTACAAGTTAACCTTCAGGGTGTTCTGCACAAGTCAGAGTCTTCAATGATTTTTGAAAGATCATTTCTAATGCCACCACAATCTCTATCACTACCTCTTTCAGATCCTTAGGGTGCAGTTCATCTGGTCCAGGTGAGTTATGTACCTTTAGGTCACCTTCCCTCTTATAACAGCAACTGCACCCACTTCTCTTCCTTCACACCCTTCAACATCTGGCATACTGCTCATGTCCTCCTCAGTGAAGACTGATGCAAAATATTCATTTAGTTCATCTGCCATCTCCTTGTCCGTTGTAATTATTTCTCCGGCCTCATTTTCTAGTGGTCCTATATCCACTCTCATCTCTCTTATTTATTTTTACATACTTGGAAAAAGCTTTTGACTAATCACTTTGATATTGTCCAAACCTCTCCCTGGATGAAAGAGCAACCTTTCCCTGTAACTCCAGGTACCATTCTCATAAATCTCTTCACGTTCTTGCAATGCTGTACACTGGAGGCTCCATACTAGGCTGTGGTGCAACCAGTCCAAGTACCCTTCACCATGCATCTATAGAAATTTGCAAGAGAATTTGGTGATATTTCAAATCTCCACAGACTCTTGACTGCAGGCATATCTTCTTTGTTATTGCAACAAATGTGTTCTGCTCAGGGTAGATCCTTTCGGTGCTGTTACCACCCAGGAACTTGTAGCTGCGCGTCCTTTCCACCACTGACTCCCCCCTCAATGAGGACTGGTGTGCATTCTCCTTACTTTGCCTTCTGCAAGCCTACAGCGAGCTCCTTTCTCTGAGTGACATTGAGTGCAAGGTTGTTATTGCAATTGCACTTAACCAGACGACACATCTAACTTCTGTACGCCTCCTCATCACCACCTGATTCAAGGAAGCAGCAAGTGCAGGTGCCTCGACGACAGAAAATTTCCCCAAGGAATCAAAATGAAGCAGATAAGGAGGTGCCCATTTTCCTGAAGAAGTGTTTAATGTTGAAAAGGAGGGAATAATTTTGGAAGAGGACATTTATATTTATTTAGAGATGAGAAACTTCCTAGAGCTTTGAGGGCAATGCTAAAGGTGACAGAAGCTATCAGGGCCTTAAAGGGAAATGAAGCCAAGGTGATTAAATAGAATTGACATACACATCAGCATTAAGCTCAACGACCAACAGAACAGGCATGAGGGTCTTGACTGACAATCTCCATGGTCTCATTATCTTCAGAAACACAATCTCAATTACTTGGGCCTATCTAAGAGTCTTTTAAATGTCCCTAATGCATCTGGCTCTACCACCACCCCTAAAAGTGCATTCCATAACCTGTATGCATTAATTCAAAATGTTCACTTCTTCTGTGTTTTAAATCAGCTAAATTTTGTACTATGCCTGCTATCACCATACCCCTTCTGCAGGGATTCTGAAGCCAAGGCTGTCAGAAGTTTAATTAAACTGCCACTGGTAATCTGCTGGTAATACCAAAGACAAAATGAATTCTAATACAATTAAATGTACCAATAACATGCAGTGAAGTCATAATCCTTAAGAAAAACAATAGTTACCGAATCTGGGTGAGGTGTTCGTTTGCAAAAGCCGACATTTGCTTAAAAACTACAAGCATGAAAAAACACATCAGGCTTAACAACATTTACAAGTGTAAAAATTACAAAGAGCCATGCATTTGCACTTAGTACACCTGGATAACCGAATAGACCTCCAATGTTGGCGCGCTGTTTTCTTTTCAAACCACGAGGTGGAAAATGCGATCTTCCCGAGATTACTCTAATTCGTTGAACTAACACTGAAAGTTTTCTCTTTTAGTTTCCCATTTTCAAATTAGACCGATCTCAAAAACGGTATTTTATCGCTTTGTTCACACTATCGTTCATTGTTACGGGAGTGGAATGAACAAGTGATTTTGATTGTTCCCATCTGTCAACCGGCACCATTAAACAGGGAGCGATTGGATACAAGATGGTCAGGGCTAGGCAAAGCCCAAATGCAAGGCCCCTTGTAGATAACGTGTGCATTTGTGCATTTATTCACACAGTCGCCACTCACCTCCATGGAAACCCTCCAGCCTTGCATGGCCGAGACGCCGAAGCCGAATTTGTCGGTGGATCGCTCGCAGGAGCTCTTCACCGTGTTAGGTTGAGAGAGATAAGCGCCCATGCTTCCTGTGCCCGCCGGCGTCCTCGTACACCTCCTGTCGCCGCAGACGAGCTCGTTCAGACCGCTTCCCCCCTCCACCCCCCGGCACAGAGAGAGGAGGAAGCGCTCGACCCAGCGGCTTGATTGACAGGCGCGCCGGGACCAGCACGCACGCGGGGGGAGGGGAGCCGGTTACCCAGGCAACCGGCAGGCCCGCCGCCCGCGGCCGCAGCCCGACCGCTACCACTCGCTCCCCCGCCTCATTCAACCGGTCGGGGAGAAGGCGAAAGGGAAGGGGAAGAGTGAAGTAGTCTCACCGGAATCTCCCGAACAAAGACACGGGGCGGGTCGATCTCGCCGGGCCCCGATGCTCCCGCACCCTGAAGGCAAGGGATCGCTCGCACTAACAGCCGCACATACACCCCACCCCCTCTTTCACTCTTACAGTTGTTGTCGTCGTGTTTCGAGAGCTTAAAAAGGGAATAATTTTTATAGCCGTTTTCAGAAAATAAATAAACCGCAGGGTGTCAGAGGCGTTTTTATATAAAAAAAAGCGGTCACGTGAGCGCTTTCGGGACGGCAACAAGATTCGTGCGTCACATCCGGGGATCGCTGCCGTTCCCTACCCCCGATTCCGGAAGTGAGTTTTTACAAAGCGCGGGATTGCGGGAATCCCGAAGCTGGTGGAGTTCTGCTACAAAGTAAATCTGCATCAAGCAGTTTAAAAATATGTATATATTTTTGCATCGATTACAAATGGCAGTAAATAGGAACAGTGAAAATTTGCGAAGATTAAAAATACACTTCAATTGATTTATCAGGAAGAGTTGCTCCACAGGAAGAAAAGTTTGGAGAATTTGCTCATAATGTCGTTCGAGAAACTAAACTAAAGTAATAGAGAACATTAAAAGCAGTTTGATGTCTGATAGATGGATGGAAAGTCATTTATTTATCTAAAGATCCAGCACGGAACGGGCCCAACGAGCCACGCCGCCCAAGAACCCACCTGCTGAATCCTAGACTAATCACTGGACGAAATAACCAGTTCATTTTTACAATGTGGGAGAAAATCCACACGGTCACGGAAAGGACATACAGACGGTACAGAAGATAAACTCTGACTCTCCAGGATGTAATTAGTGTAGTGCTAACCACTACGCTTCCATATATAATTATACATTCTGTGTGTGTATACAGTGCCTATGAAAAGTATTCATTCCTCTTGGAAGTTTTCATATTTGATTGTTTTACAACATTGAATCACAGTGGATTTAATTAACAGAAAAAGATTTTAGTATAAAAGTGAAAGCAGATCTCTACAAAGTGATCTAAATTCATTACAAATATAAATAAAAAATAATTGATTGCATAACTATTCACCCCCTACAAGTCAATATTTAGCAGAGTCACCTTTGGCAGCAATTACAGTCTGTGTGGATAGGTCTCTATCAGCTTTGCACATCTGGGCACTGCAACTTTTCTCCATTCTTTACAAAAGTGCTTAAACTCTCAAATTGCATGGGGATATCGATGCAGTTATAAAGAAGGCAAGACAGCAGCTATATTTTAGTAGGAGTTTGAAGAGATTTGGTAAGTCAACAAATACACTCAAGAACTTCTATAGATGTACCATAGAAAGCATTCTGACAGGCTGCATCACTGTCTGGTATGGTGGGGTGGGGGCTACTGCACAGGACCAAAAGAAGCTGCAGAGGGTTGTAAATCTAGTCAACTCCTTCTATAAAGTACCCAGGACATCTTCAAGGAGCTATGTCTTAGAAAGGCACTATCCATTATTAAGGACACCCAGCACCCAGGACAGGCCCTTTTCTCACTGTTACCATCAGGTAGGAGGTACAGAAGCCTGAAGGCACACAGTTAGCAATTCTTCCCCTCTGCCATCCGATTCCTAAATGGACATTAAATCCTTGGACACTACCTCACTTTTTTAATATACAGTATTTCTGTTTTTTGCATGATTTCTAATCTATTCAATATACATATACTGTATGAAGTATACGGAATAAGATTTACTTATGTATTTACCTTGAGGTGCATGACAAGATAGGCCGAAGCCAGCATAGTTTCATGAAGGGAAGATCCTGCCTCACCAACCTATTGGAATTTTTTGAGGTAATCTCGTATAAGATTGACAAGGGAGAGGCTGTGGATGTTGTGTATTTGGATTTTCAAAAGGCCTTCGATAAGGTGCCGCATATGAGGCTGCTTAATAAGATGAGAGCCCATGGAATTACAGGAAAGATATTGGAATGGGTGGAGCATTAGCTGATAGGCTGAAAGCAAAGGGCGGGAATAAAGGGATCCTATTCTGATTGGTTGCCGGTTACCAGTGGTGTTCCGCAGGGGTCGGTGTTGGGGCCGCTTCTTTTTACGGTGTATATCGATGATTTGGATTATGGATTAAATGGTTTTGTGGCTAAGTTTGCGGATGACACCAAGATAGGTGGAGGAGCAAGAAGTGTTGAAGAAACGGAAAGGTTGCAGAGAGACTTGGTCAGTTTAGGAGAGTAGGCAAAGAAATGGCAGATGAGATACAATGTTGAGAAATGTACAGTTGTACATTTTAGAGGAAGAAATAATCGGGTGGATTATTATTTAGATGGGGAGAAAATTCAAAAATTGGAAGTGCAAAGGGACTTGGGGGTCCTCATGCAGGATACCCTAAAGGTTAACCACCAGGTTGGATCGGCAGTAAGGAAAGCGAATGCTATGTTGGCATTCATTTCAAGAGGAATAGTGTATAAGAGTAAGGAGGTGTTGATGAGGCTCTATGGGGCACTGGTGAGACCTCATTTGGAATGCTGTGTGCAGTTTTGGGCCCCGTATCTTAGAAGGGGTGTACTGATGTTGGAGAGAGTTCAGAGAAGGTTTACAAGGATGATTCCTGGAATGCAGGGGCTAACATATGAGGAGCGTTTGTTGGCTGTTGGACTCTATTCATTAGAGTATAGAAGAATGAGAGGGGATCTCATAGAAACATTTCGAATGTTGAAAGGGCTGGACAGAGTAAATGTGGAAAGGCTGTTTCCCTTGGTGGGTGAGTCCAGGACAAGAGGCCATAGTCTTAGAATTAGAGGGTACCCAGTTAATACAGAGATGAGGAGAGATTTTTTTAGCCAGAGGGTCGTGGATCTATGGAATTCGTTGCCACATACAGCTGTGGAGGCCCAGTCATTGAGGGTGTTTAAGGAGGAGATTGATAGGTATCTAATTAGTCAGGGTATCAAGGGATATGGGGAAAAAGCCGGAAATTGGAACTAGATGGGAGAATAGTTTAGCTCATGGTGGAGTGGCGGAGCAGACTCGATGGCCCGAATGGCCTACTTCTGCTCCTTTGTCTTGTGATCTTGTGATTGATCATTATTATTTTTCCTTCTATGTTATGTATTGCATTGAATTGCTAAGTTAACAAATTTCACATCACAAGCCAGTGATAATGAACCTGATTCTGATCGTGAGGGAACAGCCCTTTTCAAGCCTGGCCACCAATTCTCATTTGGATTGGGGTCTGGACTCTGACTTGGCCAGTCCAGGACATTAATTTTGTTGTTTTTAAGCCACCCTGTGTAACTTGGGCTTTATGCTTGTGGTCATTGTCTTGCTGGAAAACAAATCTTCTCCCAAATCGCAGTTCTCTTGCGGGCTGCATCGGGTTTTCCTCCAGGATTTCCGTGCATTTTGCTGCATTCATTTTACCTTCTACCTTCAGAAGCTTTCCAGGGCCTGCTGCAGTGAAGCATCCCTACAGCATGATGCAGTCACCACCATGCTCAACAGTAGGGATGGTGTTTTTGATGATGTGTGATGTTTAGCTTACGTCAAACATAGCATTTAGTCTGATGGCCAAAAAGCTCAATTTTGGTTTCATCAGTCCATAGAACCTTCTTCCAGATAACTATAGAGTCTCTCACATGCCTTCCAGCAAACTCTAGCCAGAATATCATGATTTCTTTCAACAGTGGCTTTCTCTTTGCCACTCTCCCATAAAGCTGCAACTGGTGAAGCATCCAGGCAACAGTTGTTGTATGCGCAGTCTCTTCCATCTCAGTCACAGAAGCTTGTGTAATTTCTCCAGAGTTGTCATAGATCTCCTGGTAGCCTCCCTCACTCGTCCCCTTCTTGCACAGTCACTCAGTTTTTGAGGATGGCCTGCTCTAGGCAGATTTACAGCTGTGTCATCTTCTTTCCATTTCCTGATAATTGACTTAACTGTACTCCAAGGGATATTCAGTAACTTGGAAATTTTCTTGTATCCATCTCGTGACTTGTGCTTTTCAATAACCTTTTTGTGGAGTTGCTTGGAGTGTTCTTTTATCTTCACGGTGCAGTTTTTGCCAGGATACTGACTCACCAGCAGTTGGACCTTCTACTTCTTCTCCGTCTTGTTTTACAGCGGTTGGCACCCAGCTTAATGGTGCATTACCGCCACCTTCTGCTCCGGAGTGTGCAATAGACTTGCATTCTATATCCCTTCACTCAATATCTCTCTCTCTCTCTCTCTCTCTCTCTCTCTCTCTCACACACACACACACACACACACACACATCCGGTACCTAATCAATTAGCTCGTTTATTTTGGCTTTTTTCTTAAAGATGTGCTGGGTGCATTTCGGCCACCGCTGCATGCTTTGCAGCAATGTATCGGTCTGCGGCCCGGAGGTTGGGGACCACTGCCCTCACCTACACTTTATCCTCCCATTGTTGACCATCCTAGTACCCTATTCCTGTTTATCTGTCATATCCTATAAAAAACCCGTATACCCCTTAAGAAAGCTAAAAATACCCTGACCTGTTCTCTCTCACCCATGCCCAGCAACCCTTTTAATGTGAATTCCTGCACCCCCAATTCCCTTAGATTAATTCTCATCATCTCTCTCTGTAACCCATACTTCCTGCAACTCAGAACTACATGTTCTACTGACTCCTCTTCCTGAAATTCCTCACACAATCCTGTCTGGTGTTTCCCTATCATTTTCAATGTTTTGTTTAACGTACAGTGTCCCAGCCTTAACCTAGTCCCCACAGTCTCCTCTCTTCTATATCCACTACCTACCCTGGTACCTGAAACACTTTTTTGTATTTGATATAAGTGCCTCCCTTTCCCCTCCCTGTCCCATCTTTCTTGCCACATTCGATTGATTTTTTCCCAGATTACACATTTAACCTCTGCTTTACTGATACTAATGTGCATCTCTGGGTTTCCCTCCCTCCCCCTTTTCTTTCTCCCTAGGCCTCCTGTCCCATGATCCTCTCATATCCCTTTTGCCAATCACCTGTCCAGCTGTTGGCTTCATCCCTCCCCCTCCTGTCTTCTCCTATCATTTCGGATCTCCCCCTCCCACTTTCAAATCTCTTACTGGCTCTTCTTTCAGTTAGTCCTGACAAAGGGTCTCGGCCCGAAACTTCGACTGTACCTCTTCCTAGAGATGCTGCCTGGCCTGCTGCGTTCACCAGCAACTTTTATGTGTGTTGCTTGAAATCCCAGCATCTGCAGATTTCCTCGTGTGTGCATTTCTATACTTTCTTTCTTTAACGCCCTCTTTGCCAACTCATCCACCCTCTCATTCCCCTTCACCCCTACATGTGCTGGAACCCATAGAAATTTTACCTGTCCTCCCTGATTTGCAATTCTTGTGACTGACTGAAGGACTTCATAAGGTACATCTTGCTGACTGTTTGAGTGAAAAGACCTTAAGCTTGCTAGAACTGAGGATGAATCTGAACATATCAATGCTTTGGCTTGTCTGGCTTTCTGCACCCATTACAACGCAACCAACACTGCTAGCTTCTCCACTGTATACATCCCTAACTTATTAGATGTTCTTCTGCTGATTCCAATTTCTTTTGCTGGTATTACCACCCCAAACCCTGTCACTCCTGTTTCAGGTTCCTTCGCACCATCCGTATAAATCTGAGTATAATCACTATATTTTTCCATCACATGACAGTTAAATGTACTTACCAAATCAGTTTTATATTTTCCTTTCCTTTTTACCTCTGACAAATGCCAGTCTATGTCAGGCCATACAAGCTTCCATGGAGCTACAACCGGATAAATTACTGAAGGACTTATCCTTAGATCAAACACTCTACGTTCTTTAGCAATATCATTCCCTACACGACTAAAGTTATCCTTCTGAAACCTCCCATTTTCCCAGCACTCCTGCAACACTCCTTTTGCAGGGTGAGAATCAATGTGCCCCTGCAAATTAGCCCAGTAGTTTGCCATCAATTACATCCTTCTTAGTTACAAAGGCATTACTCCCATTTCTACCTGTAGGGCTGACACTGGTTATTTTTTAAAAGCCCCACTGCACACTATCAAAACCTGAGCCTGAATCACATCCAGTTTCCTTATAAGAGACCTAGCTGCTGATCCATATTCTATATTTCCATAGTCCAACATAGATCTTACTAAAGCCACGTACATTCTCTTCAAAGCTGAACAACTTGCTCCCTATTCCCTACCAGTCAGACATCGAATCACGTTTATTACTTTTTTACATTTCTCCTCAACTTTCCTGATATGGTCTGTCCATGTTAATTGTGAGTCAAATATAACTCCCAGAAACTTAAATGATCCAACCCTTTCTAATTCAATCCCTTACATCCTTAACTTCTTCCCAACCTCAGTTCTTTTCCTGGTGAAAAATACATTTTGAGTTTTTTCTACTGAAAATCTACATCCCCAATCATAACCCCACCCCACCAGTTCATCAATTGCTTCTTGTAGTTCCCTGATTATATGCTCCATGTTCCTGCCTCTTTTCCACAAGGCCCCATCATCCGCAAACAGTGACCTACCTATATCCACTGGTACCTTTGTGAAGACATCATTGATCATAATGAAGAAAAGTAACGGGCTAATCACACTACCTTGAGGTGTGCCATTTCCCACTATGTACTGTTTTGATAATTCTGATCCAATCTGAACTTGAATTTTTCTATCAAACAGAAAATCTTTAATCCAATTAAAAACTCTCCCACCAACCCCCATCTTGTGCAGTTTAATTAACAATCCTTCTTTCCACATCATATCATAGCCTTTTTCTATTTTCAAAAACACTGCAACTACTGACTGTTTATTTGCCTGGGCCTTTTTTATTTCAGTCTCTAACCTCATCACTGAGTCCATGGAATTCCTTCCCTTCCTAAAACCACTCTGATAACTTGCCAGCATTCCCCTCTTCTCAAGCTCATACGATAACCTTTCTGTTATCATCCTTTCCATTATCTTACATATATTTGATGTTAGTGCTATTGGTCTGTAGCTAGTGAGTTTTGATGGATCCTTGCCGGGTTTCCTTATTGGAATTACTACTGCTTCTTTCCATGCACTTGGTAATCTGCCCTCCTCCCACACTCTGTTATAAAAATGCAGCAACTTCAAGAGCGCTCCTTCTTCTAGATTTTTTAGCATCACAGAGCATATCAGATCTTTCCCTGGGGAACATACACAAAATGCTGGTGGAATGCAGCAGGCCAGGCAGCATCTATGGGAAGAGGTACAGTTGACGTTTCAGGCCGAGACCCATTGTCAGGACTAACTGAAAGAAGAGATAGTTAGAGGGTTACTTAGTTCCACCAGCATTTTGTGTGTGTTGCACGAATTTCCAGCATCTGCAGATTTCCTCGTGTTTGCGCTTTCCCTGGAGAGGTTGGTCTCAATCTCTTTATTGCTCTCACTATTTCTGCCAACATAAATGGGTCATCAATTATATCATCTGTTTCTTCCCTCCTGTTTAACACACCTGGGTGTTGACTCATTGTTCTTTCCCTTCTCTTTCTCCCTTCTTCAGACAAATTTTCTGAACTGTGTATCTGTACAAACGACTTGGCCATAATGTCAGCCTTATCCCTACTGGAAACTGCAGTTTCCTCCTCAGATATCATTACTGGATATTCCCATTCCCTTCTATCTCCTCCCATCCTCTTAATCATTCCCCATATCTCTCCCACAGGTGTTGTTCTTCCTATTTTGTTGCAAAAACTCCTCCAACTTGCCCTTTTAGCTTGACGTATAGTTCTCACCACTGCCTGTGCCTTCTTATATTGAATCAAATACTGCATATTATGGGTTCTTTTAACTAATCTGAATGCTCTATTTCTGTTTTTTACAGCCTGACAACATTCCTCTGTCCACCATGGTACCAGTTTTCTATTCATCCTATTTTTACTCCTGAGTATAGATCCTTCTGCTGCCATAATAATTGCTGAAGTCACCTGATATTCATGTATATTTCCAGAACTGTCAACCTTTGTCAATGTTTCTTCACTCAACTTCTGGAACTTACCCCAGTCTGCTTTTCCAAACACCCACTGTGGGATTCCACCACCTGGTCTTACTTCAACTCTTTCACCCACTGAACATAAAACTGGGTAGTGATCACTGCTGAAGCAGTCCAAACTCCCCAGTTACTAACTCCAGCCAAGTTATTAGACACTAACGTAATATTTAATACTGACTCAGTTCCTGTTATTATGTTTATTCTTGTTCCTCCACCATCATTCATACACACCAAATCCCTTTCTTCCACCAAATCTTCAGTTACCTTTCCATTTGAATCTGTAATCGGATCCCCCCATATTGTGCTGTGAGCATTGAAATCTGCACACCACACTACTTTATGTCTATTTTGTCCTTGTATCCTTAATAGGCTGTCCAAATCTAACCTTTTACATGGATTGTAGTAGCTAATTATAAATCTCCCTCCCCTCTCTCCCACATTCCACCATGATGTATTCCTGATCATCTCCTTTTTCCAGTACCCTATATGGTATACCTTGGTTGACTAACATAGCACAACCCCCTCCTCCCCCTAGATTTCTATTTTTCCTTTTCATTGTATACCCATATACCACAAAGTCTAAAGTTGGTTTCAACCAAGTTTCCTGAATACACACTACATCCGGTTTTACAACCATTTCTTTAATAATGTGCTTGAATTCCTGGCTATTGGCCTGTAAGCTCCTTGCATTCCATTGCAAAAGAATCACCATAATTAATATTAACCAACCCATGACACTTCCTGGCTTGACTGATTAGTGAGGTTCTCCCTCACTTCCTCCCATGTCAGTCCTGCTAACCCTAAATGGTTTACTGCTGCTTTGACCACCAGCTGAATTTTGTCACTTTTTGACCTTACCCCAGCCGTACTATTAATCACTCCTGCAATCAATGTTACTAGAGCCTTTTTGTATACATAAATCCTGTCATTTGTTCTTTGTTGCATCTCTCGCATCCCTATTGCTCCCTGTTCATTAGGAGCATTATTCTATTCTCTTGACTTTCTTACAGCTTCTGCATAAGTGATCTTTCTTTTCACTCTTATTTCTTGAATTTTATTCTCCTGTCTCGTAACCTCACACCCACTATATGCCACATTATGAGCTCCTCCACAATTGCAGCATTTTGGTTGAACTCCTGTTCCGCACTTTCCATATTCATGATCACCCCCACATCTAGCACCTCTCCTCTGCCTTTTACAGTTTTTAGCTATGTGTCCAAAACTTTGACAATTATAGCACCTCAGTGGCTTTGGCACATACACCCTTACTGGGTAACGCATGAAACCCAGGAACACCTTCCTCGGCACTCTTTCTTCAAATTCAATCAATACTGTTTCGCTTTTCTTTTTCATTCCCTCCTTTGTTGTTTTCAGTCTTTGAACATTCCTTACTTTTCCTCCTTTGATATTCCTCTTTAACTCCTCCATACCTATACTCATTGGTACCCCCGTGATCACTCCTTTACATCCACCGCCGTTTCATGCTCCCACCCTCACTGTGTATTCCACCTTGTATTTCACTATCTCTTTTAGCTTGAGCGCTTTCTCAAGTTGTTCCTCATTCGCACATCTTACCAATAGGTTGCCATCACTAAGGGCTTCTGCAGATACTATTTCCCCTATCTTATTTGCCAGAGTTGTTGTTAGCACAAACGGGTTAATTTTCTTCATGTTTCCTTGAGCCTTCTCCTAATTATGACAACAGCCCTCCGGTGAAAAATGATATTGTATCGGTTAAATAGAGGCCGTGAACAATTCTGATTTGATGGAGAATGGACGTGAAAGCACAGAGGAACATCTGGAGAAATTTCTGAAACGCTTGATCGCTGCTGTCGTTACTGCGTGGTCGGGAATCTTTCGGAGGGTAGGCCTCAAAATCCCCGGCTTTGCCTGCTGTTGGCGACCGAGGTTGAGGTCAAATTGTTCGGACAGAGATGGCGCTCAGTACTCGGTGTCGGAGAGCTGATCAGAGCTCGAAGTTTTCGGATGACTCAGAGTTGGACTGTGGTCGGCATGGCAGGGAGAGTTCTTCCTTCTCCCGTCTGCATGAGATGTGGGACATTTGAGAGACTTTGAACTTTTACTGTGCTCATGGACTTCTTCATCAAGTTATGGTATTGTTGCACTGTTGTAACTGTATGTTATAACTATGTGGTTTTGTCAGTTTTTTTCAGTCTTGGTCTGTCCTGTGTTTTGTGATATCACACTGGAGGAAATATTGTATCATTTCTTAATGCATGCATTACTAAATGACAATAAAAGAGGACTACATGTCTTCATAATCTAATCTAATCTAACCTTCTCTCTGAACTTGTTCATCTTACTCACTTTCAGAGCTCTCTCCACTGTCATTTCTTATTCTTTTATTCCCTTTGTCTCGGTTTTCATTCATCCGTCCCCTCACTATCTCCTCATTCCCTTTATTTCTCCCTTCACAATAATCCATTTCTCCCCAGCTGCCTACCTCTGATCCTGAATACCTATCCCACTCCTTCTCCACTCTCTTTCCCTCAACCCCCCCCTCGCCTGGTCCACCATTACCGGAACCACACAACCCCCTCCCAGCAATTCCCTCTCTTTCCCCACTCTCTTTCCCTCAACAAGTTCTGCAACCACATTCACGCATGCATCCACTGGACTCCCCAGCTGGACCTTCTAGATACAGGTGTATTTTCACTACAATCAATTGAAATACCTCAACTGTACACAGGTGATCTCCATTTAACTAATTATGTGACTTCTAAAACGAATTGGCTGCACCAGTGATGATTTGTTGTGTCATATTAAAGGTGAATACTTATGCAATTGATTATTTTGTGTTTTATATTTTTAATTAATTTAAATCATTTTGTAGAGATCTGTAGTTTTCACTTTGACACGAAAGAGACTTTTTGTGTTGCAGTATCAAAAAAGCCAAAATAAATCCACTGTGATTCAATGTTGTAAAACAATAAAACATGAAAACTTCCAAGTAGGGGGAGTACTTTTTATCGGCACTGTTTATTTCACAGTGAAAGGTTTCGTTTTGCATGTCTTACATACAGATGCAAAGACCTGGAGAAGATATTCGGTATGAAGATGAAAGTGATGTTGTTTTAGTGTGACGGTTAAACTAAAAAGAATGGAATTTGACTAACATAGTGGTGACTGCCCAGAAGATGGCAATGGCAAACCACTTCTGTAGAAAAGATTTGCCAAGAACAGTCGTGGTCATTGAAAAGACTGATCACCCACGTCATGCGACAGAGCACATAATGATGATGATGCATGGTTACAGCTGCTTAGTTCCATTAGAGGTTTGTTATAATTTTAGTTGCACATCCAAAATTAAGGAGGAAATGTTGGAAATGCTTAGCAGGTCAAGTGGCATTCGTAGAGAGACATACAATTAATGTTGCAGTCATATTGATGAAGGTAGAGCAGTGGATGTGGTGATAATATGGATTTTAATAAGGCATTTGATAAGATTCCCATGGTAGACTCATTCAGAAAGATGGAAGACATGGGATCCATGGAAACTCGGTTACGTAGATTCAGGATTGTCTTGCCCACAGAAGGCAGAGCGTGCCTGTAGATGGAGCGTGTCCTGCCTGGAAGTCGGTGACTAGAGTTGTCCTGCAGAGATCTGTTCTAGGTCGCCCGCTTTTTGTGATTTTTATAAATGAGTTGGATGAAGAAATGGAAGAGTAGGTTAGTATGTTTTGAGATGACATGAACAATGGTGGAATTGTGGATAGTGTGTTATAGTGGGTCATTGACGGGAAGAGAAGGTGAAGTTCAACTTGGAAAACTAAAGTTTCACTTTGGAAGTTCAAGCATGAAGGCAGAATACAGAGTTTATAGCAGGATTCTTATCAAATTGAATTGACTTTATTTCTTACATCCTTCACATGCATGAGGAGTAAAAATCTGTGCGTTACGTCTCCGTCTAAATGTGCAATGTGCAAGCAAAGTAGTTTATAAAAATAGAACAGTCAATGTAACATAGAAATACACTCGAATCAGCGTGAGTTAATCAGTCTGATGGCCTGGTGGAAGAAGCTGTCCCGGAGCCCGTTGGTCCTGGCTTTTATGCTGCGGTACCGTTTCCTGGATGGTAGCAGCTGGAATAGATTGTGGTTGGGGTAACTCAAGTCCCCAATGATCTTACAGGCCCTTTTTACACAACGGTCTTTGTAAATGTCCTGAATCATGGGAAGTTCACAACTACAGATGCACTGGGCTGTCCGCACCACTCTCTGCAGAGTCCTGCGATTGAGGGAAGTACAGTTCCCATTACCAGGCAGTGATGCAGCCAGTCAGGATGCTCTCAATTGTGCTCCTGTAGAAAGTTCTTTGGATTTGAGAATCTATACCAAACTTTCTCAATCACCTGAGGTGAAAGAGTTGTGCCTTTTTCACCACACAGCTGGTGTGTACAGACCACATGAGATCCTGAGTGATGTGGATGCCGAGGAACTTAAAGCTGTTTACCCTCTCAACCCCAGATCCATTGATGTCAGTATGGGTTAGCAAACACCCCACCCTGCAAAAACTCATTTCAGGGAGGTAGCACCATCAATTTGCAGGAGACTTCCGGGAGAGGTGGGATGTCTGCAATAGAGTAGCTCCTTAGCAGCTGGACAGCTAGTTTAAATAACATTAGCTATGCTAATGAACGAATGACACCTGTTAAACTTACCTTAAAATGTCTTTTACAGTCCTAACCCACCATGGGCAATAGAAAAGTCACTGTTGCAAACAGTGCCGTGAGCAACACTGTCATTATTTTGACCCCTATTAGGCAGGGGTGCACTTTAGTGTAGTCTGGGGTGACATATGTTTTATATTTTTTTGGAACACTCTGCCATGGCGTGCTCTCAAGCATTCTCGCTTGCTTTCTGTCTCGCTCGCTCTCTCGCTCACTTGCCTTCGCTCCCTCGCGCACGCTCTCTCTTATGGTCGCTCTCACGCTCTCTCTTGCTTTTCTCTCGCTCACTCTCAAAAAAATTGATTTCCGTGATATTGTATATAATTTGCGGGCATCAGGGAGCCACTATTAATATGCGGGAGACTCCCGGAAGTTCCGGGAGAGGTGGGATGTGTGGGTTAGCCAGTCTCCATTCCTCCTGTAATCCACAACCAGCTCCTTTGTTTTCGCAATATTGAGGGAAGGTTGTTTTCTTGACACCACTGTGTCAGAGAGGTGACTTCTTCCCTGTAGACCACACCGTTATTGTTTGAGATAAGGCCAATCAATGTAGTGTCGTCAGCAAATTTAATTAGAAAATTGGAGCTGTGGGTGGCGACACTAGTCATGGGTATACAGGGAGTAAAGGAGAGGACTCAGTATGCAGTCCTGAGGGGCACCTGTATTGAGAGTCAGAGGGCTGGAGGTGAGGGAGCCCACTCTTACCACATGCCGGCGATCTGCCAGGAAGTCCAGGATCCAGCTGCACAAGACAGGGTCAAGGTCAAGGTCTGTGAGCTTCCTGTCGAGACTGGATGGAATTATGGTGTTGAATGCTGAACTGTAGTCCAAGAACAGTATTCTCACATAAGCATCCTTCTTCTCCAGATGTGTAAGGGCGGTATGTAGAGCAGTGGGCATTGTATCGTCTGTTGATCGGTTGTGTTAGTAGGCAAATTGTAGGGGGTCCAGTGTGGGTGGTAGCAAGCTGCAGATGTAATCCTTGACCAGCCTCTCAAAGCATTTGCTTATTATTGAGATGAGTATGACAGGAGGCCACTCATTCAGGCATTTTACCTTGGTCTTTTTTAGTACAGGGACAATTGTGGATAATTTGAAGCAGGAGGGCACTTCACACTGGGAGAGGGAAAGATTAAGAATGTCAGTAAACACAACTGTCTGTTGTGCTGCACATATCCTGAGTACTCACCCTGGGATGCCGTCCGGTCCCGCAGCCTTGCGACTGTCCACTCGTTGGAAACATCAGCGTACCTCAGCCTCAGAGATGACCAGGTTGCAGGTTGTAGTGGTGGCTTTCCTCGAACACTCAGAGTTAGCGGCATTGAACGGAGCGTAAAAGAGATTGAGCTCATCTGGGAGAGAGGCTGCGATGTTGGCAGCACCACTGCGTTTGGCTTTGAAGTCTGCGATGGTATGCAACCCTTGCCACAAATCACGTGTGCTATTTGTTGTGAATCTTGACTCAGTCTCGTCCCTGTATTGTTTCACAGTCTTGATAGCTTTGCGCAGATTGTAGCTGCTTTTCTCGAACTCCTGCTGATTGCCGGCAATGTAAGCTCTATATCGCACAGTAAGTGCTGCTCGTACGGAACTATTGATCCAGGGTTTCTGGTTCAGGAAGAGCCTGGCCGACATCTGGGGGACAACATTGTCGATGCACTTCCGTGAGCTCAGAGACATCCTCATCAATGAAGACATTCCAGTTGACGTCATTGAAGCAGTCCTGCAGTGTGGAGGCTGATTGGTTGGACCAACAGTGGACGGTCTTAACTATGGTCGTGTCTTGTTTCAGCTTCTGCCTGTATGTTGGCAAAAGCAGGATCAAAGAGTGATCTGATTTTCCAAAAGCTGGGCGAAGGAGAGCTTTGTAAGCATTGTGGAAGGGAGTGTAGCAATGGTCAAGCGCCAGTGGAGGAACAGAGGCACCTTGCTGTTCATGTCATCGATCCCTCAGTGTTGCAGTGCAAGTTGATAGGGTGGTTCAGAAGGTGTATGGTTTGTTGATCTTCATTAGTCAGGGGGTTGAGTTCAAGAGCCACGAGGTAATGTTGCAGCTCTATAAAATTGATTAGACCACACTTGGAGTATTGTCAAGAAAATCTACAGATGCTGGAAATCCAAGCACAAAATACTGAAGAAACTCAGCTGGTTAGGCAGCATCTATAGAAAAGAGTAAACAGTTGATGCTGCCTGACCTACTGAGTTCCTCCAGTATTTTGTGTGTGCTTCTCGGAATATTGTGTTCCGTTCTTTTCGTGTCATTATAGGAAAGTTGTGGAAGCTGTAGAGAGGCAGCAGAGGAGGTTGACCAAGTTGCTGCCTGGATTAGAGAACATGTTTTATGAGCATGGGTTGAGCAAGCTCGGGAACTCTGGATAGAAGGAGGATGAGAGGTGACTTAATAGAAATGTACAAGATGTTAACACGTAGAGAGAGAGTGGACAGCCACTGCCCATTTTCAAAGGTGGAAATGACTAATAATAATTTTAAGGTGATAAACAGAAAAGCAGGTCAGGCAGCATCTGTGGAAAAGAGTAAACAGTCAATGTTTCAGGCCGAGACCCTTCATCAGGACTGTGTTTCAAAGATGCTTTCCTGGCCTGCTGAGTTCCTCCAGCACTTTGTGCGTATTACTTTGAGTTTCAGCATCTGCAGATATTCTCTTGTTGATAATTTTAAGGTGTTTGGGCTGACGTCAGAGGTAATTTTTTAACACAGAGAATAGTGGATGTGTGTAATGCACTGCCAGGGGTGGTGGTAGAGACACATACATTTGGGACATTTAAGAAACTTAGATAGGCACATCGATGAAAGAAAAATGGAGGGCTATGTGGGAGGGATGGTTAGATTGATCTTGGAGTAGGTTAAAGGGTGGTAGGCAATATTGTGGGCTGAAGAGCCAGTACTGTACTGTTTCAGGAGGTTGCTCAATGGCTTCAGAATTTGAAAAAGTTAAAAGTCAAACACATTTCAAAGAACAAGGCAGGGTGGCAAAAAGAAAAAAGGAGCTGAGTGATTCTAACATATTTTCATTGTTATATTTAGAAGTTCAATAAAGGCTTAATAACACAAATGGTGGTCATTGTGATGGCTGACATAAATAAAGCCTTATGAGACAAGCTGTTGTGCCCAGGTAGATGTAACTAAAAGGAGAAAGAGGGAGCAGAATGGGAGCTGCAATTCTGCAACTGCTGGAAATCTGAGGTGAGGTGGAATCCTGGATGCTGAGAACTAGTAACGTCTGTTGGTTGCATGAGTAGCTGCCACACTAAGGTGGTTTGAGTGCTTGTAGAGATGTAATAGTGTGTTGTGTTCAATCACAGCCTGGTTTGGAAACATCAACGCCCAAGGATGGAAAAGTCTACACAAATTGGTGGACTCAGCCTAGTCCATCACAGCCAAAGCCCTCCCTACCATGGAGCAGATCTACAGGGAGCGCTGTCACAGGAAAGCAGCATCCGTCATCAGGGACCCCCCACCACTCAGGACTTGCTCTTTTCCCACTGCTGCCATTGGGAAGGAGGTACGGGAGCCTCAAGACTCACACCACCAGATTCAGGAAGAGTTATTACCGCTCAACCATCAAACTGATTCCACAACCTACAGACTCACTTTCAATGACTCGTGTTCTTAGTATAATTTATTTACCTATTTATTTATTATTTTTGTATTTGCATAGACTGGTTTCTGTTACACATTGGTTGTTTGTCCGTCTTTATGTGCAGTTTTTCATTGATTCTGTTCTATTTGTTCTACTGTGAATGCCCACCAAGAAAATGAGTATAGTATATGGTACACATATGTACTTTGATAATGAATTTACTTTTAACAGTTAAACTTTGAGAGTTCCCTGTGGGATGTTGAAATAGGTGAGGGATATTTGTATGGTAGCTGGGCCCAGTGGTGTCATGGTCCAGTCCGTGAAGTCCACATTCCGGGTCACGGTCCGGTCCATCGCTCCTTATTCCAGGTTTTCCCTTGTCCTGTTGTGTGCCTTAATTGAGGCACATGATTCCCATTTTGGGCTGGCTACATAAACAGCTCCTGAGTTCAGCTTCAGGGGCTGGCTGACTTCCCCATTTAGTGAAATGATTCTGGGTCTGAGTGAGAAATTAAGGGCTGCGGTGAGTGGAGTTGTGACTGGAAAATGGCGGAGAGAGAGAACATCAAGGAAAGAGCCAAGCTGTTGAAGGAAGTTTTTGGCGAGAGTGGAAGTGAACTAGAGATGGAGGTCGGTGGGAAAGAGGAACGGAATGGAAAGAGGAAGAAAAGAAAGCAGAGGTACGAGATATCAAACTCTGAGGAGTCAGCGGATGATCAAAACAGGACAGCAAAACAATGGAAAGAAGATGAGATTAAAGCAATTACAAAACTAAGTGAAGATGGGGCATCTTTTGGTGATTGGAACCCGATTCATTTGACGAAGGTGCTCAACAAAATTATAGGCGAGATTAAAGGAGCAAAGATTTTACCAAATGGATCACTATTAGTGATTTGTCGGGATAGTGCTCAGCAAGGTAAAGTGATAAGATTATGTAAAATAGACGGCAAAGAGGTACAATGCTCAATACCCAACAATAGAAGGTGGACTAGAGGAGTTATTTCGGGGATACCAACAGAAGTTACTATGGATGAGATTAAACAGAACATAAAAGGAGCAAAAATTATTGAGGCCAAACGTTTGAAAGTTACAAGAAACAGGAATAAGTATGATAGTTTATCAGTAATGATTAACTTTGATGAAGAGAGATTGCGGACTAACGTTTACTTAGGGTACATGTGTTATGCGGTTAGGATATATATACCATCGCCTTTAAGATGCTATAAATGTCAGAAATTCGGGCACATCTGCAGGGGAAAACAAAGATGTGGGAGATGCGCTGGAGAATATGAATATGGGAAATGTGAAGCGGGCGCTAGGCTGAAATGCTGCAATTGTGGCAAGGAACACAGTGCAGCTTATCGAGGGTGCACTTACAGCAAGAAGGCGGCTGAGATACAATATGTAAAAGTAACTCAAGGAATCAGTTATGCAGAGGCAGTGAAAGAATTTGATGAAAAAAGGCTGTCAAGCAAACATACAGGGAATAATAAACTGGTGAATTGTGAGAGCTGTAATATGAAAAATAAGGATACACTATTAATGAGTAGAAAGGATTTCGTGGTTTTTATGGTGGATGCAATTAATTGTTCAGCGCAAACAAACAAAAGAACTGAGAAAATTAAAATTATCGTCAAGTCTGCAGAAAAGTATCTTGGTATTAAAGGGATTAGGTGGGAAGAAGTCAAAGAAATGCTGAATGGAGGACCCAACAGGTCACAGGCAGGGGAGATGGAATCTTAATGGCAGTATATTTATTGCAAATGGTCAAGGATTTAAGAAATGTTTCAGAACTTAAGGAAAATCTTCAGATTTTATGGTTGAAGCCCAGGGTAAATGTGCAGAACTCCAACAACAAATAGAAGTACCCGACAAGAACAACGGTGAGTTGGAAAGAGATTGGAAAATGGAGGAAATTATTAGAAGGATACAAAAGGAAAAGGAATTTGTTGCAAAGTGAATTATCTACATTCGGATTATAAAATGTAAATGTGCAGGCTACGATCCAAGAAAAGGAAAACCTGAAAAAGCAGATAGACTTGGAAAAACAGCAATTTTAAAAGTATAACGTGCGATAATTACTATTATTTAACAAGACGATTTTAGTCTTACAAGTGATGTAGATGAAATCAATGTAATTGAGGTAATGCAACTACATGAAAACATGTGACAAAATTAGGGAAGAATAGCAGTTTGCGGCATTATCTAATGAGTTCATTAAGCATTCATGAGGAATTGCAACTACAGAGTGATGCTAATCGAGAACCGCAGGCTGAACTAGATTGTCTAAAGTAAAGAACTCCAGGACATATTTGGTTGGAACACAAGTAGTCTAGCAGGTGGGGGTAATGCACTGAGAACTGGTTGCCAACCGCCATAAAACAAAGAAGAAGAAGAAGCTTAGATAGATAGATAGATATACTTTATTGATCCCGAGGGAAATAGGGTTTCGTTACAGCTGCACCAACCAAGAATAGATCATAAATATAGCAATACAAAAACCACAAACAATCAAACAACAATATGCAAACTATGCCAGTTGGAAATAAGTCCAGGACCAGCCTATTGGCTCAGGGTGTCTGACCCTCCACGGGAGGAGCTGCAAAGTTCAATGGCCACAGGCAGGAACAACCTCCCATGACGCCCAGTGTTGTATCTCGGTGGAATATGGCCGGAGTCCAACAGCAAAAACTGCAATATCCGGGCTACAAACTCATTCCTCGATTGTAATATGACCAGGATTGCACCACTCGTTGTTAACCAGAACAGCAAGCCCCCAACTTCTCTATGCTTACTGCTCTCAATGCACTTCCAGTCAGCCCGAACGGTCTGGAAGCCCTCCATGGAAAAGTCTTGGTCGGGTATGTCCTCGTGCAGCCACGTTTCAGCAAAACACACAACACTACTCTCCGGAAATGTTCTCTGACTCCTGGCCAGCACCGTCAACTCGACTATTTCATTACACACTGAACTCCTCTTCTCCATAAGTCTCTGTTGTCTTTCCTCGCCTTTGTGATGCCCCTCTGCATCCTCTGTGTGTTTTCCTCCATATTTCAGCAGGGGTGTCCGCCGCTCTGTTCGCTAAACCTGCTCTGTTCTGCTTCAGGGGCTGGACTGTTCCCTTCACCTTCCTCCTGAAGCCTTGCCTGCGTCCTTGCCTGTATCACTGTTAAGTTCTACCGCCGGAACAAGACCAGAGCCTTGCTGGGTCTAGATAAGGAACTGTCCATTGTTGTTTGGAACTGTCTTTGTGTCCACACCTTTGCTAGGTAGGTCTGGCCGTTTGCCGCTACCTTGTGTTGGGAAATGTATCTCTGTGTTCTGTGTATGAGTCCTGGCCCTACGTCCTGTCTCCCAAGACCAAGGCTCTGTTCTGCATTCCTGTCTCCCAAGACCAAGGGTCTGTGTTCTGCATTCCTGTCTCCCAAGACCAAGTCAAGGCTTCGGGGTCTTGTCCTGTCCTTGTGCCTCGCCCAACTGAGGAGTAGCTCGCTCGGCCTGGTGCTGGGGTTCCTTCGTCCTGTCCAGGAGTCTCTTGTCCTGTCCAAGCCGCGTCCAAGAACTTCGTCCTGTCGAAGCCACGTCCAAGAACCTCATCCTGTCCAAGTCAAGGCTTTGTGTTCTCGTCCTGTTCATGTGCCTCATCCTGTGCAGGAGTTCCTTGTCCTGTTCTGTAGCCACGTCCTGTCCTTGCCAAGATCCTAGTCCCGAGTCCTAGCCTAGACCCGGGTTCCAGTTCGGAGTCAAGACCCAGGTTCCAGTTCCGAGTCAAGACCCAGGTTCCAAGTTCCAATCAAGACCCAGATTCTGGGTCCTTGTCCAGGCTCTGGTTCTGGAGTTCTGTGTCACTAGTCCAGGTTCCTTGTTCCTAGTTCCTTCTCCGGGTTCCGTGTTTCTTGTCCATGTCCTAGCCCAGGCCCTGCATCCTAGTCTCATCTGGGGCCTATGTCAATGTCCAGCGTCCTTTCTTCCCCACTTCCCTTGCTTTCTTGACACTCTGAATCCTGTTCCTAGTACCTCAGTGTCTGTGTCTTGCATTTGGGTCTGCCTCCAGCACTCCCCTCCTCATATGACAGATGGAGTACCTGGTCAGAAGTTCCCACCTGCTTCAAAAGAGCAACAATTATACCAGTGTCGCAGAAGGGCAGTGTGAGCTGCCTTAATGATTATCATCCATTAGCACTCACAGCTACGGTGGTGTAATGCTTTAAGAGGTTAACCATGTCTAGAATCAACACCGTTCTCAGCAAGGAACTGGACCCACTGCAATTTGCCTATCGCCACAATATGTCTAGAGCAGATGTGATCTCAATGGCTCTCCACGCAGCCTTGGATCACCTGAATAAGGCAAATACCCATGTCAGGCTCTGTTTATTGACCACAGCTCAGCATTTAACACCAAGATTCTGATAGTCCTGATCGAAAAGCTACATAACCTAGGCCTCTGCAACTGGATCCTCAACTTCCTAACTGGAAGATCACAATCTGTGTGGATTGGAAATAACATCTCCACCTCACTGACAATCATCACTGGTGCACCACAGGGATGTGTGCTTAGCCCACTGTCCTACTCTCTCTACACCCACGACTGTGTGACTAGGCATGGCTCAAATGCCATCTATAAATTTGCTTATGCCATCCATTGTTGGCAGAATTTCAGATGGTGTATGGGGGTGAGATATACTAGTTAGTTGAGTGGTGGCACAGCAAATAACAGCCTTGCACATCAGCAAGACGAAAAAGCTGATTATGGACTTCAGGAAGGGTAAGATGAGGGAACATGAACCAATCTTCCTAGGGGCATCAGAAGTGGAGAGAGTGAGCAATTTCAAGTTCCTGGGTGTCAATATCTCTGAAGACCTAACTTGGATGCAACATCTTGATGCAACAATAAGGAAGGCAAGACAATGGCTGTATTTCATTAGGAGTTTGAGGATATTTGGTTTGTCAACAAAAACACTTCAAAACCTCTACAAACATACCGTGGAGAGCATTCTGACTGGCTGCTTCACCATCTGATATGGGGGGTGAGGGGAGAGTGCACTACTGCAAAAGATTGAAGGAAGTTGCAGAAACTGATGAAGGGTCTCAGCCCAAAACATTGACAGTTTACATAGATAGATGCTGCCTGGCTTGCTGAGTTCCTCCAGCATTTTGTGTGTATTACTTTGATTTCCAACATATGCAGATTGTAACTTATACAATTACTCATCTCCATCACGGGTACTAGCCTCTGTAGTATCCATGACATCTACAAGGAGTGGTGTTGCAGAAAGGCAGCTTCCATCACTAAGGACCCCCACCACCCAGGGCATGTCCTCTTCTCATTGTAACTGTTGAGAAGGAGGCACACACTCAGCAATTCAGGAACAGCTTCTTCCCAGACATTCACTCATGAATACTACCTCACTACTTCTTTTTATTTCTGTTTCTCTTGCACTACTTATTTTAACTTAACTATTTAATGGAAATAGCCTAGTGGTTAGCACATCGCCTTACAGTGCGAGCTGTAAAATCAGGCTTCAATTCCCACTGCTGTCCACAAGGAGTTTGTATTTTCTCCCTGTGACTGCATGGCTTTCCTCAGGGTGCCCCGGTTTCCTCCAATATTCAAAAGATATATGGGTTAGGGTTTGGAAGTTGTAGGCATGCTATGTTGGCACCTGCAGCATAGCATCACTTGCGGGCTGTCGCAGTACATTCTTGGATTGTGTTGGTTATTGACACAAAATGATGTGTGTTTTGATGTACAGATAACAAATAGAACAGTACAGCACAGGAACAAGCCATTCAGCCCACAATGTTGTGCTGACCAACTAAAAACTAAATCAAAAACTAAACCCTCTTACCTACACAATGTCCATATCTCTCCATCCTCCTCACATCCATGTGTATACCTAGACTCCTCCTAATATCCTCTAATGTATTTGCCTCTACTTGTTACAAGGTGGGCATTGAGAGGCAGACCCAAATGCAAGACTCAGACACTGAAGTACTAGGAACAGGACTAGGTGTGTCAAGAAAGCAAGGGAAGTGGAGAAGAAATGACACTGGACAAGACACAGGCCCTGGGTGAGACTAGCATACAGGGCCTGGGCTAGGACTAGACTAGGAAAGCGGGACCTGGATGAGGAACAAGGAACTTGGAACCTGGACATGGACTCCGAGCCAGAGACTGGACAGGGACCCGGAACCTGGGTCTTGACTTGGGCGCAGACTCTGGATCTAGGCGAGGACAAGATGTGGCAAGACAACAGGACTGGACGTGGCGGCAGGACGTGGGACCAGAACTGGATGAGGACATGAAGCTAAGACTTGGACTTGGGAGACTGGAACACAGAGCCTTGGTAATCTTGGGAGACAGGAATGCAGAACACAGAGCCTTGGTCGAGGGAGAACAGGAACGCAGAGCCTTGGTCGAGGGAGAACAGGAACATGGAACACAGAGCCGGACCCCTCCTTGGGAGCAGGACTTGGGGCCGGGGCTGTACAAAGAGTCAGGACCCCTCCTAGGGAGCAGGATGTAGGGCCGGTACTCATACACAGAACACTGTGAGACAGATCTCCACTCAGGGTAGCGGCAAACGGCCGGACCTACCTAGCGAAGGCACGGACACAGAGACAGTTCCCAACTCAAGGTAGTGGCAAACGGCCGGACCTACCTAGCAAAGGCGAAGACACAAAGAGACAGTTCCAAACAATGAAAGACAGTTCCTTATCTAGACACAGCAAGGCTCCGGTCTTGCTCTGGCAGTAGAACTTGACAGCAAGAATAGGCGGCAGGTAGCAGGCGAGGCTTCAGGCGAAAGGTGGCAGGGGAGGCTTCAGAAGGAAGGGGAAGGGGAGGGAACAGTCCAGCAACTGAAGCTGAACCCAGGAGCTATTTATGTAGCCAGCCCAAAATGAGAATCATGTGCTTCAATTTAGGCACCCAACAGAACAAGGGAAAACCAGCAAACCTGGAATAACAATGGATGGACCAGTCCGTGAACCGGAATGCGGACTTCACAGACCGGACCATGACACTACCACCATACCAAGCAGCCAATTCCAGGCATTCACGACTCCCTGAGTAAAAAACCTAACCCTCTCATCATCTTTGAATCTACCCTCTCTCACCTTCAATGCATGTCCTCTGGTATTCGACATTTCTACCCTCAGATAAAGATACTCCCTGTCCACTCTATCTATGCCCTTCATAATTTTATAAACCCCTATCAGATCTCCCCTCACCTCCACTGCTCCAAAGAAATCAAACCAAGTTTGCCCAGCCTTTCATGATAGACATAAAGCTAATCTTTGAAGAGGGAACCTGTTGAGCTAAGTCCCATGACAAACAACAAATAACTCAGAGTGGATCGCATTTATTTTACTTGCAGCAAGGGGAGACCATCACTGCATAAGCATCGAAGATAGTTTCCATAGTCACTACTTTATACACAAGTGCAACCACCCACATCGCAGTTCAAGGAGAGGGCACATACTGTCCTTCTGCTTAATCAGTGTATTTGGCATTGTTCCAGTAACACATCTGTGAGTGCAGTTTGGCATAATGTTCAGTGAACACTATGAGCAAAACACTCTGGCACCATACAGGTTCCATTTTGCTACAGACAAAAAAAAAGCTATTTTGTTATTAAAGTACATTTCTATATTCCATCCTTTTTGTTATTTCATGATAACACTACATTTCACTAAATACAGTGATAGAAATGCCCATATATATGTATATAAAGCTATGATACAGTTTCAAAGCCCTACCCAAAATTAGCTTTTCATTCATCTATTTCAATGAGTACCAATTCCTTTCCTTAATACCCTCTCCTTCATTCTGTTATTTCACACAAAAATCATAAAAGAATAATATCCATTATTATAATACCAATAGTTATACCATAGTACAGAATAGTTGCCCACCATACTCCCAGCCTCCTAAATGGCAACCATCCACCCCCTGGGGTGTAATAATTGTGATCCCCTACTTTCTTAATCTCTTTAGTAGTTTCTCGTATGTGGGTTGCCAAGTTAGTCATATTTTCTGATTTGTCAGGAATGTAAGTACAATGTTCTTTCCCTATCAAGCCACAAGTGTCCCCTTTTTCTGATAGAATAAAATTCAAAGCCATTCTGTTCTTCAATTCTACTGTACAAACAGCAATCAATTCTGCTGACAACTTGTTGGGTTTGACCAAGGGCATAGGCGGTCTCATTCACTATTTTCTCCAAAGCCAATGCTATATTAATTAATTGCACAGTTCCATACATGGGAAAGGCTATCATCTAAACTCTTTCAGCTTCCATGATAGTCCGTTTGTTACTCCAGCCAACAGAGGCAGAGTGCCCATGCAAAACACTGAGATGGTGTATGTACGGCACCACATATCCCAGATAGCAGCAACTGTACCGAGCCAAGGGTAAGCCCTGGAGCCACATATTCAGTAGGTACCATTAGGAGTCCAAGGAGAACCCAATTGTGCAATACCATTTGATGTAGTTGCATTCATTCCGTGGTAGTGTTTTGTCTCACACTGAACTATATCTCACCAACTGATTGGACTTGTGCTAATTATGTTGTCTACACCAACATTCTTTCCCCTTCCTTTCTGGTTGAGGAGTTGTTCTCAGAGTCAGGATCTTAGAATTAAGGAAGTTGTAGGGAGGGAAGTAACAGCCCTTAAAACATTGAGGATCTTTAAGGGTGAAGCCCCTGTTCCTAAAGGTTGTATTGTTATGGGGTGAGGTGCACTAGAACGTACTACCCCTTCCCTGCTTTCCCCAAAGTAGGATGCCAAAGCCCGAGAGGTCAAACACATTTCTCCAACAACCCCTTTCTTTTCTATTGAAGGAGGTCGCATTAATCACATTCCCTCTGCAGCATGGCGAGGAGTTCCAATACTGATCCAGCAACTGGACCCACTAGTCATGTTTGCATACTCAGATGTGTCACGGGGCCGCCCGTCACAGATCGGAGTTACCACAATCGCCCTTCTGAGCAGGGCCATCAGTGGAGTGTTTAGGGGCCTAATGCAAGGTGTGTATCCACAAAAGCCTTTCTTTTAGCTATATCAGTTATTAGCAGTACCTGGAACGGTCCTTCAAACTGAGGTTGCAAACTTTCCTCTTGAGTCTATGTCATCTCCAGGCTCTATGTCGTGACGCCTGGTGTTGGACGTCAGTTATTGTGCTTCCCTCACCTGTTAATGACACTTGGTGATACTTTTTTTGTCAAGGATACACAATGGGCTACATGCTTTCATCCAAATTATTTTTGCCAATTTGCTTAACTCCTGGTGGTGCACTGGCTGACCCAGTATGATTTTGTGGGGGGGAGGGTAGGGGGTGGGAATTCATTAGTCGTACTGGCTCTGCTCTGATGGTCATAAAGACCAAAGGTAGTTGTTTCCATCTCAATCTAGTTTCCTCACACATTTTATGAAATTTGTTTTTAATCGTTCCATTCATCCTTTCTACTCAGCCTGCTGACTGAGGGTGGCAGCTACAATGAAAATGTTGGTCAGTCTGTAAGGACTTCATACTTCTTTTATTACCTTCCCAATAAAGTAGATACTGTTATCGCTAAAGAGCTTCCAAAGACGCCGAACCTCGGGATGATTTCCTTCGATAAACATCTAGCTGCTGTAAATTCATCATTGTTTCTGCAAGGAAGTGTTTCAATCCATCGTGAAAGACATCAGTAATGACTGATGCATATCTATATCCTTAACGCAAAGGAAATTCTGTAAAAATCCAAACGGTCCACCTTCACCTATCTCCCTGGATTTTGTAAAATACATTTTATGCATTGTTCACAAACTTGATTTACAAATCGTGATAATCCAGGGGCATACCATGTTTGATTTCTACAATCTCCTCTTGCCCGCATATGTGAACTTGTAAGCACAGTGTGCTAACAGTTGCGCTGCTATCGCATGCTTAGGAGCGGGAGCGAACTGAGGGGGATTCCGGTGAACGCCTGCTCCCAGGGAAACTCCAACAGAGGAGTGAACACCAAAAGGTAAACTTGCTTCTTGCTCTGTTTGGCCTTTCCAGGCGAGTATCAAATACCGTGCTCTGCCCCGCTCCCACTCTATACACTACGATCTGTGTTACTGTCTATTGAGTAAATCAGTTTCTCTCTCTGTGATTCTGACGCTTTAGAAACATAGGGGTATCAATGTTTAGTTTTGAATGGTAAAAGTGCAGGGGACACCTAGAATGCAGTAGTAAAAAGAGTGAGATTTGTGGAAACTGACCTCATCAATTTAATCCCTACTGGACATTGCAGTGAACAAAAGAAAGAAAAAACGCTAAATTGGGCGAGGAAGAGAGATGAGAAATTGGTAATAATGGGACAAGAGGAGTCCTTGCCTGTCTCAAATAAGGGTTTATGTTTAATAATTATGGGAAGGGATCGGTGGAAGAATTGCCTAGATGGGATAAATGGACAAGGGATACTGACAAACCCTTCCCACCGACGGGTCTTTCAATCAGGATAGGATTCAGCAATCGAAAATGGATTGGAGAAAAGGGACCGTTTGAAGAGGAATTAAACATGTGAGATAGTCAATGTTTGAAGATTGGGAGAAGTAAGAGGAAAGTGTCAGGAGGAAAGTAAGCACTGTAGTACAATTGCTAGGAAGGAGAAGGAGAGGTTGGCCGCCGTGACATCAGCCCCACCTGAGGGGGAGGATGATTGGGATTTTGCCCCTCCTCAAAGGCAGGTGATGGTGCCACCGAAGCTTTCGACCCAGGCCCATTGGGCCTAATCCCAGGTGAGGTCTGACCTGTTCACCTGGATAAACCTGCCCCTCAGTACCCTTGAAGTCCCTAACCACATCCCCCTAAGTCTCAGCGTGGTACAGAATTAAGAAACCATGCATCAGCCACTGGTCAGAGTCAGGATCAGGATGGATACCCAGATCAACCTGAATCACCCCCTGGAGTGTTCCTCACTGGAGCACATGGGGAACAAGGGGTGTATATTGGCCTCGGACACCAGGAGAATTACAGACCAAGGTAAAGGAACTGTCCAACCTGGAGACAGGTTTGGAAAAAGCTATTTAGAACCTTAAAATTATAGTTTTGTGTCACGAACCTAGCATTGTGGATTTGGAAACTTTAATGGGGGCATGATTCAAGTTTTATGAGGTTAAATTTGAGGGCTTTCAAGAACACCGTAATGTAGCTGGCCGGTGGTGTAGTGGCATCAGCTCCAGACTTCAAAGCGAATGGCGAGTTCGAATCTGGCCTGCTCCTTGCATGCATTCCATCCATGCTGGGTTGAGCGTCAAGCTAGCAACTTGGCTTCATAAAAAAAAAACAGACAAATGCTAGCTAAAGAAACAGCAATGTTGCCACCCAATGCACCACAAAGTGCAGAAAGGAACAACACGAACACCCTAATGGTGCCAGGCTAGGACCTGCAACCATGCCCAATGAAGATTTTACATTACATTACTGTGCATTACATATTGCTTTTCCTAAAAAGTCTTAAACCATGTTCCCCTGAGCCTCTAATTGGTCTAAGATTATGGAGACACAAGAAGGTAGAGGTGTGTCTGTAGTGGAATATATACAGATGATAGTACAGAAAATGGAACAATATTGAGGGCTGCTGGAAGAGCAGGCTATGGGACCTAGATTTAGTATTATTGTAAATGGTCTTCGACCAGAATTGAAATCAACCATCAAAATGGTCTGCTATGAATAAAAAGCCCTGGTAGAATTGACCTGGGTATTACAAAATCTAGAGGATAAAGAGAAGGAAGGTAAAGGAAAAAGCCATGCCTAGTAGGTGGCAGTAACTCACTACCCACTAATCATGGAGCTTGGAACATTTTTACGAGAGTGCCTCGAAAGCCTTTGGAGATTTCTCTAAATTTTGTCTAGACCTACAACTCGGTAAATGGCACTATTATTTTCACAGTATGGCTTGTGTTGACACCAGGGAATGGCCATTTCATGCATCAGAATTTGGACCCTTATATCGGTAAGAAAATCGTTCTATCCACTTCTGAAATATATGTGGGTGATTGTGGCAGCAGTGTGACATCCCCACGAAGTTTGGTGGATGATACAAGATCAGAACAGGAAACCCCACCAGCTTCCAGAGGTAAGGCGGCAAATATTGCCGGACTAATACTCAAGGGTCTGGAAGGAATGCCATGACAGAAGGTCCTGGAAACAACTGGATGGAGCCTGTGGCGATTGGAAGGAGGTAAGGGCTTCCTTTTATTGCTCCCCAGTACACTGGGAGCAGAGGCAGCTTTTGAACAGGAAGTTGTAGGAGAGTTGTTGTTCAATGCTGATGTGGAACCTTTACTCTCCAAAGTCCCACCACAACTTTGGGCTGTCCAGCCAAATGGAAGGGTTGAGATGGTCACAGATGAACTGCATAAAGTGACCATCAACTCAAGTACTCCACTGCCCCACAGGGCACAGTACCTGGAGACTGAAGAAGGGATTTGAGGGAGCATTGAATCCCTGCTGCAACAGGGGATTATTATACCCACTACCAGGCCCTGCAACACCTCTATTCTACCAAACAAAGGAATTCTGCAGATGCTGGAAATTCAAGCAACACACATAAAAGTTGCTGGTGAACGCAGCAGGCCAGGCAGCATCTCTAGGAAGAGGTGCAGTCGGCGTTTCAGGCCGAGACCCTTCGTCAGGAGTAACTGAAGGAAGAATGAGTAAGGGATTTGAAAGTTGGAGGGGAGGGGGAGATCCAAAATGATAGGAGAAGGCAGGAGGGGGAGGGATGGAGCCAAGAGCTGGACAGGTGATAGGCAAAAGGGATATGAGAGGATCATGGGACAGGAGGTCCGGGAAGAAAGACAAGGGGGGGGGGACCCATGGATGGGCAAGAGGTATATTCAGAGGGACAGAGGGAGAAAAAGAGTGAGAAAAGGAATGTGTGTATATAAATAAATAACGGATGGGGTACGAGGGGGAGGTGGGGCATTAGCGGAAGTTAGAGAAGTCGATGTTCATGCCATCAGGTTGGAGGCTACTCAGACGGAATATAAGGTGTTGTTCCTCCAACCTGAGTGTGGCTTCATCATTACAATAGAGGAGGCCGTGGATAGACATGTCAGAATGGGAATGGGATGTGGAATTAAAATGTGTGGTCACTGGGAGATCCTGCTTTCTCTGGCGGACAGAGTGTAGGTGTTCAGTAGAGCGGTCTCCCAGTCTACGTCGGGTCTCGCCAATATATAAAAGGCCACATCGGGAGCACCGGACACAGTATATCACCCCAGCTGACTCACAGGTGAAGTGTTGCCTCACCTGGAAGGACTGTTTGGGGCCCTGAATGGTGGCAAGGGAGGAAGTGTAAGGGCATGTGTAGCACTTGTTCCGCTTACACGGATAAGGTCTCAAAGCTCTACGCTTCTTTTTGGATTCCAGACCTAATCAGTTCCCCTCTACCACCACTCTGCTCCGTCTAGCAGAATTAGTCCTTACTCTTAATAATTTCTCCTTTGGCTCCTCCCACTTCCTCCAAACTAAAGGTGTAGCTATGGGCACCCGTATGGGTCCTAGCTATGCCTGCTTTTTTGTTGGCTTTGTGGAACAATCTATGTTCCGTGCCTATTCTGGTATCTGTCCCCCACTTTTCCTTCGCTACATCGATGACTGCATTGGCGCTGCTTCCTGCACGCATGCAGAACTCGTTGACTTTATTAACTTTGCCTCCAACTTTCACCCTGCCCTTAAGTTTACCTGGTCCATTTCCGACACCTCCCTCCCCTTTCTAGATCTTTCTGTCTCTGTCTCTGGAGACAGCTTATCCACTGATGTCTACTATAAGCCTACTGACTCTCACAGCTATCTGGACTATTCCTCTTCTCACCCTGTCTCTTGCAAAAATGCCATCCCCTTCTCGCAATTCCTCCATCTCCGCCGCATCTGCTCTCAGGATGAGGCTTTTCATTCTAGGACGAGGGAGATGTCTTCCTTTTTTAAAGAAAGGGGCTTCCCTTCCTCCACTATCAACTCTGCTCTTAAATGCATCTCCCCCATTTCACGTACATCTGCTGTCACTCCATCCTCCCACCACCCCACTAGGAATAGGGTTCCCCTGGTCCTCACCTACCACCCCACCAGCCTCCGGGTCCAACATATTATTCTCCGTAACTTCCGCCACCTCCAACGGGATCCCACCACTAAGCACATCTTCCCCCCCCCTCTGCATTCCGCAGGGATCGCTCCCTACGCGACTCCCTTGTCCATTCGTCCCCCCATCCCTCCCCACTGATCTCCCTCCTGGCACTTATCCATGTAAGTGGAACAAGTGCTACACATGCCCTTACACTTCCTCCCTTGTCACCATTCAGGGCCCCAAACAGTCCTTCCAGGTGAGGCACCACTTCACCTGTGAGTCGGCTGGGGTGATATACTGCGTCCGGTGCTCCCGATGTGGCCTTTTATATATTGGCGAGACCCGACGCAGACTGGGAGACCGCTTTACTGAACACCTATGCTCTGTCCGCCAGAGAAAGCAGGATCTCCCAGTGGCCACACATTTTAATTCCACATCCCATTCCCATTCTGACATGTCTATCCACGGCCTCCTCTACTGTAATGATGAAGCCACACTCAGGTTGGAGGAACAACACCTTATATTCCGTCTGGGTAGCCTCCAACCTGATGGCATGAACATCGACTTCTCTAACTTCTGCTAAGGCCCCACCTCCCCCTCGTACCCCATCTGTTACTTATTTTTGTACACACATTCTTTCTCTCACTCTCCTTTTTCTCCCTCTGTCCCTCTGACTGTACCCCTTGCCCATCCTCTGGATTCCCCCCCGCTTGTCTTTCTTCCCGGACCTCCTGTCCCATGATCCTCTCGTATCCCCTTTTGCCAATCACCTGTCCAGCTCTTGGCTCCATCCCTCCACCTCCTGCCTTCTCCTATCATTTTGGATCTCCCCCTCCCCCTCTCAAATCTTTTACTAACTCTTCCTTCAGTTAGTCCTGGCGAAGGGTCTCGGCCTGAAACGTCGACTGCACCTCTTCCTAGAGATGCTGCCTGGCCTGCTGCGTTCACCAGCAACTTTGATGTGTGTTGCTTGAATTTCCAGCATCTGCAGAATTCCTGTTATCTGCAGAATTTCTTGTGTTTACATATATTCATTTCTTTTTCATTTATTTATTTTAGAAATATTTAATTAAAACAGTAAACTTATCACGACCGATTAAGAAACTCCTGTGGCCCCCAATTTCTTGTTTTTTACGGGGTCCTTAACAAATCTGGCATAACTTCCGGGGTGGGGCAGATGGCCCAGGTTACTGGTCCAGAGCTAAGTAAAAAAAAGGAAGCGATGGTGATTGGGGAATGTGTCTATCAATCATTCTGGAGTTTTAAATGACGTCATGCGGAATAGCCTCGCGTCAATTTGGCTACTGCGGGCAGAGAAACGGACGTTTTAGTTGCCCCTCCACCTATTGGCGTCATTGGCCCGCACTGCCCTTGCGCGTGACATAACCGTTGGGGAGGGAAGAGCGCGCTGTCTGTGACGTCATGTCCACCGGCCCAACCGTTTAACCCCACCCCTTTAGCGTTCACTCTGATTCTGACGCTGACGGATTCTGATTGGTCCGGTCAAATGTCAGTCAAAATGACGTCAGACGCCCGAGGGAAGTGGGTCTAGCCGTTTGAACGTCTGAACGAATGGAGTCGATGTTACGGTCGCCATTAGCTCGCTGAGGAGAACGGCTCCCCGCGTCTGAAGAAGACTGGGAGCGCCGTCAACCATCCCGTCGGTGGGGTTTGCTAATACGCCGGGGTAGCTGGTAGATAGCAGTCAGCGAGTTTTTTTTTGTTTCAAGTCGATCACCACACCCCCGGTGCCGGTGTCCGAGAGAAGCAAGGCCGCCGCCGCCGGGCTCCATTCGGACGGGTGTCGGGGCGGCGAGCTCAGCAGACGCTGAGGTGATGTCGGAAGGCGAAAAGGCGGTGGCGGCGGCTGCGGCTGCGGACAAGGCAGCCGAGGCCATGAACACCACGGCCGAAGTGGACGACGAGGAGGAGGAGGAGAGTGAAGACGAGAGTGAGATTCTGGAGGAGAGCCCGTGCGGCCGCTGGCAGAAACGACGAGAGGAGGTGAGGCTCGTAAAGGAAGTAGAAACCCACACACGCTATCGCGCAATGCTAGCTCCCCTTTAAACTACTTCTCCTTTCCCCAGGGAGCCTTCTATAATCCATTCAAGTTTGTCACGTTAACGAGTGTACAACTCCTCCACAGAGGCTGCTCGACTCGTTGTATATTGTGTTGCTGTAGGTCCCAGCAGAGTTTTGTCTGCAATATGTTAGTGATGTGTAAGACCACCATCCGCATGTCATTGCTAAATGAATGAGTTGCTATCAAAGTAAATTTTATTATCAAAGTACATATATGTCACCATATACAACCCTGAGATTCATTTTCTCATGGGCTTACTCAGCAAATATATAGAATAATAATTATAGCAGGATCAATGAAAGATCAACCAGAGTGTTGAACCCTTTTGTTCAAGAGCTTGATGGTTTTTTTTGGGGGGGGAGTAACTGTTGAACCCAGAGCATGACCTGGGTGGTGGGGATCTGTGATGTTGGATGCTACTGTCTTACAACAGCATTTCATATAAATGTGTTCTGTTAAATGTCCCTGGAACTACTTGATCAGATCACTGTTGCTCGCTATCAGAATGGAGTTGTTGCTTCTGCTTTCTTCTTCCCTCCGCCCCCCCTTTTCAAAAATAAGGAACCTCAAGTATTATTTTTATTTTTGAGATTATGTTCTGGTGTCATCCCTATCTCAATACTACTGTTTTTTTTGAAGCCATGTGTTCTCATTAGAGAAAAATACCATCCAGAAAGTTTGGAATATTATAGCTAAATTTGTTTGAGTTTGTGATCCATTTGTGACTTGGTTTTGTTGACAGGAAACACCTCTGGATATAGGGGACAGGTGCAGAACACTTGTGTTGTTCCACTGACTGCTTACAAATTCAAGTTGGCAAACATGGAACAGTGTGAATTTTGTTAACAGTAACAGTGTTAATTAGTCCGAAGAAAAAAGCAGCCTTTGCTTTTTACAAAAGAAATTGTTAAATCTTTCATTAGTTTTAAGGTTTCAGGAATTTCTGCAGAAGGAACTCTCCAAATCCTGCTTATTTTATTGGCTGAGATTCACGATCGTTTTGTACATGACCAGATGACAACACTGTCACAACCAACTTGTTGCTAAGTTAAAAATTAAAAGCAGAAAATGCTGGGAAAACACAGCTATTCAGCTGCATCTGTAGAGGAATTAGAAAATTGGGCTTAGTGCTGTTTCAGATTTCTGTATCTGAGGCTTTGTGCTTTCTCATGCTGAATTATGTGTTTGTAATCATACCCAAACCTAGTTTCTGAACCATAATTTCTTTATTACAAAGACTGCCTCCATCTAGATTTGTAACAGTCATGGTCTCTTTATCACTTGCCTGTTGTCAAAAGTCTTGTATCTGGAGAATTGGCTGTTTTCGCTGTTCTATTCCTCACTGTGCCTGCTGAGCACAGTGAGGAATACAACATTCATTTCTAAATCATAGGTTTAGTGCTCTGCGAATTTGCATTCGAGACCATTTATTCCTAACCAAGCCATGGTTTTGAAAATAGATGGCCTAAAAGCTTTGAAAAACAGCTTGAATAACTGTTGCAAAGTGATGAATGTTTAGACGGTACAGAAACAGGCCCTTCAGTCCATCTGGTCCATGACAATTTGGGTAATGTTCTGGGCAATATTAAGCAAGGTATGAAATAAGAGAATTAACCACTTATTGCTGATTATGCATTAGTAAATGAAGACCAAATTATGAGGTAGGATTATCAAGTGGTAAGGGTCTTTAACTAGAAGCAGTTAAAAGATGTGTGTCATAGAAAGTGAAGGATTTACAAGCTTTGACAGGTTAAGAGTGAGAAGGGAGATGTTTGAAGGGAGCTTGAAGCAGGCTCTAAATGAATTTGTATGTTGGAAGAAGAATTTTATAAGTTGCTGACATCAATTCTTGCAATCAGAAAACTCCTTTGGGCAGCTCAGTATATAGGAATCAAAGGTTACTGTGGCAGATGACCAAAGAGCTGATAAGGGCATGGAGGTTTGGCAGTAGCTCCTCTGGAAAAAGCACAGGGGAATTTTTTTCTTGAGGTAGACAGTATTTGATGGAGTGTATATAATGTTAACAGCTGAATTCATGTTTGTAAAATGTTAAAGTTGATACAGAGGCTGGGAAGTTACTCAGAATATTTTTCCTGCTCGTATTGTGATAAATATGCTGATGTGCAAGCAAAGGCATAGTCCAGGAGTATGAGGTAAAATTTGAATGTCTCTTTCTTGACTACGTCATGTTTCATCAAATGTGAAGAATAAGGAAAGTGATCTATGAAGCTTTTATGGTATGTGGCAGATGGAGATGATCTTGTTTGTGGTTGAGTGACATGCACTCTGTAGTCACTTTGAAGTTGGTGCCACACTCTCAAAATGCTGAAGGAACTCAGCAGGCCAGGCAACATCTATGAAAAGAGTAGTTGACATTTTGGGCTGAGACCCTTCAGCAGGACAGGAGAAAAAAAACTGACAGGTTTAAAAGGGAGTGGAGGGAGTAAGTTAATGCCTTTGACTTTGCAGTCCTGAGATGGGTTTAGAACAAATGATGCCATTTGTGATTTTGCATAAATACAGGTGTCCCCTGCTTTACGAAAGTTCGCTTTACGCCACTGCACTTTTACAAAAGACGTATATTAGTACCTGTTTTCACTAACCGAAAGAAATCCGAAGAGGATTTTTGCTTTTATGAAAAAAGGCGCCCGCTTTAAACTTGTGTTTACCCCGAGAAAGACTACCACGACCATGAAGCCTTGCACGGGCAGGTGTGTGCGCATGCGTGTATGTGCTGATTATTTTTTCTCTATAAATCGGTTTTGGCTAAATCTTCCCGATTCTGGTAAGTGACACTACACTACGTACATTATTTCTACTTTATATAGGCTGTGTATTTATCATATCATTCCTGCTTTTACTATATGTTAGTGTTATTTTAGGTTTTATGTGCTATTTGGTATGATTTGGTAGGTTACTTTTTGGGGCTGGGAATGCTCAAAAATTTTTCCCATATAAATTAATGGTAATTGCTTCTTTGCTTTACGCCATTTCGGCTTATGAAAGGTTTCATAGGAGCGCTCTACTTTTGGATAGCGGGAGAAACCTGTAAAATGGTGAGATACTTGATGAGATCCAATTTATTTAGTGGTTTTTGATGAATAAATTGGCTAGGTTAACTCCCAGCTGTTTTAAAATGGTGCAGTGTGCCATGTTTATGTGGATGACGGCTTGATTTCACATCTTATCTAAAAGACAGTATTCAGCTCAGTTTTCTGGGGTGGGACTTGACCTGCAACATTTGACTTGCCCCAATTGTGAAGTATCCCTGTGAGTTGGTGGACGGAATCAGCACAGGAATTTCATGGAGTTGTGGGAAAGGTGGTAACAATTTAATAACATTAGAAGGTTGTAAAGTTGACAGGGTTCAAATTGAAAAAGGATCTCGTGCTTTCCAGGTGTATATGATGAGTAAACACTTCTAGGGCTTCAAGCCAGGTACAAATGATGCCTGGGCATGCCTAGTCCGGTGGTCTTTGTTTACAATTGAATTTCAGTTCTTCCATAGGTCTCACCCTAAATAAGAAGCGAAATTCAATTGTAAACTAGGTGGGAGAGTGGATACCTGATTGGATGATGACTAATCAATCAGGAAAATTGGAACGCAAACACGAAGAAATCTGCAGATGCTGGAAGTTCAAGCAACACACATCAAAGTTGCTGGTGAACGCAGCAGGCCAGGCAGCATCTCTAGGAAGAGGTACGGTCGACGTTTTGGGTGGAAGGATCTCGGCCCGAAACGTTGACAGTACCTTTTCTTAGAGATGCTGCCTGGCCTGCTGCGTTCACCAGCAACTTAGAGGAAAATTGGAATACAGGGGTATAAATGTCATCGGACTGGACATGCCCAGGCACGAAGAAGTGGGCAGAGTTGTTCATCGAAAGGTTGGTAATAATCGATATCTGTACCTGGCTTGAAGCCCGAGAAGAGTTTAAGGTTTAATTTTTTTTTTGAGTGAGTGAAAACAATATTGTTGAGAGGATGAGTGACAGGAAAGGAGATGATTTGCGATGGAATTCTAGCAATAGAACCAGGAGTTAACAATGTGGTGAGAAATTGATGAGTAAGTTTGCCAAACTTGGGATACAACAATGTTTTTCCACTTCCTTCAAGTCCTTTGTTTTACATTTAATGCTTGCTGTAAAATGAATGCACAAACAGCATGATTAGAATTAGCAAGGGAGCAGTTGCAATTCTGTTTTCCTTGCCACTCTTTTCTCTGAGCAAAGATTTATTTGTTGTGCACAGCAATGTTTTCCAGCTATTTCTACCAAGTTGTAGAAGTCTGACAAGAACTGATCCATCAAAGGATGAGGGCACATTCAAACTGGGATCTGGCTGTGGTTGCAAAATGTGCCCACATTCGTTGATTCCTGCATGGAAACCAGAGAACTTAGACCAGACGTGAGAAACATCTTGGACTTAAACCTCCAAGCAGGATGTTTCTCCTTCTTTTTCCTTTGCAATAGGAAAGATTTGAGAGCTTAAAGTTTGTGAGCAACGTAACTGACGGTAGTACTCGAATACCAGTAATATTGGGTAATTATCTTGCGATCTAATCTGCATCCGCCACTTCTGCTGGCAACTCATTCCTCACTCTCACCCCTCTGAGTGAAGAAGCTCCCCCTTTGTGTTCCCCATAAACATTTCACCTTAGTTTCACCTAACCTCAGTGGAATTAGCCTGCTTACATTATTTCTTTCTGTTCCCTAATTTTGTATACCTCTATCAAATCTCTTCTCATTCTCCTATGTTCCAGGGAATAAAATCCTAACCAAATCAACCTTGCCCTATAATTCGGGTCTTCAAGTCCTGACAACTCACTTGTGAATTTTCTCTGCACTCTTTCAACCTTATTTACATCTTTCCTGAAGGTAGATGATCAAAACTGCACAGAGAGCTCCAAATTAAGCCGCACCAATGTTTTGTACAACTTCACCATGACATCCTGTGTATTCGATTCTTTGATTTATGAAGGCTTATGTGCCAAAAGCTTTCTTTACTACCCTATTTACCTTTGATTCTACTTTCAAGAAATTATGGATCTCTGTTCTACTGCAGTGCCCACCATTCACTGTGTAACTCCTATCCTGGTTTGTTCTCCCAAAGTGCAAGGGCACACGTCTGTATTAAATTCCATTTTTTAACCCTTTTTTTCAGCTGGTCCAGATCCTGTTGCAAGCTTTGATGGCCTTCCTTGCTGTCCACTACACCCCAAATCTTGGTGTAATCTGCAAATTTTCTGATCCTGTTTACCACATTATCACCCAGATCATTGATATCTGTCAAACAATTGATCCCTGTGGCACATCACTAGTCACAGGCCTTCAATAAGAGAGGCAGCCATCTATATCCTCTCTCTAGTTTCTCCTACAAAGCCAATTTACTACTTCCGCTTGGTCGAAACTTCTTGACCAGCCTCCCATTCAGATCTTTGTTAAAGTAGAAGGTGAATTAATGTTTTTTCATATCCAGGGTATATTTTCCCTTTAAGGAAGAGAATATTGTACTGGCTTGTTTGCATTTTAAATCTTTTTTTATATACAGGCTTACCAGATGTGATTGCTGCTCAAATCACCCAATCTGAATGTGGTTTTGGACTGATTATATCAAAAGTCTGCATCAAAACTTTGCACCTGGAGGTGTGATTGGCAGGGAATTTCTTGTCAGTTTACAAGGTTTATAGATTTTCCAAACATGACATTGAACAGACTTTTTGGCCAATGATATCTGTGCCGCCAAATTAAAATAATCCTTTCTACCTACACAATTTATATCAATACATCCCTACATATTCAAAAACATTTGCTCTGCACGTTCCCTTTAAACTTTCTCCCTCTCACTGCAAATCTATAGCGTCTCATATTTGGCATCTCTTTTTTTTGCTCAGCATAATGAAACTTTTAATTTACAGATACATTTACATTTCTTCCCCTCACAGATATCAGCTGTCAGAACACTTCCATCAAAATATAGACATCAGCCCAACATCCTATACAAAAGCCCTTATTAGTATAGCAGACAGGTTTACATCTACATACTGCAGAAAAGGTTGCCATGTTTTATGAAAATGATTTGTTTTTGAGTGTACCATACATGCCAGAAGTCCAAAGGAGTGTATTCCATGATTAATTTACGCCAACCAAAAAGTCCAGGGGCCTTATCGGATATCCAACAAAGTAAAATGTTCTTCCTCGCACAAAGAGTCAGGATGTTAAAAAGTTTTTTCTGATGTGCATTAATAATACGACTGCTGGGTAAGCCTAAGAGAAAAGGCATTGGGTCCGGTTCAATCTCCATCTTCAGAATCTTTTCCATTTCACCCAAAATATCACTCCAGTATGCCTGAAGTTTGGGACGAGTCCAAAAACAGTGGGTGAAAGTTCCAGTATTTTACATTTAGAACACATTGGAGAAACCCCCGTCTTAAATTTCGAGAGACGATCTGGAGTCAGATGGGCTCTATGCAGAATTTTGAGTTGCATTGCTTTAGTTCTATTACAAACTGAAATTTTCCTTACATTATCACAGATGTCTTCCCATGTTTCAACTGTAATTTCTACTCCCAGCTCTTCCTCCCAGACCCTTCCCAGCTGCTCAGCCTCTCCACAAGAACATTCCCTCAGGATGCTGTAAAAAGTACTGATGGAGACTTCACCCTAAGAACAAAACACCCTCTTTTCTATGTCAGAACTATAGAAACCAGTTAACAATGATGTATTTTTTCTGTATATAATCTCTTATCTGAAAGAAATGAAAAAGATCCTTGTTGGGTATGTTAAATTTCTGTGCTATTTGACTAAAAGACATCATCGTTCCTTCATCAAACAAATCTCCTAGATGGAAAATACCCTTAGAAATCCAAAGTTTAAATCCGGAATCTATTATGCCAAGCTGAAAGTCTGGACTGCTGGTTATTGGAGTGAAGAGTGATATTTTCGCTGCGTTGCCCTCAATTTGCCGCACCGCCCTCCAAGCCCTGACTGTATTAATTGTTATTGGATTGCGACAATATTCCTTAACTAGTTTCATCTTATTGAGGAAAAGCAAATTAATAAGAGGGCATTTTGCTTGTGAAGCTTCAGTGTCTAGCTAAATAGAGGAGAGGTCCCTGCAAACCGATGCCTGGAAAATCCAGACCCCCTAGACTACTGGGAAGCTGTAACTTAGACATTTTAATACAGGGTCTTTTTTTGTTCCAGATGAAAGAAACTAACCAGCCATTTTTTTAAAAAAAGTATCTGTTGGGTAAAAATGAATGCAATCATTCGTATTGGGTAGAGCAGATGAGGAAGAATGTTCATTTTGAGCAAGGATGTTTGGCCAAGCCAAGAAATGGGAGGAGTGCACCATCGTTCAAGATCCTGTTTGATTTTGTCAGATAACTGTGTAAAGTTAGCTTTGAACAATTGATTAAACGTAGGTGTGATAAATATGCCCAGGTAAACAAAACCTGTCTGTGACCATTTAAAGGGGAAAACACCCTGAGTGTCAGGTACCTGCTGCAGATTCCCCAGAGGCATAGCCTCTGATTTAGTAAAGTTAATTTTATAACCTAAAAAGGTGCTAAATGAATTGATGCATTGTATAAGGTGTGCACTGATACAGCAGGGTTTGATAAGAAAATTAAAACAGTATCTGCATACAGTGTAATTTTAAGTGACTAGTCCTATGCCTGGAGCAAATAATTTGGGGTCTCGCCGAATAGCCTCAGCCAATGGCTCGATCACTCATGTGAAAAGTAGTGGTGATAAAGAGCAGCCCTGCCAGCTGCCCCTCAAAATACTAGAATTATCTGACCTAATACAGTGAGAATTGCAGCCAAAGGGTCATTATAAAGAGCCTTCACCCACTTAGTAAAATTATTGCCCACACCAAATCGTTCTAAAGTGAAAAAAAGGTATGGCCATTCGACACGATCAAAGACCTTTTCTGCATCTAAGGAAACCACCAAGCTGTCCACTGCCTGTTGCTGACATGCCTGAATCACATTAAGTAATCTTCTGATTTTGTTAGATGATCTATGGCCTTTTACAAAACCCGTTTGATCCTCTTTTATGATAAAGGGTAACACAGTTTCTAATTGCAACGCTAAGGTTTTAGATAAGATTTTAAAGTCAACATTTAACAATGAAATAGGCCTGTAGGAGGCACAATCTTAAGGGCTCTTTCGTTTTTTAGGAATTAGGGAGATATTAGCTTCTCTCAATGACGGTGGGAGGAGACCACAATTAAATGCACGATTGAACATGTTTAGCATAGGCTCTGATAATAACCCTGTGAACTCTTTATAGAATTCTCTAGTGGGTCCATCAGGACCAGGGACCTTCCCACTTTGGAGCTGTCTCACAGCTTCCTGTATCTCATGTATAGATAATGGAGCATTGACGAGAGACTCTTGTTCAGAAGAAATGCCTAGGAAATCTAAATTCCTGAAAAAGGACTCCATCCTAGATTGTCCATCATTTCATTGCTTAGATTGATACAATTTAGAATAAAAATTCTTAAACACAATATTAATCATTTTAGAATTACTAGTGAGGGCTCCTGTCCCATCCCTAATTGAAGCAATAGTCTGAGAGGCATTTTTCTTTCTAGCTAAATAAGCCAAATACCTACCTGGTTTTTCACCATGTTCAAACAATCGTTATTTAGCAAATTTCAATTTTCTTTTGGCTGATTGTGTAAATAAAGAGTTTACTTTACAGCATAGGGCTGTGATATTCTGTAACTTGGCTGCAGAAGGCTTATTAATATAATCCTTTTCAGCTGCCGCAAGCCTTGCTTCCACTAGGCACTACTGTTCCGCAGCTTGTCGCTTCTTACTAGCAGAGTAGAAGATAATTAATCCCTTTGCATAGGCCTTAGTGGTTTCCCGGAGCATCAATGGACTACTAGCTGATTTGGAATTAATAGATAGGAGAGTTTTGAATTCAGAAGTAATCTATAAATTTATTATCTTTTAGAATAAAGGGATTCAGCCTCCACTGTCTAGATCGTGCTGAATTATCTTTGGGCTTAATATTTAAGTATACTACTACATGGTCAGAAATAGCGATATTTCCAATTGTGCAGGAGTATTTGGTATTTCTGCTTTGGGAAATGTTCTGGGTGTTGATGCTATCTAGGCCTCTCAATTCCTATCAGGTCTTTCCTCCACCTTTTATACTCAAGAAAACCATTGAAGTTTGTACAACCTCTCATATCTGATACCTTCAAATCTGGACAGCATCTTCTGCACCTTCTCCAAAGCCTCCAAATTTTCCTACAATGGGGTGACGGAACTTCATGCAATACTGCAAAGCGCAGTGTAGCAGCAACTCAAACAACCCAGTGTTGCTGCTGCTGCTGCCAACCAGACCGGTCATTATCTTGTATGACGTACCCTCTGATCAATCCAATTTCCAAACAGTTGAAGAAATACGGTCCTTTATTAGCACCATGTAAAACATGATCTTGAAGTGATGAAATTTATGAAACTAAAACTAGTGATATTAAGTGAACTTAAGCAGACTTAAGTGAAGTTAAGTGGTCAACAAAAGATATGATACCCATTGATCCCCAGTTTTAAACAGCGGAGAACAAAGCACAAATACATAATTAAACCCTTCGCTTTTACTACGCCCCCAACCACATGTCTAGTGACCGTCATAAATGCGCAACACAGAATATAATGCAGGTAGAAAACAGATGCATAACTCCTACATGCGATTTAACCAAACTTGTACAACTGCATCATGACTTCCTGACTCTTGTACTCTTTGCCCCTGTCATGCCCCTAAGCAATCAATGTAAGCAAGGAGGGACATTCCAAGAGAGCAAGTTTGTTGAATGCTTACAAGCTGGCTTTTTAGAGCAGTTTGTCATTGAGCCTAGTAGGGGATTAGTTGTGCTGGACTGTGTTATGTAATAAACAGGAGGTGATTGGGGAGCTTAAGGTAAAAGAATCCATAGGAGGCAGTGATCACAATATGATTGATTTCAACTTTAAATTTGATAGGGAGAGAATAAAGTCTTACGTAGCAGTATTTCAGTGGAGTAAAGGAAATTACAGTGGTATGAGAGAGGAGTAAGCCAAAATAAATTAGAAGGAGATGCTGGCAGGGTGACAGCAGAGCAGTAATGGCGTGAGTTTCTGGGAAAAATGAGAAAGGTGCAAGATAGATGTATTCTAAAAATGAATAAATACTCAAATGGCAAGTACAACTGTGGCTGATGAGATGTCAAATCTAATGTAAAAGCAAAAAAAAGGGCATTCAACAAAGCAAACATTAATGGGAAAACAGGATTGGAAAGCTTTTAAAACCCTACAGAGAGCAACTAAAAGAATCATTATGAGGGAAAAGATGAAATATGAAAGTATGCTAACAAACAATATCAAAATGGACAGTAAAAGGTTTTTCAAATATGTAATAAAAATATAAAAGGGATTAAAGTGGATATAGGATCGCTAGAAAATGAGGCCAGAGAAATAATACTGGGGACCAATGGCAGATGAACTAAATGAGCATTTTGCATCAGTCTTCAATGTGGAAGACACCAGCAGTATGCCAGCTGTTGAAGGGAGTGAGGGAAGAGAAGTGAGCGCAGTTATTATTTCAAGAGAGAAGGTACTCAAAAATCTGAAAGACCTTAGGGTACTTTAGTCACCTGGACCAGATGAACTGCACCTTCGGGTCTGAAAGAGGTTGCGGTAGAGATTGTGGAGGCATTGGTAATGAAATTTCAAAAATCATTGGACTCTGGCATGGTGCCAGAGGACTGGAAAATTTCAAATGTCACTCTACTCTTAAAGGAGGAAGGCAGCAGAAATGAAATTATAGACCAGTTAGCCTGACTTGAGTGGTTGGGAAGATGTTGGAGTCAATTGTTAAGGGTGAGGTTATGGAGTACTTGGTGACACATGACAAGATAGGACAAAGTCAGCATGGTTTCCTTGAGGGAAAATCTTGCCTAATGAACCTGTTGGAATTCTTTGAGGTGATTACTTTGAAGATAGATAATTTTGAGGTAGATGTATATTTAGAATTTCAGAAGGCCTTTGACAAGGTGCCACACATGAGGCTGCTTGGCAGGTTAAGAGCCCATGGTATTAAAGGAAAGTTACTAACATGGTTAGCGTATTGGCTAGTTGGTAGGAAGCAGCGACTGGGAATAAAAGGATTCTTTCCTGGTTAACTGCCAGTGACTAGTGGTGATTTGCAGGTATTGGTGTTTGGACTCTTTCTTGTTATTCTGTATATCAATGATTTAGATGATTGAATAGATGGTTTTGTTGCCAAATTTGCAGATGATATGAAGAATAGTGGAGGGGCAGCTAGTGTTGAAGAAAAAGGAATGCTGCAGAAGGATTTAGACAGATTAGGAGAATGGGCAAGAGTGGTAAATGGAATACAATGTTGGAAATTGCATGGTCGCACACCTTGCTAGTAGAAGTAAATGTGCGGACTATTTTCCAAAAATCTAAGATACAAGTGGACTTGGGAGTCCTTGTGCAGAACACCTTAAAGGTTAACTTGCAGGTGGTGAGGAAGGTAAAAGCAATGTTAAAGCATTCATTTTAAGAGGTCTAGAATGCACAAGCAGGGATGTGATGGTGCAGCTTTATAAGGCACTGGTGAGGCCTCACCTTCAGTGTTATGAACAGTTTTAGTTGGAGGTTTCAGGGGAGGTTTGCAAGGATGATTCCGGGAATGAAAGGGTTATCATACAAGGAACGCTTGACAGCTCTGGGTCTGTACTTGCTGGAATTTAGAAGGATGGGGGAGGGGGGAATCTCATTGAAACCTTTTGAATGTTGAAAGGCCTGGACAGTAGATGTGGAAAGGATGTTTCCCATGATGAGAGAGTCTAGGACGAGGGCACATCCTCAGGATAGATGGGCGTCCATTTAAAACAGATGCGGAGAAATTTCTTTAGCTAGAGGGTGGTAAATTTGTGGTACTTACTACCACAGGCAGCTGCGGAGGTGAGGTCAGGGGTATTTAAGGCAGTGCTTGATAGGTTCTTGATTGGATACGGCATTAAAGGTTACGGGGAGTGAGGATGAGGAGGGGGAAAAAGGATCAACCATGATTGAATGGCAGAGCTGACCCGATGGGCCAAATGGCCTATTTCTACTCCATGTCTTAAGGTCTGATCAAGTTACATATCATCTTCTTTTAATAAGCAATAGTGTTACAAGGTGTCTGACATGCTTCAGTCTTTGATTCTGTACCCTGCTGCCATGGTGGATCTCAAAAGATGGTTTTGGAATGAGCAGAGTTCAAATTAAGCCTTTTGCTTCTTCCAACACACAGGCTGTGTGACAAACATTGAAAATTACTCTGCTTCCTTCTCCCTATTAACAGTTTTCATTTAATTAAATTCTGTTGTATTTCTTTATTTTCCTGTTATGCTTGCAAGAAAATGAATATCAAGGTAGTACATGATAACATATACATACTTTGATAATAAACATTGAGATACAGCATGGAATAGGGCCCTCTGGCCCTTCAAGTCATGCAGCCCAGCAATCACCTGATTTCACCTGAGCCTAGTCAGGACAATTTACAATGACCAATTAACCTACCAACCAGTACGCCTTTGAAGTGTGGGAGGAAACCGGATAACCTGGAGGAAACCCATGTGGTTACAGGGAGAATGTACATACTCCGTACATGCAGCAGCAGGAATTGAATCTGGGTAATCTGTACTGTAAAGCTTTGAGCTAACCACTATACTACCTTGCTGCTTAGAACTTTGAGCAAAGCAGGATGAGATGAGTACTTGGAAAGGGAATATTTACATATTTGGAAATAGCTTGTTATATGGAATAACTAGATTGATTTTTGTGGAAATGGAGGTATGGGCTCTGGGTTAAATGTGTACAGGTGTCCCCCGCTTTTTGAACGTTCGCTTTACGAAACCTCGCTGTTACAAAAGATCTACATTAGTTACCTGTTTTCGCTAACGAGAAGCTGTTTTCACTGTTACGAAAAAAGGCAGCGCGTGGAAAAAGCAGCATGCGAAAAAAGGCAGCGTGCGCCCCGAGCAGCCAAGCTCCTCCCCCGGAACTGCATTCAAGCCGGCGTTGCTTAAACACGTGCCTGTGAGCATCTGTGCTTTATGTCGATTTATTTTGAGCATCCATTCGCAAAATGAGTTCTAAGGTATCGGAAAAGCCTAAAAGAGCTCGTAAGGGTGTTACACTTAGCGTAAAACTAGACATAATTAAGTGTTTCGATCGTGGCGAACGAAGTAAGGACAAAGTGAGTTTGGCTTGCGGAAGTTGACGAAGATCATGTTGAAGAGGTTTTGGCATCCCATGACCAAGAACTGATAAATGAAGAACTGATGCAATTGGAAGAGGAAAGGATAACAATCAAAACCGAATGCAGTATCGAACGGACCGAAAATGAAGTCGTCCAGGAACTGAGCATGAAACAACTGCATGAGATGATAGAAAATGCGCGAGGCTAAGTAGTCAAGCATACTGTCGTTTTTCAAGCCTTCCACATCAGCCACAGCAGACGACGAACCTCGACCTTTGATATCGAGGCAGGCAGACATAGAAGAAGCCCACCACGTCTCAACCCAAGCAAGGCTGCAGGACCGGATGGTGTCAGTACCAGGGTCCGCAAAACCTGTGCCCCTCAGCTATGTGGAGTACTTCGCCATGTATTCAACATGAGCCTGAGGCTCCGGAGGGTTCCTGTACTGTGGAAGACGTCCTGCCTCGTCCCTGTGCCAAAGACACCGCGCCCCAGCGGCCTCAATGACTACAGACCGGTGGCATTGACCTCCCACATCATGAAGACCCTGGAGAGACTTGTTCTGGAGCTGCTCCGGCCTATGGTCAGGCCACACTTAGATCCACTCCAGTTCGCCTACCAGCCCCGACTAGGAGTTGAGGATGCCATCGTCTACCTGCTGAAGCGTGTCTACGCCCACCTGGACAAGCCAGCGAGCACTGTGAGGGTCATGTTTTTTGACTTCTCCAGTGCGTTCAACACCATCCGCCCTGCTCTGTTGGGGGAGAAGCTGACAGCGATGCAGGTGGATGCTTCCCTGGTGTCATGGATTCTTGATTACCTGACTGGCAGACCACAGTACATTTGCTTGCAACACTGTGTGTCCGACAGAGTGATCAGCAGCACTGGGGCTCCACAGGGGACTGTCTTGTCTCCCTTTCTCTTCACCATTTACACCTCAGACTTCAACTACTGCACAGAGTCTTGTCATCTTCAGAAGTTTTCGGATGACTCTGCCATAGTTGGATGCATCAGCAAGGGAGATGAGGTTGAGTACAGGGCTACGGTAGGAAACTTTGTCACATGGTGTGAGCAGAATTATCTGCAGCTTAATGTGATAAAGACTAAGGAGCTGTTGGTAGACCTGAGGAGAGCTAAGGTACCGGTGACCCCTGTTTCTATCCGGGGGTCAGTGTGGACATGGTGGAGGATTACAAATACCTGGGGATACGAATTGACAATAAATTGGACTGGTCTAAGAGCACTGAGGCTGTCTACAAGAAGGGTCAGAGCCGTCTCTATTTCCTGAGGAGACTGAGGTCCTTTAACATCTGCTGGACGATGCTGAGGATGTTCTACAAGTCTGTGGTGGCCAGTGTGATCATGTTTGCTGTTGTGTGCTGGGGCAGCAGGCTGAGGGTAGCAGACACCAACAGAATCAACAAACTCATTCGTAAGGCCAGTGATGCTGTGGGGATGGAACTGGACTCTCTGACGGTGGTGTCTGAAAAGAGGATGCTGTCTAAGTTGCATGCCATCTTGGTCAATGTCTCCCATCCACTACATAATGTACTGGGTGGGCACAGGAGTACATTCAGCCAGAGACTCATTCCTCCGAGATGCAGCACAGAGCATCATAGGAAGTCATTCCTACCTGTGGCCATCAAACTTTACAACTCCTCCCTTGGGAGGGTCAGACACCCTGAGCTGATAGGCTGGTCCTGGACTTATTTCATAATTTACTGGCGTAATTTACATATTACTATTTAACTATTTATGTTTCTATTACTATTATTTATGGTGCAACTGTAACGAAAACCAATTTCCCCCGGGATCAATAAAGTATGACTATGACTAAGAAGATGACCCGCCTGCCCTGATGGAAACAGAGGACGATGAGATGACACCTCAGTGTCCCACCACCCCAACCCCCGGGCCGCAGAGAATGCAGCGGTAGCCGGGACGCACCCAGCACATCTTTAAGAAAAAAGCCGAAATAAGCAATCTAATTAATTAGGTGCCCGGTGGCACCTAATTAATTAGCTTGTTTATTTCGGCTTTTTTCTGAAAGGTGTGCTGGGTATGTCCCGACTACCACTGTATCGCTGCATTCTCCACAGATTGGTATCAGTTCGCTGTCCGGCGGTTGGGGACCACTGCACCACCCCAACCCCCAACGACTCAGCCTAACACACCATCATCAATGTGCTGGGTGCTGTCTTCCCAATTCTGGTAAGTGATACTACACTGTACATACATTATTTCTACTTTATATAGGTTGTGTATTTTTATGCGTTATTTGGTATGATTGGCGGCTTCATAGCTTAAAGGTTACTGGAGAGAGTGTTTCTGCCGAGAGCGGTTACGTGAGATTTTCGATAAGGAGAATAGTGCGGCAATAATTGTAGAAAAGTATTTCTACTTTATATAGGCTGTGTATTTATCATGTCATTCCTGCTTTTACTATATGTTACTGTTATTTTAGGTTTTATGTGTTATTTGGCATGATTTGGTAGGTTATTTTTTGGATCTGCGAACGCTCACAAATTTTTCCCATATAAATAATTGGTAATTGCTTCGCTTTACGACATTCTGGTTTACGAACTGTTTCATAGGAATGCTCTACCTTCGGATGGCGGGGGAAACATGTATCTTCCATTTTTTAATTTATATAAATGGTAGCTTATTATTAAAAATAATAAAATAAACGTACTAAATAAATTGAAACAGATTGGATCTGATCTTAGAATAGGTCTTGAGCTCAGTTCATTGAATACTGTCATTCTATAATTTTTTTCTGTTCTGAGGTTTTCCAGTCAAATTTGTCAGTTTGACTAATAATAGATAGTGATATTCCAATGTGGGCTGCATGGTCATTCATCAGGCTTGAATCTGGATATTGAATGTAGTTGGGCGAGTTCATGCACACCCTTCGCAGTCAAGCTGACCCTTTACTTAGCCAAAATTGGCATCTCTTCTAATTCCAGCAAGTGTCATTTGATATCAGTTCGGTTTGAGGACTTTTTCCATCATGTGCAAGGACATTTATAGACTAGTAATTATTGCTCAGTGAATTTCATTTATAGTTTCTCTTGCAACTAGGAATGACACTAAATCTGTTTGTCATTTGTGCTTTCAGTGTTTAATGTTAAAGTTATAAGCAAGAAGTATGAAGATAATGTTTCAGTTTTTCTTGTCTAATCTGCACTGGTGTGATGTGCCTATTAATTGATTTTTTTGATTGCAACACACCAAATATTTTGACTGGACTTAAATTTTTATGAATCTCTTGATCCTTTAGAGGGGAAGTTTAATCAAATTGGTTTATCATATTTTGTTGGATTTGTGTTGCTTTGCTTCAAACTTGTAGTTGACATTCAGAGCTAATGAGCACGGTGATTAGATTATGAGGACATGCAGTCCTCTTTTATTGTCATTTAGTAATGCATGCATTAAGAAATGATACAATGTTCCTCCAGTATGATATCACAGAAACACAAGACAAACCAAGACTGAAAAAACTGACGAAAACCACATAATTATAACATATAGTTACAACAGTGCAAAGCAGTACAGTAATTTGATAAAGAACAGACCATGGGCACAGTAAAAATTATGGTGAATAGCTTTAAAAAGATTGAATGATGTCGTCCCAGGATAACTGAGCTATCTCAGTGGGTTGCATGTTTGGAGTATTGCAAAAATTTGATTTGCTGTAATGCACATCATTTTAGTTTCAGAATGTATCTTCAGATAAATTCAATTTGTTCTTAATAGTGTATTGATTAAGCACGCAAGTTTATGCATTCTTGATGTTCATGCAATCAGTGGAATTTACATTTTGTATTTAATGTTACATTGTAATTTTTTGTATGGTCACTGTTTAGAAATATTTATCTTTTAGATTTGATGGCCTTGGTTCAATGAGCAGACTTAATATAGAGGCTATAATCTGTAGTAAAGTGATCTAACATCAAAATGCCTCTTGAGTTCTTGACTGCAGACACCAAATATGTAGGCTGGAGTAGCTGAGTGACTTGTTCTTGATTCTGATTTTGATGAATAGGACCGTGTTCAATATGTAATTTTACTTTGTGTTCTTTCCTGGCAATGTTAAAAATAATTTCAAAATTAAATCCTGTGCATTCTGGTCCAAGGGCTTGCATTCCTTTTTTGGAATTTGATTGCCTGGTCTGGTTGTATAGCACTTGTGATTCAGATGCCTAAATGTACCTTTGATTTGGCTTTGTTCAGTCAAAGATCTATCTTGATTCACTTTACAAAATGAGATGAAATAAGCAAACTTAGCCTAGTGGTTAGCACAGCCTTTACAGTACCAGTGACTTGGGTTCAATTCTTGCAGCTGTCTGTAAGGAGTCTGTATGTTCTAGTGACCATGCAGGTTTCCTTTGGGTGCCCCAGTTTCCTCTGGTAGTCCAAGGATGTACCAGTTGGTAGGTTAATTGGTCATGGTAAATTGCCCCATGATTAAGCTAGGGATAAATAGGGGGTTGCTGAGCAACGCAGTTTGAAGGGCTGGAAGGGCATGGTATCTCAATGAATATGTAACCCCTTTGACCCCAACTGACTCCCGTTGCCTAGGGTGAATAGCCGTTGACGCTACCAAACAGTGCAAATGCTTTGGTGCGGATACGGTGTGAGACACCCAATAGTCAGCCGCGACATGAATATCAAGCAATATACCAAGTATGAGTAAAGAATTATACTTTATAATAATTTTTGGTGATGGGTTAGTAGCAACAACTAAAAGAAAAGGCGCTACATAAATAACTTATCAGTCTTGTGCACATAATATTTTAATACGTTGGAGCTCATGCCCCCGATTCCATCCACAACATCCTTCTGAGACTCCAGCCACCATCCGAACCCCCGAGGCCCGGTATCTACAGCCCTGGAACCGATGTCTGTTCCCCGCATGTTCGTCCCCTCCGCTTGCCTCCCAAAAAAGCCCGCGGTCCTCAGCTCAGCACACACATACAAGATAGCATAACGTGACTTCCATTGGTTAGCAAATGAACACAGTTTCCATTATCACTAATTATAACCCAAACATACTACCACAGAGAACTCCTTACTCAGCAGTTAACAGTACGAGAAGCCATTTTATTATAACACTTCAGAAAAGCCATTTTGTAATAAGCAATTAACAGTTAACAGTCCAGCTAATATTACTGAGAACCCTACAAATAGAAGAACTTGTTTTCTATTTGGTGGTTTATTTTGTTTTATTAGTACATAATAGAATTGGTATCTGATGTTTATTATTCAGTTTGGAAGGGGATTGCATTTTATTTTTACAACTCATAAGATGAGTTGGCTGTCTTTTGTGTCCTTTAGCTATGTGTATTTGAGTAGCTGTACCAATTCTTTAATTTTTTATATAAAGTAATATTATTTTGATATCCTATGATAGAAATGAAGTTTAGGCATATTAAGTTTAGAAACAACATGAAAATTAGCAGAGTTGTGGATAGTGAGGAAAGCTGTCAAAGGATTCAGCATGACAGAAACCAGTTGGAAATATGAGCAGGGAAATGCAGATAGAGTTTAATCCCCGCAAGTGTGAGGTGTTGAAGTTTGGGATATCACATGTAAAAGGAAAATATACAGTAAATGGCTAGACTTTTAGGAGCATTGAGGGATCTTGGGGTGCAAGTCCACTGCTTCCATGGGGATAGTGAAGAAGGTATGTGAATGTTTGCTTTTCATCATTTGGGGTGTTGAGTATAATTGTCGGGAAGCTATATTGCAGCTCTATAAAACTGTTAAATGCATTTGGAATATTTCTGGCAATTCTATTTGCCACATTACAGGAGGGATGTGGAAGCTCAGATAGACTCATGAACGGGCAGGGAGTGGAGGTTATAGGCAATATGCAGGTGGATGGGTTAATTAAAATTGGCTTGGTTGAAATGAACATTGTGCGTTAAAGGCCCTGTTCCTGTGCTGTTCCATGTTCCATAAAAATACCTAACCTTCTCCACTTCATCCCCTTGTCTTAAAACAGGCTTCTTTTATCACCTGCCCATTTTTGAGGAAAGGTGTCCTATGTGTGATGCTGAACTTTTGTACTCTTACGGTTTCCAGTTGCTCTAAATATTCAACCTTTCAGTTGGCAAATCGGATTCAACACAAAGCTCCATAACTATCAAGGCTGTAAAATAGTGCTGGATAAGAATAACCTCTGGAGTAATCTACACGATTTAGACAGGTTTATATACCTTGCAATGTTTGTTTTTGTTATTGTTTCGGAGCCAGGCTGAGTAGATGATGTATTTCTGTTCCGTGCCATGGACGATATGGTCATGTTGTGATCTCTTGCTTGGGCAGTGCCCTATTCTAGCTGCCTATCATACAGCTTTGTGTATCTCTGATGAAATATTGTGGCTATAATGTCTATTTTATCAAAATAATTTTTCCCCATTCATGACTATTTTTATTTCTATTCTATGGTTGGAGTCTTGGAGGATTAGTTTCCATCATTATGTGAACTTGGTTTATTTGTAAGATTAAAGTTGGTGTCCTCCTTGGTCTCACCAGAATCTAGGTATTTTGCACTGGTAGCCTGTGTCATGTGTGAAGCCAAGCAGAGCTGCAGAACGCATGATGTTAATGAGAGAGATAAACGAGAGACAACGGAGAGCCATTCATAATGCTAATAAGAGAGAAGAGAGAGATAACAAGAGAGAGACACATAATTGAGGCTACGTCCACACTATGCCGGATAATCTTGAAAACGCTGGTCTCAGGTAAAAACGACGGGCGTCCACATGAAGCGTTTTCAAAATATCTCCGTCCACATTAGGCAGATATTTGGGCGAATCTCCTCCTACTGGGCATGCGCAGGACACACAGAAAACAAGCGAAGAGGAAATGGTCTACTTAGTGTGCGTTTGTCCAGTTGCAGAGTAGAAAAACTTTAAAGGAATTGCTCTTGGTTCTCGCGCAGGAGGACTTAAAACTTAAAAAAAACAAATACGGGAGAGTAAGGAGGCAACCGACAGGGAGTTCACGGACAGTATGACTCAGCTGACGACGAATATTGAAAAACTGACTAACTGTTGCATTAATAAAGCACCTTGTTAAATGTATAAAATGTCTGCATCAGCGTTATCTTGTATTTCCATACAATGTTACATTAGGCTGTTACACATCTATTGTCAGAGAAGTACTTGCATAAATAGGTAAACCACCATCATATAAGCAAGGACAGAAAACAGGGTGAAGTGAGTATACTTATTTATTCAGTAAGCTATGGGTCAAAGTATTTCACATCAAAGTTGCTGGTGAACACAGCAGGCCAGGCAGCATCTCTAGGAAGAGATACAGTCGACTTTCAGGCCGAGACCCTTCATCAGGACAGGTTCTTCTTTGATGTGTGTTGCTTGAATTTCCAGCATCTGCAGAATTCCTGTTGTTTGGGTCAAAGTATTTGTTGAGTATATTTCTAACCCTTCTGGCTTCAGTCTCGTCCGTCTGTTCTGAAATTGTTAGGTGGTGGCGTTCAAGAAAACAACGAACATCTGTTCCGGCACATCATGACAGCGTTTTTAAATAGTCAAAAAAGCTCACTTTACAATTTAACTCTCATGCCGTTCACACTGACTGCGCGTTATAATAGCTTGCGCAGTACCAAGCAGAAGCAGAAAAAAGCATTGTTGTTGTGGTGTTGTCATGACAACGTTTTTGAATCTCTCCATTTACCCCGTACACACTGCACCAGATATTAAGCGTTTTCAGATTTATTCACTCTGGAGAGTGTTTTTGAAAATCTCCATTTTCGGGGGCTGAAAACGTCGGCGGTTTCAAAATTATCCGGCATAGTGTGGATGTACCCTCAGTATGTTGGTGTCTGCCACAGACAGTTTGCTTTGAACCTGAACTGTTCATTAACAGTCCTGCTGAGACAATAGGAAGTGTGAAGTTTGATACCCCATCAGGGGGATAAAAATAGCAGGTTTGCTAAGGCACAAGACACACGCCACAAGACCCTGGAAAGAGCATTGTGCCCCACAAGTTGGTGGGAGTTTGGAGGACCAATTCCTGGGAATCAGTCAGAGGCTCACAGGGTGTAAAGATACAACTGGAGGGGACCTGTTGTGTGTCTGCCCTTGCCTGGGTGCCGGGTTTGCCACAGAAGAAGGGTCGCATCCGGAATGGAGGGGTCACAGTCGGTGACCACGGCGGGATCAGAAGGCATCGAAAGGTTTGCCTGAAACCTCAACTGTATCTGTATCCCCTCCCCCTCCCCCCCCCCCAATGGTACAACAACAGCAAATACTTCGAATTACACTAGACTGAACTGAACTCTGCTTTACCTTAAGACTGATCACTTTACCCCTAGACTGCGATAGAGCTTGGTTGATTCCTATTACCCTATTTCTGTGTATATGTGTATACTATCATTGCTAACCTGTTACATTTATATCCTCGCGGTCAGTGTACTGTATTACTTATTTTTGTTAATAAGACTTTATTAGTTTCTAGTAATCACAGACTCCAACGAGTGTTCCATTTCTGCTGGTTTGACAACCCAGTTATGGGGTACGTAACACCTGAGATGTAGTTCATGAGATATTCATTGCAGAGCAGGTCATGTCCATTTATGAGAGTAAGAAATACCATTCTGCTTTTCCCTATTCTTCGAGCTGTCTATCTCTTGTCAGTCTTATTACCACTGGCAGTTACATAAAGCATCTGACTTCCTGGGCTACAGTTGTTCAGCACAATTTGGGTCTTTTGGGGGGGGGGGGGCGCCTCTCCGTTGAAGTCCAGGCATCTCAGGTTACGAATGTTATTTTGAAGAGAGGACAATGTTGCTTTTTGCAATTGATAGATAGACCTATTTTCGCACTTTCTTCGACAAATATATCAATTAAGTTTTGTAGTTCTTCTTCCGTACTTGCAATTAACACAGTGTCATCTGCATATCTGAAATAATTGATGTTTTCACCGCCAACTTTGATTTCCAAGATGTCTCTTTATTTTTTTGTAATATTGTTTCACCGTACATATTAAATAAATCAGGGGAGAAAACACACCCTTGTCTAATGCCTCTCTTGATTTTCGTAAACTGACTCACTTCTCCATCTATTCTTACAGCGGCAGTTTGTTCCCAGTGCAGATTTCTGCTTAGGCGGAGGTCTTTCAAATCCAGATCTAGAGTTTTCTGTAATATTTCAAATAGCTTATTGTGCTTCACTTTATCAATACTTTTGTGTAGTCGATAAAACAAACAAACAAATCTTTTTGCACTTGAATAGCTTGTTCTGATAGTAGCCTTAACATCAATATTGCGTTTCTTGTACCTTTGTCTTTCACAAAACCACATTGTTCTTTGCCTATTTCAGCTTGTATCTTACTTTTAGCTCTTGTCATCAAAACTCTTAGAAGTATCATTAAACTTATGGTCCTATGTAATTCACATTCTGTTGTTCCAGGTTTCTTCGGAAGAGTGATAAATACTGATTTTTTTTTCATGTCTTCTGGTATTATTCCAGTCTCATAAATGTCATTGATTAAATCAGTAAGTTTTTCAATTCCATAATCTTCAAGGGCAATAACTTGTTCTATTACTAATTCATCAGGACCTGCTGCCTTTCCTTTCCTTCATCTTATTTATTGCATTACGAACTTAAGATTTTAAAATACTTGGACTTTTAATGTTTTTCTTAATTTCTGGTTTTTCGCCTGGATCGTCTTCAAACAATTCCTGAATATACTTAGTCCATCTGTTCATAATCTCATCTTTTTCCATGATAATGGTACCGTCCTTTGCTTTCAAACATCCACCTGAAGAACAGAGGGGCTTTTTACCAGTGATATTCTAGATTTGTTGATGTAACCTTTTTGGATCAGTAATAGGGATTCTTTCTGTTTGCTCACATTCTTCTTTGGCTTTTTGGCATAAGCTTCTAACTTTTTTATCTAAGGACTTGTATTCAATAGGATTTGCTTTCTTCCGTCTCTCTCCTTTCTTCCATTAGATTTTTGATTTCATGTGTCATCCATTTATTCTTTGTGCTTTTTTTCTTTTTTAGGAATCTCTGACTTTGCTGATTCTACTAAGGCATCCTTTAGAGAGTTAAATTTCATTTCTACATGATTGCTATCATCTTCAACAGATTGTCTTTCTAGACTTTGAAATGTATTCCTTACTTCAATTGTAAATTTTTGTCTCAAGTTTTCTTCTTTAATTAATTGCAAGTAGTCAAGTGATTATTCAGGTTTTTGCTTCTTCAATTTTTTAAGTTTTACTTTTACATGACATACTGCTGTATTATAGTCACTATTACAGTCTGCAGCTGGATATGTTTTGCATTGAGTCACTGAGTTTCTAAATCTTTGGTTTATAGTAATAAAGTCAATTTGATTTCTAGTGTTACCACCTGGACTTTTCCAGGTTCACAAGCGTCTTGGATGGTTTTTAAGTAGGTATTCATAATGACCTGATCACTCATCTTGCACCATTCTATCCATTTCTCAACTCTTTCATTTCTTTTCCCTAGTCCAAATTTTCCTATGGTATTTCCATCAGCACCTTGTCCTACTTTAGCATTTAGATCTCCCATGACAATAACAATATCTTGAGATTTGCATCCATTCTTTGCTTGTTCAAGCTCTTCATAGAATTTATCTATATCTTCCTTTGTTCTATCTGTTGGTGCATATACCTGTATAATTGCTAAAACAAATGATTGTCCTCTGAATCTAACAAGGAGCTCTTTTTCTGATGTTGCCTAATGTCCTAAAACACTAAAATATTAGATATACCTACTCATTAATGCAAATATCTAATCAGCCAATCATGTGGCAGCAGCGCAATGCATAAAGGCATGCAGGCATGGTGAAGAGATTGTTGTTCAGACCAAATATCAGAATGGGGAAGAAAAGTGATCTAAGTGACTTTGACTGTGGAATGATTGTTGGTGCCAAAAAGGGTTGTTTGAATATCTCAGAAACTGCTGATCCCCTCGGATTTTCATGCACAACATTGTCCAGTTTACAGAGAATGGTGTAAGAAATGGAAAACATCCAGTGAGCGACAGTCCTGTGGGCAAAAACTTTTTGTTGATGAAAGAGGTCAGAGAAGAATGGCCACACTGGTTCAAGCTGACAGGACAACAACAGTAATTCAAATAACGTGTTAAAACAGTGATGTGCAGAAGAGCATCTCTGAATGTACAACAAATTGAACCTTGAAGTGAATGGGCTACAGCAGAAGACCACAAACATCACCAGGAGGTATCCAATAAAGTGACTACTGAGTGTATACCTTTACTCTGTGGGGCAATGGTTCATGAACTCATGAATAAGGTGCTATCCTACACAACACTAGGTACTATAGTGAGCTGCTACATTGTTCCTTTTGTAATAATAGAACATGTTTCAATGAGAGTATGTTTTAACTTTTGAACTAGAGGGCAAAAGTAACTCATTATGTCATATCTATGCTTTGAGGCAAACTTGTTTTGCGTACTTTTGGGGAGACAAAAAATACACTGTTGGCTGATGGTAGAAAGAGACATTCCCCTTTTGATTCTTGAAGGATTTGGTTGGGATGAAATCAAGATCTAAGATGGGTTTTAAGATGTAGATCAGTTGCTCAATTTTGAAAGTTGCTGCTCTTCTGAATTCCCTGCTCTAGAGAGCTGTGAAAGCCAAATTATTAAATGTATTGAAGGCCAATATATAAATATTCTTGATTGCAAAAAGCTTAAAGTTATTAAACAGAGGAGAACGCAGCGTCAGAGGTGAATGATGGGGACAGGCTTGCAATTTTAAAGAAAGTTTTACAAAATTCTAGTTAAATTATTTATTTAGCTGAGGAAGTGATGAGTATTTTTTAAACTTTGGTTATTTTTGCAAGTTTTATTTAATAGATAATAGTGTTGGGCACGTGGCCAAGTGGTTAAGGTGTTCGTCTAGTTACCTCAAGGTCGCTCGTTCGAGCCTCAGCTGCGGCAGCGTGTTTGTGCCCTTGAGCAAGGCACTTAATCACATGTTGCTCTAGTCTGTGTGAGGAGTGGCGCCCCACACAGACTTCCAATCTGCGCCTTGTAGGGCATGAAAATGCCCGATGCAGGCTTCTCATGGTCTGAGTCGACGTTCCCTCCCTATTTAATAGATTAGTTGAGGGTGTTTGTAATAAATGGTTAGAATGATATATCCACAGAATGTTACAAGCAATTGCACAACTGTGTGTTTAGTAAGTGTAGAATGGAGCATCCAGCTGCTATTGCTGGGAGGTCAGTCCATCATGTGTTTGGCATTTCCTTTTGCAAGTGACTAATAATGAAGTGTAAATGCTCAACTCCTCCACATGGCAGGTATTCAGAAACCAAAATTTGAATACCAGCAGCGGCATCAGAATCAGGTTTATTGTCACTGATCTATGTTGTGAAATTTCTTGTTTTGCCGCTGCAGTGCAATACATAAAAATTGCTATAAGTTTCAATAAAGAATATGAAAGTTTTGCAAATAAAGAGGAAAAATAGTGAGTGTAGTGTTCATGATTCACTCAGAAATCTGATGGAGGAGTAGAAGAAGCTGTTTCTGAAATGTTGAGTGTTTATCTTCAGGGTCTTGTACCATTGCCAGTGGATGTTGTTTACTTGCATTTCAGAAGGCCTTTGACAAGATGCTGCATATGAGGCTGCTTAACAAGATGAGAGCCCATGGCATTATGGTAAAGATACTAGCATGGACAGATGATTGACTGGCAGGGGCAAAGATTGGGAATAAAGAGGGGCCTTTTCTGGTTGGCTGCCAGTGACTAATGGTGTTCCACAGGGATCAGTGTTGGGCTGCTTTTCATGTTATTTGTCAGTTGATTTGATGGAATTGATGGTTTTATGGCCAAGTTTACAGAGGATACGAAGTTAGATGGAAGGGCAAGTGGTTTTGCAGAAGCAGGGAGTCTTTTGAAGGACTTGAACAGATTGGGGGAATGGGCAAAGATGTGGCAGATGGGATATCGTGTATTATAGAATGAATAAAGATATAGACTGTTTTCTAAACGGAGTAAATTGAGAAATCAAAAGTGCAAAGGGACTCGTGCAGGATTTCCAGAAGGTTAACTTGTGGGTTGAGTTGGAGGTAAGGGAGGCAACTTCAATGTTGACATTCATTTCCAGAGGATTGACGTACAATAGCATTAATTTAATGCTGAAGCTTAAAGTTGGTCAGACCACATTTGGCGTATTGTGAGCAGTGTTGGGCTGAAAGGATGTGCTGGCAGCGAAGATGGTCCAGAGGAGATTAACGAGAACTATCCCAGGAATGAAAGGGTTAAGGAGCATTTGCTAACTCTTGGGGTGCCATGGTTTAGCAGTTAGCCCAATGCTATTACAGCTCGGAGCGTTCAGAGTTCAGTTCCAGTGTCGTCTGTAAGTAGTTTGTGCATTCTTCCTGTGATTGTGTGGGTTTTCTCCAGGTGCTCCGATTTCCTGCAACAAATCAAAGATGTGAATAGGTTCATTGGTCATTGTAAATTGTCCTGTGATTAGGCTCATTTTAAATAGATGGGTTGCTGGGTAGTGCAGTCTTGTTGTGGACACTTTAAAACAAACCAAAACTACTCAGATTAAGCACAGTGACACCACCCCCCCCCCCCCCCCGGGTGTTGACACGGTATGACATGCTCCACAAATAATGAAGTTCTAAGTCAAAGAAAGTGCATTCAACCCTTTGTTAAGAAACCAGCAAAAATGAGCTGTTGTAGCAACAAAAAAAATAATGAAACTAAAACTAGTGATATGACGAAATAAACAGTCTAAGTGTATTCAAACATACTTGAGCATTAGTGATCTTAGCATATTTAAACATTAGCGTTAAATGAAACTAAGTGTTCTGAAATGTCAACAAAAAAAATTATTCCCCCAACTTTCTGCTCTAACCAGACTAAAAACCGTCGAAAAACAAATCATGAATTCGTAGCTATCCTCTTCACTTCTACTGCACCCCAAGCCGCCTGACAAATTACTCATAATAAACGTGCAACACAAAATACAAATAGACAGAAAATGGATACATGGCTCCTCCAGGCCTGTTCCACACTGTATCTCTAAAGTATCCTCACCGGAATTTAGAAGAATTTAGGGTATCTCATTGAAACCAATCAAATATTGAAAGGCCTGGATAGAGTGGGCATGGAGAGAATGCTTCAATAGTGTGAGAGTCTAGGACCAGAGAACTTGGCCTCAGTAGAAGGATGTCTCTTTCGAACAGAGACGAGGGGGAATTTCTTCAGCTAGAGAGTAGTGAATCTGTGGAATCCATTGCCACAGGCGGCTGTGGAGGCCAAGTCATTTGGTATATTTAAAATGGAGGTTGATAGGTTCTTAGGGATCAAAGGTTATGGAGAAAAGGCAGGACAATGGGCTGCAAGGGATAATAAATCAGGCATGATCCAATGGTGGCGCACACTCAGTGGGACAAATGGCTTAATTCTGTTCTGATATTTTATGGTTCCCCTTGATGGCAGTAATAAGAAGGTGATCAATCAATGGAAGTTTAAAGCAACCAGTTTTTTACCTACAATTTGAAGCATAGTCCAAAATTAGAAAAAAGAGAACTGATTTTTTGGAAATTAGAAGTCATTAGATTGACAGTGGAGTGCCTTTAAAGATATGCCAAAATGCAGATGCAGGTTAGTAAATGGACAAAAGGTGGGGTAAAAAGGGAAGATGGTCTGGAAAATCAATTTTATATGCACATAAAGGCATTCTACATGTTGACAACTAGATTTTCATGCAGTAGCATGTTCGTTGGGGAAAATAACATCACTTTAGGAAGGGTGTTCCCAGCAAAACAATTTGATCTGTGTTTCCAATTAACCCTGGTATAAATTTGTCCAGTTAGTGATTTTAAATTACATGAACTCAAAAAGTTGAAAGTGTTCTCATTTGTTTCTGGGTGTACTTTCAGTCAAAGGCAAAGACAGTTATTGAAAAGAGAGGGCAAAGTACAACCAAATCAGGCATAATATCAAAGTGTACAGGCACAGATAATACAGCATGCATACAAACATTGAAAACTTTTTTCTTTATAAAAAAAATTAATTCATTACACATAATAAATCAGTTGGTATCTCATGCTACTTTTAATACTTTTAAAGTTTGCTTTGGAACTATCCTTCCTCAGTTGGTCTGATTATATAAAGGAACATAGCTAACCATGTGTTAATCAAATATACAATGGTTGTATATTTGCAGCATCTCTTCTTTGGATTCAGATTTGTCATACATTTGTCTTTCATACATAAGCAAGATAAATGGTCCATAACCATTCAATGGTTAACTGGTACCATAATGGTCAAATATACAGACACCTTGTCAATTGATAGGTATGTCAATGATTTTGCACCATTCATGATGCATCCAAATGGCAAGTTGATCTATTTTTTCACAGATGTACTGTGGTACAGCGAAAAACTTGTCTTGCATACTGTTCACACAGATCAATTCATTACAACATTGCTTTCTGTTTTGTTGTTTTACTTGGCAGAAGTGGGGAAGGAAGATATCAAGCATCAGATTGCTGAAATATATTTGAAAGGTTTGCCATATATCTGAATGTCTCAATTTTCAGTTTGTGGAAAGTTGCACTAAACTTTTGTAGTCAAATTAATCAACTCCCGCAAGTATTTATTTGGTTCAGTCTTACCTTCAAAACCAGTTCTTTCAAACACGAACCCACATCAGTGACTAGCCTAGATGAGGCACAAGAGTTCTGCAGTCCAGAATTGGACTTTAAGGGCAACATTTTGATAACTAAGCCAAGCTAGTACTTTAAGTTCCTTGTATTAAATGTTGATTGACTGAAATCATTCTGAAACTATTGTAGGTGAACCAGAGGAATGTTCCTGGAATTGACAGTGCATATTTGGCAATGGACACTGAAGAGGGAGTGGAAGTTGTGTGGAATGAAGTCCAGTTCTCAGAACGAAAAAACTTCAAATTACAAGAGGTGAAAATAAAGTTTTATATTATTTTGTTGCAATCAGTTAAAAACAACATTTGTTTAACTTTGCTTTGGTTATTATAAAAGCATGATAGTTGATGTGATGATTATAAATATTTCTTTATAACAAGTTTTATGTTTTAGTTGTTTCTTGACAGTACCCTTTAAGAATTTGGTCATGTTATTTTTCATTTTCAATATTTTTATTAATTTTCTACATAGGGGAATGCAGAGTTCAAGAAAAAAGAAATATATCAAATGCCTTATACTGAATCACACATACAAACTTCTTACTGTATATTCATACAAATTAATTAATTCATAATATTGAAATATAGTAAATTTGTTATGGAAAAAAATTAACCCACTACCAAGACAGAAGCTGATTAGTAAAGAAGAAAAAAGATTATTAGCCATCATCTGTGCTTTAATGGCAAATCAAAGGTTTTGAAAATAGTTCAAAAAAGGTCCCCGCAATGTTTGAAAGTCTTGATTAGCTTCAGAAATTGAGCACCAAATCTTCTGTAATTTTAAACATGACATCACATCACACAGCCATTGTGTGAGTGGGCGGGACCACATCTTTGCATTTAAGCAAGAGCGCCCTCCTAGCCATAAGAGAAATAAAAGCCAAAATGTGCAAATCCGGTCTTGGCCTGAAACATCGACTGTACCCCTTCCTAGAGATGCTGCCTGGCCTGCTGCGTTCACCGGCAACTTTGATGTGTGTTTCTCCAAAATAATATCCTTTCCTCCAATAATACCAAATAAAGTGGTCAAAAGATTAGGCTTAAAATTTACTTTAAAAAGTACCGGGAAGGTTTGAAATACTTCTTTCCAGTATTGTTCAAGACTCGGGCACGTCCAAAACATATGAATGAGTGAAGCTTCTCCATTATTATATTTATCACAATAAGGAGATCTATCCAAATAAAAGCGAGACAACTTATCCTTGGTCACGTGGGCCCTATGGACCACTTTAGATTGTTGGAGAGAGTGGTGAGCACATAACTATGAAGTGTTAACTAATTAAAAACTTTCATTCCAAGGTTCCTCAGAAATTGAAGTCTGTAAGTCTTGTTCCCAAAGATTTTTAGTTTTATCTGAAGGAACACTTCTCATTCCCAGCAATATATTATAAATATTAGATACAGATGCATTATAAAAAGGTTTCAAATTAAAAATTACATCTAGTCAATTCTTATCAGGACTTTTAGGTAATGTACATATTTGAGACTGTATAAAGTCTCTTATTTGTAGGTATCGAAAAAAGTGAGTTTTGGGTAAGCTATATTTAGCTAACAGTTGCTCAAACGAAAGACTTCCCTCCACAAACAAGTCCTGGAAGCATTTAATACCTAATCTATCCTATTCTTTAAAAGCCACATCTATCATAGAAGATTTTTTAAAAAATTATTAAAAATGGGACTTGAAAGAGAAAATCTCAATAAGCCAAAGTATTTTCAGAATTGTACCCAAATTTTCACAGTATGTTTAACTACCAGATTGTCAGTTAACTTACTCAGGGATAAAGGAAGTGAGGATCCAAGAATAGAAATAATAGTAATTTTATTAACAGAGTTAGCTTCAAGCGAAACCCGCATTGGGCAATCCTCATGATTAATGTAATGTAACCAAAATGTAAGATCATGTATATTAACTGCCCAATAATAAAACCTGAAGTTTGGTAAAGCTAGCCCTCCATTCTTTTTAGCTTTCAGAAGATGAATTTTGTTTAGTCTAGAACACTTATTTTTCCATATATAGGATGATATAATAGAATCAAGAGAATCAAAAAAAGATTTAGGGATAAAAACAAGTAATGCCTGAAAAAGATATATAAATTTAGGTAAAATATTTATTTTAATAGAATTAATTTGACCAATCAGTTTTTACTGTTTTATATCAGTGTAATTTCAAGAAATCAAATTTATGTTGATCATTTCTGTTAAGAGTATCCTTTCTTTTCAGGATAAGGTGAAAGCTGTCTTTGACAATCTCATTCAGTTGGAGCACCTGAACATAGTGAAATTCCACAAGTACTGGGCAGATGTGAAAGAAAATAAAGCAAGAGTAAGTTGCTTATTAGTGCTACTAGCTTTATTAGACAGTTGTTTATAATATTGCAGTTAAAAGTAGAATATTATTGACTAAATTAATTGCTGAAGATTTTCGTCAAACCTTTTTTTTAAAATCCTTGTGGTTTGCATTTAAAACATTAAGTTTCATTTGTTAATATTAAAAAAGCAAGTTATCTGTTAACTATTAAAGTACTTGAAGAAAAATCAGCTTGTGTTCATTCTTCAAGGTTCAGTATTGTTAATTGAGGAGATGATGGCATTGTGGAGTGTACATTCTTTGAATTAGCAAGTGAGAGCAGCATCTTTGCAGGGAGGGAGCCATTTGAAAAGGACAAATGTCATTGGAGTTTTATTTGAACCAGTAAAAAAGTAAGGTGTAGGCAGAGTGGCTATTGTGGGAGCAGGCTAGTGTTAGAGTGGTCAGGCTGGCTTTGGTGGGGACAGGCAGAGGCTCTAATTAAATTTCTAGTAAGTTTATTTTTCTCTGTATTTGTATATTAGGACATAGCTGGTGCCGTGAAGATGGATCGAGGGTTAGTGGCACATTCTTTGTGTGAGATGTGGGAACTCTAGGAGAGTTAGTCTCCCTGATAGCTACAGGATCAGAGGGATCTTAGAGTCAGAGTCCATAGGACACTCAAAGCTGCTACGCAGGTTGACTCTGTGGTTAAGAAGGCATTCGGTGCATTGGCCTTCATCAATTGTGACCTTGAGTTTAAGAGCTGAGAGGTAATGTTGCAGCTATATAGGACCCTGGTCAGACCCAACTTGGAGTACTGTGCTCAATTCTGGTCGCCTCACTAGAGGAAGCACGTGGAAACCATAGAAAGGGTGCAGAGGAGATTTACAAGGATGTTGCCTGGATTGGGGAGCATGCCTTATGATATTAGGTTGAGTGAACTCTGCCTTTTTTCCTTGGAATGATGGAGGATGAGAGGTGACCTGATAGAGGTCTACAAGATAATGAGAGGCATTGATCATGTGGATAGTCATAGGATTTTTCCCAGGGCTGAAATGGCTAGCACAAGAGGGCATAGTTTTAAGGTGCTTGGAAGTAGGTACAGAGGAGATGTCAAGGGTAAGTTTTTTGTGCAGAGGGCGATGAGTGCGTGGACTGGGGTGGCGGTGGTGGAGGCGGAAACGAGTAGGGTCTTTTAAGGGATTCCTGGATAGGTACGTGGAGCTTAGAAATTAAGGGCCATGGGTAAGCTGAGGTAGTTCTAAGGTAAGGACGTGTTCAGCACAGCTTTGTGGGCTGAAGGGCCTGTTTTGTGCTGTAGGGTTTCTATCTTTCTATCTACATGATGTGCACAATGCTGCAGCTCCTTAGAGACGTTGTTAAAGAACAGGAGCTGCAGCTGGATGACCTTTGGCTCATACGGGGGAATGACGAGGTGATAGGAGATAGAGAGATGTTATCGCCCTTAAGTTGCAGGAGCCAGCACCTGGGTGACTGTCAGGAGAGGGAAAGGGAATGGGCAGCCAGTGCAGAGTATCTCTCTGGTTGTTTCCCTCAATAATAAGTATGTCGTTCTGGTTACTGTTGAGGGGGTTGACTTATCAGGGGAAGTCATAGTGACTGGGTCTCTGGCGCTGTGGCTCAGAAGGGAAGGAGGAAAAAGAGGACTGCAGTAATGATAGGGGATTCCATAGTTTGAGGAGTTGACACAAGATTCTGTGGACATGATGAAGACACCCGGATGGTATGTTGCCTCCCAGGTGTCAGTGTCAGGGACATCTTGGATCGGGTCCACAGCATTCTAAAGAGGGTGAGTAGCCATAAGTCTTCGTCCACACTGGTACCAATAACATGGATAGAATAAGGCAGAGATCCTGAAGGGACAATATAGGAAGTTAGGCAGAAAGCTGAAAAGCAGGACCTCCAGGGTAGTAATCTCTGGATTGTTAACTGTGAAGTTGAGAATAAGATGATTTAGCACATGAATGTATGGCTGAGGAATTGGGGGAAGATTTTAGATTTCTGGATCATTGGGATCTATTCTGGGGAAGATATGACCTGTACAAAAAAGATGGGTTATACCTGAACCCAAGGGGAAACAATATCCTTGTGGGCAGGTTTACTTGAGCTGTTCAGGAGGGTTTAAACTAATTTGGCAGGGTGATGGGAACCAGTGATAGACCTGAGGATGGGGCAGTTGGTATTCAAGTAGATACACTGTATAGTGAGACTGAGAGGAAGGACAGACAGATGATAGAGCAGGATTGCAGTCAGTGGGATGAGTTGAAGGGTAATACGAGGGCAAAATCGAATAGGGTGATGAATACGGGACTGAAGGTGCTGTATTGAATGTATATATTATACACAGTAAGGTCGATGATCTTGCAGCACAATTAGTGTTTTGCAGGTTTTGGGCATTTTCAATTCGTGGCTGAAAGAAAATCATAACATCCACAAACAAACATTGTATGGAGATATCAGGCTGATAGGCAGAGGGAGTGGGGTGACTCTGTTGCTTTTTAAAATAAAATGGGGCAAAAAATCCTTAGAAAGGAGTGACAGGATCAGAAGATGTTGCATTTTTGTGAGTAGAGTTAAGAAATTGCAAGGGTAAAAATACCCTGATTGGAGTTATATACAGACCTCTGAACAGTCCAGATTGTGGGTTACAAATTGTATCATGAGCTAGAAAAGGCATGTGAAAAAGTCATGGGGAATTTCAATATGCAAGTAGATTGGGAAAATCAGGTTGGTGCTGGATCCCAAGAGAGAACTTGTAGAATGCCTATGAATGGCTTTTTTGAGCAGCTTGTGGTTGAGCTCCCAAGAAGAAAGGTTATTCTAGATTGGGTGGTGTGTAATGAACTGGATTTGATTTGGGAGCTTAAGGTAATAGAACCCTTAGGAGATAGTGATTATAATATGTTAGATTTCACCCTGCAATTTGAGAGGAAGAAGCTAAAGTCAGATGTATTGGTATTACAGTGGAGTAATGGGAATTCCAGAAAGGTTCTGGAGGCATGAGAGAGGAATGGCAGAGCAGCAATGGCTGGATTTTCTGGGAGCAATTTGGAAGGCACAGAATTCCAAACCTGAAGTATTCTAGAGGGAGGATGACACAACCACCACTGACAAGGGAAGTCAAAGACAGCATAAAAGCTAAAGAGAGGGTATACAATATACCAGAAGTTAGTGGGACGTTAGAGGATTGGGAAGATTTCAAAAACCAACAGAAGGCAACTAAAACCCATAAGGAGATAAAAGATGAAATATGAAGGTAAGCTAGCCAATGATATAAATGTGGATACAATATGTTTTTTCCTGATATATAAAGTGTAAAAAAAAAAGAGGCAAGAGTGGATATCAGACAGCTGGAATATAATGCTGGAGAGGTATAATGTGGAACAAAGAAATGGCAGGCAAACTTTGAATATTTTACGTCAGCCTTCACTTCAGTGTGAAACGAGCAGTATGCCAGAATTTCAAGTGTTGGGGCAGAAGTGAGTGTGGTTGCTATTACTAAGCAGAAGGTGCTTGAGAAGTTGACAGGTCTAAAGATAGATAAGTCACCAAAAGGACTACTCCCTAGGGTTCTAAAAGATGTAACAGAAGAAATCTTGGAGGCATTAGCAGTGATCTTTTGAGAATCTCAAAATTCTAGAAAAGTTCTGGAGGACTGGAAAATTGTAAATATCACCCCACTGGTTAAGAAGGGAGGGGAAAATATAGGTCAATTAGCCTGACTTAAGTGGTTGGAAAGATGTTGGAAGTCAATTAAGGTTGAGGTTTGGAAGTACTTGGAGGCACATGATAAAATAGGCCAGAGTCAGCATAGTTTACTTGAGGGGAAATCTTGCCTGACAAATCTGTTGGAATTCTTTGAGGAAATAAGCAGGATAGACAAAGAGTCAGTGGATGTCGTTTAGCTGGATTTTCAGAAGGCCTTTGACATGGTACCGCATATGAGGCTGCTTAACAAGATAACTTCACATGGTATTGCAGGGAAGATACTGGTATGGACAGAAGATTGGCTGACGAGTAGGAAGCAAAGTGGGAATAAAGGGGCCCTTTTTGTTTGGCTACTGGTGACTAGTAGTGTTCCGCAGGGGTTGGTGTCGGAACTGCTTCTTTCCATGTTACATGTCAATGAATTAATGGCTTTCTGGCCAAGTTTGTGGACGATGCGAAGATAGTTGGGCAGGTAACGTTGAGGAAGCAGAGTATCTGCAGAAGGACTTGGACTGATCAGCAGAATGGGCAAAGTACTTGCAGATGGAATATTGTGTAGGGAGGTGTATGGTCATGCACTTCGATAAAATAAATAAAGGTATGGTCCATTTTCTAAACGGGGATTAATATTTTTTGAAAATCAGAGGTGCAAAGGGACTTCGGAGTCCTCGTCCTTGTTTCCCTAAAGGTTAGCTTGCAGGTTGAGTGGGGGGGTGGGCGCAAGGAAGACAAATGCAATGGAAACATAGAAAACCTACAGCACAATACAGGCCTTTCGGCCCACTAAGCTGTGCCGAACATGTATTTTTGAAATACCCCTGGGTTACCCATAACCCTTTATTTTTCTAAGACTCCACGTACCTGCATAGGCGTCTCTTAAAAGACCCTATCGTATCTACCGCCGGCAGCCCATTCCACGCACTCACCACTCTCTGCGTCATAAAAAAACAACTTACCCCTGACACCTCCTCTGTACCTACTTCCAAGCACCTTAAAACTGTGTCCCCTCATGTTAGCCATTTCAGCCCTGGGAAAAAGCCTCTGACTGTACACATGATCAATGCTTCTCATCATCTTGTACACCTCTGTCAGGTCACCTCTCATCCTCCGCCGCTCCAGGGAGAAAAAACTAAGTTCACTCAACCTATTCTCATAAGGTATACTCCCCAATCCAGGCAACGTCCTTGTAAATCTCCTCTGCACCCTTTCTATGGTTTCCACATCCTTCCTGTAGTGAGGTGACCAGAGCTGAGCATAGTACTCCAAGTGGAGTCTGATCAGGGTCCGAGATAACTGTAACATTACCTCTCAGCTCTTAAGTTCAATCCCATGGTTGAAGGCCAATGCACCGTATGCCTTCTTAACCACAGAGTCAACCTGCGCAGCAGCTGTGCGTGTCCTATGGACTTGGACCCCAAGATCCCTCTGATCCTCCACACTGCCAAGAGTCTTCCCATTAATACTATATTCTGCCATCATATTTGATCTACCAGAATGAACCACCTCACACGTATCTGGGTTGAATTCCATTTGCCACTTCTCAGCCCAGTTTTGCATTCTGTCGATGTCCCGCTGTAACCCTCCACACTGTCCACAGCACCCCCAACCTTTGTGTCATCAGCAAATTTACTAACCCATTTCTTCACTTCCTTATCCGGCTCATTTATAAAAATCACAAAGAGAAGGGGTCCCAGAACAGATCCCTGAGGCACACAACTGGTCACTGACCTCCATGCAGAATATGACCCATCTACACCACTCTTTGCTTTTTGTGGGCAAGCCAATTCTGGATCCACAAAGCAAGGTCCCATTGGATCCCATGCCTCCTTACTTTCTCAATAAACCTTGCATGGGGTACCTTATCAAATGCCTTGCTGAAATCCCTATACACTACATCTACTGCACTACCTTGATCAATGTGTTTAGTCACATCCTCAAAAAATTCAATCAGGCTTGTAAGGCACGACCTGCCTTTGACAAAGCCATGCTGACTATTCCTAATCATATTATGCCTCTCCAAATGTTCATAAATCCTGCCTCTCAGGATCTTCTCCATCAATTTACCAACCACTAAAGTAAGATTCACTGGTCTATAATTTCTTAGGCTATCTCCTCTCCCTTTCTTGAATAAGGGAACAACATCTGCAACCTTCCAATCCTCCGGAACCTCCTGACCCCATTGATGTTGCAAAGATCATTGCCAGAGGCTCAGCAATCTCCTCCCTCGCCTCCCACAGTAGCCTGGGGAACAACTTATCCAACTTGATGCTTTCCAAAAGCTCTAGCACATCCTTTTGCTTATGCTCAAGCTCTTCAATCCACTGTAAGTCATCCCTACAATCGCCAAGATCCTTTTCCATAGTGAATACTGAAGCAACATATTCATTAAGTACCTCAGCTATCTCTTCTGGTTCCATACACGCTTTTCCTTTGTCACACTTGATTGGTCCTATTTTCTCTCGTCTTATCCTCTTGCTCTTCACATACTTGTAGAATGCCTTGGGGTTTTCCTTAACCTCACCAAGGCCTTCTCATGACCCTTTCTGGCTTTCCTAATTTCATTCTTTGGCTCCTTCCTGCTAGTCTTATAATCTTCTAGATCTCTATCATTACCTAGCTGTTTTATTTGAACCTTTCGTAAGCTTTTCTTCTTGACTAGATTTTCAACAGCCTTTGTACACTGCAGTTCCTGTACCCTACCATCCTTTCCCTGTTTCATTGGTATGCACCTATGCAGAACTACACGCAAATATCCCCTGAATATTTGCCACATATCTGCTGTACATTTCCCTGAGAACATCTCGATTTATGCTTCTAAATTCCTGCCTGATAGCTTCATATTTCCCTTTATTCCAATTAAACGCTTTCTTAACTTGTCTGTTCTCATCCCTCTCCAATGATATGGTAAAGGAGATAGAATTGTGAGCACTATCTCCAAAATGCTCTTTCATTGAGAGACTTGACACCTGTCCATGTTCATTTCCCAATGCCAGATCAAGTACAGCCTCTCCTCTTGTAGGTTTATCTACATATTGTGTCAGGAAACTTTTCTAACAAACTCCACCCTATCTGAACCCCTTGCTGTTGGGAGAGGCCAATCAATATTTGGGAAATTAAAATCTCCCACCATGACAGCCCTGTTATTTTTCACCTTTCCAGAATCTGTCTTCCTATCTGCTTCTTGAAGTCCCTGTTACTATTAGGTGGTGTGTATATACATGTGTGTGTATATACATGTGTGTGTATATACATGTGTGTGTATATATATGTGTGTGTGTGTGTGTGTGTAATAAATAAATAAAAAAAAAAATATATATATATATATATATATATAACACCCAGTACAGTTATTGACGCCATGCTGTTTCTAACTTTCACCCACAGAGACTCAGGAGACAATCCCTCCATGACTTACTCCCTTTCTGCAGCTGTGACACTATCTCTGGTGCCACACCCCCACCTCTTTTGCCTGCCTCCCTCCCTGTCCTTTCTGAAACATCTGAAGCCTGGCACTGTAAGTAACTATTCCTGCCCCTGAACCATCCAAGTCTCTGTAATGGCCACAACATCATAGCTCCAAGTACTGATCCACGCTCTAAGCTCATCTGCTTTGTTCATAATGCTTCTTGCATTAAAATAGGCACATCTCAAACCATTGGTCTAAGTGCATTCCTTCTCTATCACCTGCCTATCCTCCTCCTTGCACTGTCTCCAAGCTTTCTCTGTCTGTGAGCCAACAGCCCCTTCCTCCATCTCTTCAGTTCGGTTCCCACCTCCCAGCAATTCTAGTTGAAACTCTCCCCAGTACCCTTAGCAAACCTCCCTGCCAGGGTATTGGTCCCCCTCGAATTCAAGTGCAACCTGCCCTTTTTGTACAGGTCATGCCTGCCCCAAAAGAGGTCCTAATGATCCAGAAATCTGAATCCCTGCCCCCGTTCCAATTCCTCAGCCACGCATTTATCCTCCACCTACTCTATTCCTATGCTCACTGTCGTGTGACACAGGCAGTAATCCCGAGATTACTACCTTTGAGGTCCTGCTTCTCAACTTCCTTCCTTGTAGTCTGTTTTCAGGACCTGCTCCCTTTTTCCTACCTATGTCGTTGGTACCAATATGTACCATGACCTCTGGCTGTTACTCTTCCCACTTCAGGATATCATGGATGCAATCAGAAACATCCTGGACCCTGGCACCTTGGAAACAAACTACCATCTGTGTTTCTTTCCTGCGTCCACAGAATCACCTGTCTGACCCCCGAACTATGGAGTCCCCTATTACTATTGCCTTCTTCCTTTCCCTACCCTTCTGAGCCACAGGGCCAGACTCTGTGCCAGAGGCGCAACCTCTGTTGCTTCCCCCAGGTAGGCCTCCCCCCCCCCCCCCCGCCCCAACAGAACTCAAGCAGGAGTACTTATTGTTAAGGAGGACAGCCACAGAGGTACACTCTAGTATCTGACCCTTGCCGTTCCCTCACTTGACTGTTACCCAGTTATCTGTCTCTTGAAGCACTGGTGTGACTACTTGCCTATAGCTCCTCTCTATCACCTCCTTACTGTCCCTGACCAGATGAAGGTCATCGAGCTGCAGATCCAGTTCCCTAACATGGTCCCTTGGGTGCTGCAGCTCGACACACCTAACGCAGTGTTAGCAGTTATTTTAAGAGGATGAGAATACAAGAACAAGGATATAATGCTAAGTCTTAAGGCATCGTTCAGAACATATCCGGGTAATGTGAGCAGTTTTGGGTCCCTTATCTTAGAAAAGTTGTGCTGATCTGGAGAGTCCAGTGGAGGTTCACGAAAGTGATTCTGGGTTAATGGGGTTAACATATGAGGACTGATTGATGGCTCTGGGTCTGTACTTACTGGAGTTTAGAAGAATGGGGGTGGGATCTCATTGAAACCTATTGAATATTGAAGGGCCCAGATTGCATGGATGTAGAGAGAATGTTTTCTTTAGTAGGTGAGCCAAAGACCAGAGGTCACAGCCTCAGAATAGGGAGGCATGCATTCAGAACAGAGAACAAGAGGAATGAGCTGAAGGATAGTGAATCTGGAATTAATTGTCACAAATAGCTGTGCAAGCCTAGTTATTGAGTATATTTAAAGCTGAGATTGCTTAGTCATGGAGAGAAGGCTGGAGAATGGAGTTGAGAGGGATAATAATTCAGCCGTGATAAAATGACAGCAGACTCAATGTGCTGAATGGCCTAATTCTGCTCCTGTTTCTTATGCATTCATTTTGTATCCATGTTGAATACATTTGACACTTGGGAAAATATTGTTTGTTCCTCCAGGTAATATTCATAACAGAGTACATGTCGTCAGGAAGCTTAAAACAATTTTTGAAGAAAACAAAGAAAAACCACAAAACAATGAATGAAAAGGTATGTTATAGATTGTTATTTCCAAAACCTTGAGGCTGAGGCACAGGGTGATGACCTTTTTTATACATGCTAAAGAATGACCATCTCCATTCAGCACAACCACCTGTCATTGATGTTCAGTGCAGTTACCCTTGTCCAATCCTGTATCAGCATTTTGGAAGTCATCGTTGACCAGAAATAACTGGTCAAGCCATAAAAGAGGAAGACACAACCTGGGTATCCTGTGGCAAGTACCCACCTCCTTGAATCTGAAGCCCTTCTCACTGGAAAAGTCAAAAATGTGGTAAGGTGCACTCTACCTAGATGAATGTAAGTTCGATAACACACTAAAGGCTTTGCCCGGAACATAAATGGTGCACCTGATTGGCCGTCTGTTTTTATTGTGTTACTTGCAATATGTATGATCTCGCAGGCGCACTTAAACTACTTGGAAGGAAAGACACCATGCAAATAGAAACACCACCAGCCACAAATTCTGTTTCCAATCAGCTCAGAAAGTATATTCCCATTATCAGACTTAAGTTCTTGAACTTTTTATCCGCAAGCCTGAAAGTACCTTCAGCAGTTAGAAATGGCTTGCTGTTATCGTTTTAGGGCAATTAAGGGTGGTCAATAAAATGTATTGATGATAACCATGCAGGGGTCCAACATGTAAACTTCTGTCTACAGCCCAACCTTTACTGACGGATTGATGGTTTTCACCTTTAAATGCTGTCCTGAAGAAGCAGTGAATGGTGTATTTGTGCTGGTTAGGAACATCAGTGTCAGTGCTAAGGATGGTTCATGACATCAACCATCAGGCTGTTGAACCAGAGGGGATAACTTCATTCAATTTTACTCGCTCCCTTCCAATTGTTCTCACCATCTATCGACTTGCTTTCAATGACTCTTCATGTCATATTATTACTTTTTTTGTATTTACAGTTTGTCTTTTACACATTGGTTGTTTGTCCGTCCTGTTGTGTGTGGTCTTTCATTGAATCTATTGTGTTTCTTGGTATTTACTCTGAATGCCTGCAAGAAAATGCATTTCAGGGTAGTATACGTTGACATATATACTTTGGTAATGAATTTATTTGAACTTTGAACAAGTCAAGTTTTGAAGAATCCTGCCGCTAGACTTTGCTTGTGACAGACTGAAGAATGAGTAGCAAAGTTACTTGACTTCATCCTTGCAGCTTTACCAATGACACAAATTTTATTAACTATGCATTTCTTGTTAATTTTCATTTTCCACACTTCACCTCTAGTTTCTATACCATTGTCCTTCAAGTGGTCAACTAATTACTTGAATATTGTGATATCTGCCTCTAGCTGTGCATTCCTGATTTCTACGACTGTCTGGTTTGGAACTTCAAAGTTAGTGCTAAGTTTAACTAAAGTTTGCTTGTGTGATGCACGTCTTTCCCCTGAATAAGAGTGGGACACTATGACTGCATTACATGCAATACAGTCGTTGAAATATAATACAGGTAGTAAAGAAGTTTCTGCAATTCAGCTATTTATAAGGAAGGGCCAAATGTACATAGGAATCCACCTTGTGTACCATCTGGTGCTGAATATATTGCTTCACCATTCGTTAAATCCTGAAATGTCTGAGATACTTTAGCTGCAGAAAACAAGGCAATTCAAGAAGATACTTCACTGCCAGTTCCTGACATCCTGAAGACAGCCAAACACCAGAGTAGGATGATAAATCCAAGTGTTTCTTCTGCAAATAATGCCATCAGACTGTGATTTAAATGTGGTAAAGTTAGCTGTGGTTGTAGGATTGTTTTGTGCTTTAACTATAAAACACTTTACTTGTGTAGAATATAGGGTTAATGGCAGGATTCTTGGCAGTATGGAGAAACAGAGGGACCTTGGGGTCTACATCCATAGACCCCCCTCAAAGTTGCCACTCAAGTTTATAGTTTAAAAGCATATGGTATGTTGGCCTTCATTAGACAGGGAATTGAGTTCAAGAACTGAGATAATGCTGCTGCATGCTGAGATCAATCTAATCCTTCTCTCCTCCATAACATTCCATTTTTCTGTCGTCCATGTGACTAAGATTTTCTTAAATGCCCCTAATGTATCTATCTCTATCACCACCCCAGCAGGAAATTCGTGCACTACTGTGTAAATAACTTGCCTTTGACACCCCTCCTATACTTCCATCCAAACATCTTAAAATTATGCTCCCTTGTATTAGATGTTTCTCTCCTGGGAACGTTGTTGTTTTTCATATAAGCAAACTTTATTTAATGGATTTTTTATAGTCCTATTCCACTGTAACTTTGCTAATTTCTGTATAGGCCTGGAAGAGATGGTGCACCCAGATTTTGTCTGCATTGAGGTAAGAAGTTAGATCTGGAATTTATTTCAGTTCTTGCGATGGACATATTTTTCCTTGCTTGTCCTTATTACAACTTGACTGTTGATTAACTATGTTTCTCAAGTGCCAGTAGTCCTTAAGATAAATCAACCTGGTTTGTGAACATGAGCAGTGTTGGAAAGCACCAGTGTCTTTCTGTGGCTGGGAGTGGAGTACCTAGTAATTTTTATTTTTGCCAAAGTTAATTCTCCCACCCCTCCCCCACAAAAAAAAACAGATTCATACTTGGCTGGTAGGGTAGTGGTGAATTTAGCTGTGCATTTTAAAACAGATCAAAGCCAATGTGTAATTCATGGGTGCTTTATTAAAGGCAGTTGTTTGTAATCTCAAAACTGCTTTATTACTGAATGACTAATTAATTTCAGTCTTTGATCACTAGTCATTTTAAGCTTGTCTTTTCTCCCAATTTACCACACCAAAATCCAACAGATAGCTACTTAATACAACTACCTTGTTCAAACTGAAGAACGTTGTTGTGGGTAAAATTTCCCTTGACTAACTATAAAGCAGAGAACATAAAAAAAGGTTTTATTCTGGCAATGGCATATCCCTGAAACTAAAAACTATGCTCCTTATATTAGTTATATCCACCCTAGGAAAAAGTCTCTGGCTATCCAATCTATCCATGCCTCTTATCATCACATATCCCTTTGTCAGGTCACCATTCAACATCCTCTTCCAAAGGGAAAAGCCCAAGTTCGCTCAACCTGTCTTCATAAGATATGCTTTCTCGTCCATGCAGCCTCCTGCAATGTTACCTCATGGCTCTTGAACTTAATCCCCTGACTAATGATATCCAACATACTATGCACTTTCTTAACAACCCTATCAACTTGCACAGCAACTTCAAGAGACCTATGGATGTGGACTCCAAAGCCCCTGTGTACCTTCACACTGCTAAGAATCCTGCCATTAACCTATATTTGACCTTCCAAAATGAATCACTTCATACTTTTCGGGGTTGAACATCATTTGCCAGTCCTCAGCCCGGCTCTACATCCAGTCAATGTCCTGTTTTAACCTACAATAACCCTCCACATTATCCACAACTCCATCAACCTTTGTCATCTGCTAACTTATTAAGGCCCCCCCCCCCCCCATCAGTTCCTCATCCAAGTTAGTAACTGAGTAAGCTGTGTGGTTGTGGATTCATGAGATCACATGATTACTGTTGTCCCTTGTGTGCTTTCAGCACTACTTTTTGTTGTCATATTTCTTCAGTGGCCTTTCTTTTCCTCTCCAGGTTTAATCTGCAGTGTAGAACTGCACAATATTTTAATGTGTTTTATAATTTGAAGGTAACCTGAATTCAGATTCAAAAGTTGGTACATTTTAGTCTTCAACTTGCTCTTTGAAATCCATTGTTCCTCATGCACGTTAGTCCAGTAACAAATAACCAATTTCCTTACCTGCTGTATGATTGTATAGTCTCAGAACATGCCTGAATGAAAGGTAGCAATGTCATCCAGAGATCTTCAATATCTGACTAAGTAGTGACATATTGATGAGCACTAATGAAATAATAAACTCCCCATTTTTTTAAAGCTACAATGATCCTCTGGTCGCAGACTATTGGGAACGGTTATTGAATTTGTCTTCGACTTAATGGTTTATTACTGTTGCATGTACTAAGATACAGTGAAAAACCTTCATTTTGCATGCCATCCATACAGATTTTATTACATCAGTATGTTGAGGTCGTAGAATAGAAAAGCATTGACAACGCAGAATAAAGTGTTAAAGTTGCAGAGAAAATGCAGGCAGACAATAAGTTGCAAAGCGATAAGGTAAATGGTGATGTCAAGAATCCACTTTATTGTACAAGAGGACTGCTCAATAGACATAACTAAATAAAATGTTAAATGTATTTAATTTTTTTAAAAGAAAAAAAACTACTGTTATTTAATTTCCCTAAATTGTTTCATTGTAAGCCACAAATCATTTGTATGGTGCCATTGTGCTGATATAAAAAATAATGTCTTTATTGAAATTCTGTGCATATTCAAGTAACTAAAATTGTTGTTTTTCTTTTAACCAGCTACCTGCACTCTTGTGATCCTCCCATCATCCATGGCAATCTGACCTGTGATACAATATTCATTCAGCATAATGGACTTATAAAAATTGGGTCTGGTAAGTATCAGAAATTATAACATGTAATAACTTGAATTCATTTAGTAGTATGAAAGGTTATTAAAGAAAGTGAAATTTTGCTTTGACCATCCAACCAGTCTTTTACAATTTATGGATTAATATTTCTATTTTACTAGCTTAGCAATGCAAACACGAAAGTATTACTCGCTTTCTTTCTAGTTGGCACAATTTAGCACTATTTTATGTCAACTAAAAATCAGATCAGTGACAATGCTTGATTGCTGTTATTTTTGAGAAAAGCACCCCGTCACCAGAGTAGTGTACTTGAGAGCCATTCTGTGAATATTGGCCAGCTTGTGTGGGTCAAATCAATGTCAGTAGACTCTTCTCTGCCAGTGAAGTGGAAGCGCTGGGTTTTGATCAAACTATGACTTGTTTTCAATGTGCTGTATGTAGTCAGCTCTATTTTCTCATTGTTTTTAAACAGCCTCTCAGACTTATCTCTTTTTTCTTGTTTTACCCCCTACACCTTGTTTTCTCCTATTTTATCTCTTCCCAAACCCCACCTGTTCAGAGCACATATTTTGTGCCCAAATCTATATTTCAAAACTGATGAACCAAGTTGCTTTCATTAAACTCAATTTTATAAACTTGGTATTTGTACAAACGTACTTTCCTTTTGCTGTCCTGTTCCGAATCTGAACAAGAATAACTTTTGTGGTTGCAGTTGAGATATAACTACTGCAATGCTGATTGAACACCAACTGGAATTTAATATTATCCTTATTAAATTGTTCATTAAATTTTAATTTGCATGTTGCTAGTGATAAGCCCTTTCAATGGAACAGTTAAGGAAAAATGTTTGTGACAGTGAGCAATGCAACAAAACTTGTGGTTTAATTGGGTTAATGTCACAATGATCTGTTTGTGGACAACTATTGACTATTTTTAATTTGCTGTATTTTGTATGTACAGTTCAATCAGGACACGATTATAATGGGAGTGAGTGAAAATAGTGTATTGCATTTTATGCATGGCTAAATTATGCATTTGTGCATGGTTCAGATTGCTTTGGGCTTTGAGGGAAAGACATAATATTGGCCATTTCAACTTCAAAGTGAGCAATGCTGTGAATAATTCTCTCAATGGCTGATTTTTTTTTCCGAAACTCAATCTTTGGCAGCTGCTTGGTGTTTTATCCTTAACTACAGACAGTATCTGACTGTCTTGCTTGAAGTACATCTGGCATTTAGCTAATATTATAGCCCTGTCACTGTGATTAAACTCCCATGCAGAATTCTCCAGAAAATGATGTGGGAAGTCCTGTTCCCACCAATATAGGTAACAGAGGGCCTGTCCCTTTATATTCTACCTCATTATTTCCTATTTCTCCTCACCACCCAAGGAAAAGTATCCTATTCAGTGTAACACTAGCTTAATTAGCCATTTAAATGATTAATTCAGTTTAACTGTTGAATGATTGTTTCTATAAGTCTGTGGACTCTGCCCTTGTCAATGGATCATCCATTTCTAATGAAGTTCAGCATCTCTGATAGCACAGTTGGTGAATAGTTGAAGCTGTGACTTTTAGTAATAAGTCCAAGGGTTTGGGTTTGGCATCTGGAATATTGTTGAAGTTGTGGTGAGGAAGGATTGGTTTTGTGTAGAACTTGTGTCCCAAAATGCTTATCAAAGAAGAAAAAGAACAGACAAAGTGGTACAGAAATGTTGCCTATCATTTTAGGTTATGGAGTTCAACTACTGAAGTAATGTAGAGTCTTTGCCTTGCACATCACCTTCATTGTTTTAGTGTAGTCAAAACTTGTATTACTTCACAACAAAAACACAGCTGGTTTGGTTTTTATAGAGCATTGGAGCATTTTAACAACAGCTGTGCATGTACATACACTTACTGGATTTTTCAGTCCAAATATGTTTGTCCAAATATTTGCTTTTACTGATCTTATAACTCTAAAGCACATTGTGCAAAAATGAAGCCTTACTTTGTAGTTTTGGTGTTACTAAGATTGAACTATGGCACAGCATGATAACACAGCAACAGCGGATGTTACATGGCCGTGGGTTGTCTTAGATGATAGAAGCTGAAAGTAATTCACTGTTTTGAAGATACTTGAGAGAATGGGGGGGTGGAAAGAGGGTTGAATATAAAATTAGGAAGTAAGAGTGGACTAGTTGGTAACTTCACTTTTAGAAAAGATGGATGATCTTTTACCTTAGCAGCACTTTATTGCAATAACTGTTGTTGCCTTAACTTTCCTAATATTGTCTGCCAGTCTATCTTGAAACAAAAGTAACTTTAATAACTGTGTCTGGAGCATTTGTCCTCTTTTATTTTAAAAATGTATATTGTAAAGTGTATTATTTAAATGTCAACCATGCTTGTTTACTATCTTTTAATGTAATTCGTCAACCTGCCATTCATAACTTGTACCTAAAATCTTTACTGCATCTCTATCAGACCTGAAGATTCTAGTTATAAATTGATCCAAATCACTTCCATTTTTATGCAACACACAAAATGCTGGAGAAACTCAAATCTATTGTATCGAGCACACTTTCTATAAAGGCCCTTTAATGATCAGATCATCAATGAGAAAATAAAATGCATTCTGGATACTGAACTTGAGAAGAACTTTGCAGTCGGGCAGCATCTGTAGAGGCAAAATGTGTGTGGTTTTTCACGTTGAGACTCTGCATCGTGCCTGAGCAGGGAAAGGGCAGTAGAAGGGGGAGGTGGGACAGAGGCTGTGAACAAGATGGGTAGGGGGCAATAAGCAGATGGAGCCAGGTAGGAGAGGAGATTTAAAAAAAAGTAAATAGACTGAGAGGTGTGTGTGAAAACACAAAGATGTGGGTTACCTGAAATTGTGAAATTCAGTATTTATAAACATTGGGTCGGAATGTACCTCTACAGAATATGGAATATGTTCTTCCAATTTCCATTTAACTTCTGTAGCAATGAAGAAGCCTGAGGGCAGACAAATATTTGTGGGAGTGGGAAAGAAAGTTAAAATTGCATGCAACTTTTAACAGAAGATGGTCACTGTGGATGGAGAGTAGGGGTTGGTCAAAATGGTCATTTAGTCTACAGTTGGATTCTCCAAAGTCAGCCACACGGACTGCACTAAATAATATTGGAAGCGGTGCACGTGAACCTCTGCCTCACTTAGGGCTGGTTTAGCTCATTGGATGGTGAAGGAAAAGGTAAAGGGACACCATTTATAGATGTGTGTAACATTGCCCCAATTCTCTCTTATCTTCTCCCTCCCTGAATACTTCAATAGAGTTCTATGTTTTGGAAGGCACAAAAAAAGTTTGTTGTTCTTGTCCTGGGAAATTAGCTGTTTCCTTGAGTTGCTACAGTTTTTCTTGATGAGTCTTTCATAGTTATAGAAGGAAAACTTTTATGCAAAGATAATAGAGCCATTTTGGCTTATTGGGTGAAGCTATACTATCAAATAAGTAATTGCATATCTTTTTAGATTTTTTTTCTGTTATTCCTTCTCTAAATTTACCTCGCCTGTTTATTCCACCTCCTGTTTAATTCTTCCCCTAAAACTGCTGACCATTCAAATTTTCATTGTTAACTAATCTCCAAGTTTTTTCCCCCACTTTTCGTTCCCCTCAGTCAAAGCAGCTACTAACTTATGTCAAATCAGACTGCCTCCAAACTCCCTTCCTCTCCAAAAATATGTAGCCATTTTACCTTACTTGCATTTATTTGTTTTCCTAAGCACTGACTCAACCTGCAATTCAACCTGTAAGGACCTAAGTTGCTTTGCACCGCTGGTTTCTGAATTGCTTCTGAATTTGTTGCAAAATCTCTGCAGACTTCATATGTTGAATTTGTTGTGTTTATCTTTAGCAAGTGAATTTAAGTCAGAGTGGTGCCATTCCTGGTTGGGAGTTAAGATTCTAGGAACACAGACAAATTTTCATGTGTGACACTCAAGATTCTGATTATAATCAGCCTGGAATATCATTGGGAAGTTACATGCATTCATTACAATTAAATACTGCAATACAGAGAGGTCCTTCTAATTTTTTTTCTGAATAGCTGGCTTGGCCTTTATGGAGGCATGCTGTTTTAATCCTGATAAAATAAGTACAATTTCCATCCCTTCAGTCCAAAAGATTCAAACAAATATCATGGCGAAATTATTCTTAAACTGTGACACAGTCCATTTATGTTGCTGTGTAGTATATTCATTCTGCTATTTATGCAGATTTTATTGTTAGTACTGTTTTATTTTGATCATGTTTCATTGTGCTTGTTCTAAATAAAAGCCCCACTTAGGAATGGACTCCATTTCCCAGAGGTTCTTGACAGGTCATTCAGTATTGCATTAAAAAAAACAGGTTATCCTTACTCTGTTGATAATTTGTTACTTAGAGCTCATTCAGTATCATGCTTGTACAGTTTTAAAAATAAAGCTTTCACAAATTTCATTGATGGCTTGATCTGGCATTGTCATCGGATGTCAGAAGCAAGGCTTGCTCATGATTTTTACTGGATGGCAGCTATCCGTCGTGCTTGGTTTTCCCTTTTCCCCCCCACTGGCTTTTTATGCATATTAGTTACGAGCTTCTCTCAACCCAGGGATGAAAAAGAACTGGGGAAATAATAGAATTTCATGCTTTAGCTATATTTGTGCATTGCTGTACTGATTCCTAAGATTTCTGTAGATCATGTGAATGTACTCCCAAAGTGGATACATGTGGAAAGCTCCTGAGATTTGACCCAGTGAGGAAAAGGAATGCTGATTATATTTTCAAGTTAAATTAGTAACATAGAAAAACGTACACCACAATACAGGCCCTTCGGCCCACAAAGCTGTACTGAACGTTCTTACCTGAGAAATTACCTAGGGTAATTTGTTGGCATGTGTCGTAGCATCTTGCAGGTATACAACAGGGAAATTGGATTCTTTGTTTGTTTCTTTAGACAAGAAGGAACTGTTGAAGCCTTATCATTCACTGCACTCCCATCTTGCAAATGATGGTGAATGAACACTGCAACCATGGTAGTGCTATTGAATATTCCTGATTGTGGTTAGCATACCAACCAACAGTATTTTGTGATGCTGTTGGTAGCTCAGCACCTTGTCACTGCCTCTGCATCAAGGCTGGCAGATTTCTCCATCATCTAGTCCATTATCAATGCCATGCAATAGTGCTGATGTCCTTGAGATGAAGACAATTCTTCAAGGTCTATGCAGTGGTCATCCTGAAAGGATAGAGGGTAAGTTGATATGTCCCTTGTGTCAGGTCTTTATATGCCACACAACTTTTGTGGCAGTGCTGATCTTTTAGACTCAAAATTTCAAAGTAAATTTATAATCAAAGCACATAAATATTACCATATGCAACCCTGAGATGTATTTTCTTGCGGGCACGCTCAATAAATCCATAATAGAATAATAACTATAGTAGAGTCAATGAAAGACCCACCAACTTGGACAGTCAACCCATGTGCAGAAGACAAGAAACACTGTCTGTAGTTCATGTCGTTCCACTTCTGTATCCTGAAGTACCTATGCTCTCTTTGCTATCTTCAGCACTGATTTCAAATGTCATTTAACATTGAATACTCATTCATTAGCTGAGTGAAGGGAATGGGAGGCAATTGACGTGTTTTTATGTTTAACATGTAGAGAGATTTCGGGGAGTATGGGTTGGAACTTCCCAGGGCATTCCTTAATGATTGTATTTTTAATACATTTATTATTCCAGTGGCTCAGAACATAAAGAGAGGGATCATTTTGAAAGAATCCTGTGTCCCAACTAAAATGTTATGAGTGAGAGTTGTATGACTGTCAAGTTGTCGCTTGTCTGAGCCCTTCCAATTCAGAACCAGATCCCTTGAGTTTGTCATGAGGGCTTTGTAGCGTTAACTAGGCTACTTAATTCTTTGACATGTCCTCAAAACTAATCAATAAGCTTCAAGTCCTTGGCCTCAATTCCTCCTTGTGCGATTGGATGCTTGATTTCCTCACTTGCAGACCCCAGTCAGTTCAGATTCGCAACAGCGTCTCCTCCACTGTCGCCAACAACACAGGTGTACCCACAGGGCTGTATGCTCAGCCTCCTGCTCTACTTATTTTACACTCATGACTAAGGCTAAGCACAGCTGTAATGTCATATTCAAGTTTGCTGATGACACCACTGTTGTTGGCCAAATCGAGGGTGGTGATTAATCTGCATATAGGAGAGAGATTGAGAATCTGGCTAAATGGTGCCATGAGAACAAAACAATGTTAGCAAGAGCAAGGAGTGGTTATTGACTTAAAGAGAAGGAAACCAGAGGTTCATAAGCCAGTCCTCATCAGAGGATCAGAATGGAGATGGTCAGCAATTTAAAATTCCTCAGTGTTATTATTTCGGAGGACCTGTCTAGGGCCCAGCACTAAAGCATGACAGTACCTCTACTTCCTTAGGAATTGGTGAAGATTCAGCATGGTATCTAAAATATCTGTAGATGTGTGGTGAAGAGTATATTGATTGACTGCAAAGCTGCCTGGTTTGGAAACACCAATGCTTTGAATGGAAAATCTTTTTTTTAAAAAAAAAGTAGTGGATATGGCACAGACCATCACAGGTAGAGCCCTCCTCACCATTGAGCACATCTACAAAGAGTGCAGCATCCATCATCATGGACACCCACGACCCAGGACATGCTCTCTTCTTGCTGCTACCATCAGGAAGAAAGTACAGGAACCTCAGGACCCACACCACCAGCTTCAGGAACAGTTATTGCTCCTCAACCGTCAGGCTGCTGAACCAGACAGGATAACTTAACTTCGCTTGTCCCATCACTGAACTGTTCCCACATCTTACATACTTTCTTTTGTTTCATGTTCAAGATATTTGTTGCTTATTTATTTATTATTATTTATTTCTTTAAGTATTTGCACAATTTGTGTCTTTTGTACAGTGGTTGAACACCCAAATTAGTGCAGTTGTTCATTGATTCTATTATGGTTATCATTCTATTTTGGATATACTGACCATGCCTGCAAGAAAATGAATCTCGGTTGTATATGGTGACATGTATGTACTTTGATTAATTTACTTTGAACTTTTAAAATGCCTTGTCTTGGTCTGAGCCATGTGGCCATCTACTTTTGTTTTGACTTGTTAGCTTCAACCACCTGAATGTTTTGTTTGAACATTTGAAATGGCAGCATATATTGGATCCTAAGCCATGAACCCACAGTGTATTAAATCATGCCTCTGTGCTTTAATGTCTTCTTTCTCGCTCTCCCAGGTGAGTGTAAAATCTTAAGGAGTTGTGAAGGGATTTTATCTGCTTCTGGTCTCCGTCGACAGAAACCTGAATGTTATCACTTTGTTTGTGGGGAGCTTGTTTTGTGCAACTTAGCTGTGTTTCCTACATTACGTCACTACTTTAGATGTACTTGATTGGTTGTGGAGAAGCAACTTCGAGAATCAAGAACTGTTTTGAAAGGTGTTAAGTTTAATGTTTTACCAGGGTTAGGTCTGGATGATGATGACAGGTTTCTTTCCTGACTATTTCATGAGTACAATTACTTTACTATTTTTGATTTTTTTTTGCAGAGAAGTCATTTTTGAATGATTCTATTAATTGAAGAGCTTTGTTATAAGTCTGTTTGTGTAATTGGCATTTTGATCATCTAAGTGTTTGTGTTGGCTTTCCATGTGCATATTTAAATGTCTTGATTTCTTGTTTGTTATTCCATGTTCACAATTCCATTGTTCTGAGGATTAGACTGAGCTAATTCAAATTTTTTGCATGATATGTAAGTGGAAGCTGGAATCAGTTATTGATGTTCTCCCTTAGTCTATTGTAATGTATTGTTTGCTTGATTGGTATTGAGTTAACTTTCTTTTACCTCTGCTTAGAAACTAGTCATTTTGCATCTGGGAATACCTTTCAATCCTTTTAAACATAACTGATTTTGTATTGGTATCCAAGCTGAAATGAGAAACCTAAAGGGCAAAGTCTTCCCATTAGTTCAGCAGTAAACTTGCAGATGTTTTAAAATTGGTACTCTTTAAAATATTGTCGTGAGTCAGTAATACCAACTCTTTACCTGTATGCCCAAGACCCACTGAAATCTGTTTCTTATCTCCATCTTGTACGTTATCCAAGCCAGCAATTCTCAACAGCAATTTCGCATTCTCTGAAGGAGGCTGTTCAGCCTATTGTTTATGCTGGTTCAAAGCAGTCTCATCAATTCCATTCTTCCACTTATTTGCATGCATCCTATTGCCTCTCATACACCTTATCAACTCCATCCTGACATACAACATGTAGCCACACTAAGGGATAGTTTACAGGAGCTAATTAGCCTATCAACTGCTCATCTTTGAAATGTGTAAGGTGAACATAAAACATTCAGGATTTATTTGGCGTGGAGCGTGTGGAAATTCCTGAGCTTGGGATGGAGCCCCGATTGTTGGAACAATACGTTACTGCACCGCTATGAATACTTCCATTCATTTCCACTGCATTCCAATTCTGCATTTCCTTTCATCCTAGCCTGTTTCATTTAGCATTGTTTAAAATATGCTCTTAAGTAATTGCCCTATTCAATCACCAAAAAATTATTGATGTGGAACACTGAAGTTTCTTCGCCTATTTCAAAAGGCAGATTTGCTGTGATTCTTGATCATTCATCATCTCAGATTGCAAAAGAATCGGGTTTTGTTTTGTTGTTCTCCTTGTCCGATCAAAATTAGGACCATTTCAAGCTTCTATATGTTCTCGATACAACTTGTGACAATTTCTGGACCGTTAGTTTCCTTCCAGTTATCCAACTAGAATGTTCTTGATTTAGGCATGGGAAAAGCCTTTTTTGAAAACTTTAGTATTCATTACTGCTTTTAAATCACTGGTACCAATTGGTTCAGTCCAACATTACTTGGGTTCCGTTTGTTAATGGCTGAAATCTCAATCCATATTTTACATGGAAAATCTGCAGATTTCCCAACACCTTTGAAACTGTGAAACACCAGCAATGAAATTTCTCAACTCAATGCATTCCCTAGACAAGAACAGTCTCCACCGCTTCTCCCTCCAGGCCCAATTTTTGCCCTTTGTCTTGTAATTAACAATAGCAAATTTTGAATGCAATAAAAAAGTTTGACGGTGCAATCAATCTCCTTTTGATCCAGAATATTGTGGTAAGTGATTTCCTCTTGTAAACTAGGGCTGAAAATCATGAGCAGTACCTTAAATTTAAGGGGAAGTGAGCTAGATTAAGAGTGTTGCACTAATATTTCATGAACTCTAGAGACTCCTTGTCCTTTTCCTATCTTTCCCTTTGCCTTCCCTCTCCCTCTCTCCCTTTTTGCCTTTTCCTCCTCCCCACCTTCATCTAGCTACAGAAGAGTCTTGTTTGAAGCTTTTGGTTTGTATTTGTGAATGCTCGCTGTTCCATCACTCATCAATTTCTTGTTTTATTTCCCGCTTACGGCCGCTCTGTTGCGAACAGTCTTTCATAGGATATTTGCTAATGGTGAGAAACTTCTCAGCTCCTGTGATGTGACTGTGTATTGTTTTGTTTGTCTTTAGCTTTTAAATGTGCCAATGTAAGCAATTTATGTTGGGAATGCTTAGCGGTCTTAGCTCTTGCATGAGTGCATGTATTTACACTACAAAGCTTTGTTAGCTTTATATGGAGCTTTTTGTAGAGAGTCTTAAAATAAATTGAGTTCTGTAAAGTGACAACTTAAGCTCGTTTCAATAAATACGGATGCTTCTGTGGCATCTGGCTGCAATGTTTTATTACACACAGTTAACAATGTCCAACAAAGTGTGTTCTCAAGTTGTTTCCTTTTGCCTTTAATCAGGCACACAATGATTAGTTTGTTGTACTTTGAAGCCAAAGTACTGATGATATTGGAAGTCTGAAATCAAAATAATTCTGAAAGGATATCAGAACATCTGGAGAGAGAAATAGACCAGTTCTGATGAAAAGTCAAATCAAAAACTTCTGTTTCTATCAGCACGGAATACTGTGTGACAGAATTTCAAGGTGTTCTTTTCTAAGCCATTGCAATTGATACACACCAAATTTTGAAAGAGCAGTTCCTCCAACTGTCAGTGATTTTTCTCATGGAAAAGTTGCTAACCATTTGGTGTTTAATATCTTTTATTTCACTATATTCAGCTATCTAATCTCTTAAAACAGATTATTGCTGATGTGTGATAAAGAATTGAGCCAGAAATTTGGAGGAAGGAAGCATTCCGACTTCAAACCACGTGCACGTTTTGTGAGATGTGGTAACCTAACCTAATGTATAAATATCAGGAATGCATAGTAGCAATTAAATTCCTAATTAGTTTGTTATCCATTTCTTTACAACACATTGTTAGCAGACAGAGTGGAGGAGTTCTTAGTAATGAGGTCTTTTGCAAAGATGCACATTCCCCAAACTAAATAAATTGACCTAAACACTGATATCTACTCAACATGCCAAAGAGGGCAGGTTAAACTGAACATTAGGCATGAAATTGAATTCCGTGAGGAAATAACTGTCTACCTTTAAAGGAAGACGTGTAAGGTTCTAATGTTGATTTGCTCAGTCATCTGCTGAAAGCAATTATTTCATTATGGTTATTTTTGTGATACACATTACCTTCTGTTTGTTGAAAATCATAGTTTCTCATTTCAAAAGTGGCTTGTTGGCTGTGAAGTATTTTGCGATTTGTCAGGAATTTGAAAGTGTTTATAAATGCAGGTTCACCTTTTTATTGATATGAAATAATTTCAAATGTTGTCTTTAATTCGTAATGCTAAAATGGTTTTCAATTCGTAATTGAATATATTGCTCTCATGAACTAAGATTTGTTGTGTCAAATGCAATTTCAATTGTGGAAGCTTATGGTTCTCTGCTATATCATTGTTGTCTTTCAGTTCACACTCTGGTTTTTGTTATTCATTTCTAATTCCAATGGGCAAACAGAAAACTCTCCCCTTTGACAAAAATGCTGCTGGAATTACCGGTGTATGGGTTTCATTTTAGTTTTAAAGTATTTACAATTAGCCTTTGCTACAACTATATTATTTTATTGGAAAGTCTCCTCAAAACTGGTTGAGTGTTAGGGAAATTAATTTGCTCATGAAATTCAATTAAAGTTGGTCACAGGTAAATTGGACACTGACTTTTGAAGTGCCTAGAGAATACCTTTATTCACGAATAAGGGAAGAATGACTTGCTAACAGTGCGATCATCAAGTCTTCCAATGAATAATAGTCACAACCTTTTTTTTTATACATGCACGCAGAAAGTTAATTACATCAAAGTTTGAAAAATATCAATCCCATGTGTCTCATTATTCCCACGCAAGAATGCAAGAGGCATTCTCTTGTCTGCCCATAACAGAGAGAGAGAGGCTATTAAACATCCTTGAAACTACAAAATTACAAGCATGCTGAGAGGCTGAATAGTGAACCTTTATTTGTGATATATAGAAGGATCATTAAATCCTTGGGTCCGGTAAGTCATTAACATACAAAAGTATAATTTGTCTTGTGTGATATACCTGACAGGTGAAGGAAAAACCAGGACACTTTTTTAATTGTCAGAAACCTGACAGCCCACAAGGTCGGCCCTCCCTACAGTTTTTGACCTTCACTGTCTTCACCTTGTTTGCACAGCAGTGTTATGCATTAAGGCCAGCATAAGGCATTTTGCTATTTAAAGGAGCGTGCTGGGTGTTAACAACTCAGATACTTTGACACTTTATTCAGAATTTTCTTCCACAATTCCCTTCTTTTTGATGGTAAGATCAATTCCATAGATTGGTGTCTCCAAAAGGCGCCTCATACCCTGAGGGTAGTGGTCGTATCCTTAAGCATTCTTCATCGTATTCTGGGTCATACCTGTTGGTGTTAACTCAGGTACATAGAAAAGGGTTGACTTGTTGAACAGGGTAGGATTGCACTTATGAATTGGGTAGCCAGAAGACAGTGATAATTCCATAATGTACCAGTGTTCCCACCAACCACCAAAGATGTTACCAAAGGACCCCAGCCCCCAGGAATTCTTCTCTGATCTTGTGTATGGTTTACACTTTTCTGGATATGGGTTATGTTTTCAGATTCATCAAGAATATAGGTACAATATTCTTGCCTAAAAAAGGCGCACATTTCTCCTTTCTCAGCTAAAGTAAAATCTAAGGCCATCCTGTTTTGCAGGGCCATAGTTCGAATGGCTATTACCTCAGCAGTTAAGCCTTTAATCTGCCTTTGTGTATCCTTTTAAGGATGAGACAGTGTCATTAGCTAAGTTTTGAAGGGTTGAGGCCATATTAATCAGTTTCCATGTTGCTTTTCCTGTCCCATAATAAGGGAAAGCTCTCACCCAGAACTTTTCTGTGTTCGTAATCACTCTTAAGGTAAGGGGAGTTAGGTCATGAGACTAACATTCCATTGGCACCACAAATCCAGGGTAACAGCATCCGGTCCAGTTAAAAGGTAGCCAGGGGTAAAATCAATCCCCACCTATCCAGTATGTACCATTAAGTAACAGAGGAGATCTTTCAGAAGTGCAGTAGTCACCCCACCAGATACTAGATTTCTCTCTACACTGATTAATTTCCATGAATCAACCCATCTTGTCTGTCTGATACCAGCACTTTTCAGCTTTCTGGGTAGCTACATCCAATCTCAACACAAGGGTTTGTTAAATTATGGTTCAGCATGTACCATTCCTTGAAGCAATTTCTCTCAGAAATTGATAGCCATTTAGATTTGTTAACTTGTACTTTGTCTGCTTGTTTTGTTCATTATTTCCTTTCACCTGGCCAGTAGTATGCAGCTAAGGTTTTGGTTATATCCTGGAAGCACTCCTGTTCCTTTTGATTGAAGGGTATAGGCCATAGAGGCATATACCCCGCCTGCTTGTGCAGGAACCCCTGTACACACTCAGCAACTTGGTCCAAGTAGCATACTCAGAGCTAAGCCTAAGTAAGTATTTAAGCGCAGGCAAATCTAGGCGCTAAAGTAATAAAGCAAATAAGTCCATATATCGTTAGCCACTTCATTTTCCTTTAGTTTTCCGTCTTTTCCAGTACGCTATTGGACTTCAGAAGAGGGGGATGATACAGCTCACACTTGGTTCCATGTACCCAGTCAGCTTTGTCGTCCTTGTCTTGTGCCTTGACCACCATAGTGGTGGTTACCAGCACTTGATAGGGTACTTTCCATAGAGGAGAGAGAGAGAATCTTTTTCCAGTGATTTTAATATATACATAATCACATGGTTTAAATGGATGTGTATATCCCTCCCCTGGTTTGGGCATGGCTGCAGTCACTTTTTTCTTGATTCATTCTAATAGCTTCACCTGAGCTTTTACTATTTCTTGGGTTTTCTCATCTGTCCGTATCTGCACTGTTTGGGAACTTGTCAAAGGGGATTTACAACCCATGGGCATAGGTCTTCCCATCAATACTTCAAAAGGGGTCAATTTGGTGGTCTGTTGACATGATTTCTCAAGATATACAGAGCAAATGGCAGTGCCTCAGGCCATTTCAATCCCACCTTTTGACATACTGTGGTTAGGTCTTTCAGTACTTCATTCATCCTTTCCACTATTCCCAATGATTGTGGTTGGTAGGGCACATGTCACTCCCAGGAGAATCCCAGAGCTTATCCAATGCTTTCGTTAATTTCTCCATAAAGTGCATTCCTCTGTCACTATTAAACTTACAAGGAATCCCAAATCGGGGAATAATCTCCATCAGTAATTTAACTATCTTAGTGTCATCTTGTCGTGTGGGAAAGGCCTCTATCCATTTAGAAAAGACGTCCATTATTACTAACAGATATTTATATCCCTCAGTTGCTGGCATATGTACAAGTCTATCTGCAGATTCATAAATGGTCCCCCTGGGGTTGTCAGATGATCAGATTTAGCAAGGGATTTCCCCCAATGACAACACTGGTGCCAAGCTGTATGGGTCCTAATGCCCGTCCCTTGGACAACATTGGTGTCGTGGAGAGGGGAGACTTGCAGCATAGGCTGGTCTTCCATAAAACCTTGCCCAGGCCTGCACCCTGGAGAGTGAAGACTTTCCAGGTGCAGATCCATGGTCTCGCAAGACTAATGAATGCCTTTACTACTTTGGCAAATCTCATGTGTTTTAACTGGTTGTTCTGCTGCTACTGTTAGTCCTGGCACAAACCACTGCTGTCTTATTTGGTGTATCACTCCTCCTCATCCTTTTCCTACATGTCCTTGGCCATGTGCCAGTCTAACAAGGGCAAGGAGGAGACCATGGGGACAAATGGGGCAGCCATTAGGGTGTGACCATAATGCGCCAGCATCACGGGTGTAGTGTTTATTTTTCAAAAATTGCTGTTCCTCTGCTCTGGCTGCCTGCTGCGCAGCCAGTAAGGAATCTATGGTAGTGATTCCAAGTGTAGACTGTTGTAAGTTCATAGAAATGGTTATGGCGTCCACAGAAAGGACAGCAGATTTAGCAGCTGCATCTCCTGCAGCATTACCTTGTGCCACAAGGTTGGAGTTATATGTTTGGGCTTCACATTTCATTACAGCAATCTGCTGGGGCAATAAAATAGCCTGTAGCAAATTCTTCGTAAGTTGAGTGTGCTGTATAGCTTTACCGAAGGAGGTGGTAAGTGTTCTATGCTTCCAGAGGGTACTAAAATCATGTACTGCCCCAAAGCATATCGTGAATTGCTATAGATATTGACAGTTTTACCCTTAGCTGCGATGCAAGTTCTGGTGAGTGCAAGTAGCTCAGTGACTTGTGCTGATGTTCCTGAAGGGAGGGAACCTACTTGCAATACCTCATGAGGAGTCACTTTAGCCTACCCAGCCAGTGTATCAAAATCATTAAGTTTACACAGTGAACCATCAGTAGAAGAATCAGATCTTGGTTATTTTAAAGGAGAAGAACTCAGATAAGGATGAGGAGAGGTAGTGGCTTCTACTGTTAACACAGAATCATGTCGCTTGGCGTCACTGTGAGTGGGACGAGGGTGGCCGGATTAAGGCAGGAGCTCTTTTAAAAATCAGATGCCCTGTTCACTTTGCTGCTGTAAAATATTGTGCAGCCACTGAATTGAGGAGTCAGTACTGTGTTGGAGTGCTCTAATATTATATGCATTGCCTTTTCGACCATCACTGATGTCGCCGCTACAGCTCATAGGCAGGCCACACACCATGGGTGGTAATTGAGTGAAGTACTATGCCACCAGTCTTTTCAAGCCATTGTGTTCCTGAGTCAACACGGTGCTTGCAAATTCCTCCTTTTCTTTAGTATGTAACTGGAAGGCTTCTGGAATATCCAAGGCTGGTACGTGGAGCAGTTCCTTCTTCAGAGCCTTATGGCCTGTTCCATTTCAGGGCTCCATTGGGTTTGAGACGGTGTGTCCTGTAGTATAGCTGTCCATAGCATAGTATCATTGGTTCTATATTCAGGAACCCAGTGTCAACAGTAATCTGACATTCCGAGGAATTCAAGCATCTGTTTATTTTCTAGTCTCGGAGATTGTGCGATTTGAGACACTCATTCAGAACCAAATCTCCTAGTGCCTTGCTGCAGAACTTGGCCCAAATTGGTAAGAGCTGTTTAGCAGAACTGTAACTTAGATAATGAGGCTCAGTGTTCATAGGCTGTCAGGTGGTTTAACGGTGTTACCGAGTCTTTCTCGCAATCCGTCAGTGTCTTGGAGCTGAGCAGCAGATCATCAGCATATTGTAAAATGACACCAGTGCCTGGCAACAGTAATGTATTCAAATCACCTCGTACAGCAGCTGCGTATACTCCTGGACTCTTCGTTTATCCCTGAGGTAACCTCGTCTAGGTATATCGTCCGTTAAACATAAAGATGAGCAGGTATTGACTGTCCTTGTGCAGAGGGACCGAGAAGAAGGCTGAGCAGAGAGGCCAAATAACATTTATGTCTGGTACAACAGGGAAAAAAGACTGCACTATCTGGTTGACAGCCTGCAAATCTTGCACAAACCGCCATTCACCTGCCCTGCCTGGTTTTGGGATTGGCAGTGTGGGGTTAATGCAAGGGCTTTGTATCATGTGTAGCACTCCTTGCTGTTTAAAAAAAGTCTTAATAGCCAGTTTAATACCGTTAATGGCCTCAGGAGGTAAAACAGTATAGGCGAATGGAAGAGAGTCTCACATTTTTTTAAAGTGTGACTTGGTGGGGTGCCACGGAGCCAACTAGACCCACATGATTCTCATGCACTGCCCATAAAGGCGGGTCCACTTCTTTCAGTCGAAGTGGCGGGTCATTCTGACGAAAAGGAGTGGGCTTTCCCATCTAAAGGTACAAAGGATCCTAAAAGGATGAGTCTTCAGAGGATTTGTGACTATCATTCCCGTATCGGGACCAAAATAGATTATGCCGATTGGAAAGATGCTCTGAATTTGCTTTTTCTTTCTCTTCCCCTCTCATTCCAGTCCTGCGACCTCTTCCTTCATAACGCCCTCTTTCCTGCTGCACATGCTGTCCTTTCGCTGTGCTGTACTTTTAAACAGTCCATTATATTCCATATTAATAAGGAAAGTTGTCACTTCTTCCTATGTCTTATTCTGCCACTCCAGGGGAGCCAATTTGAATGAGTTTGCTTTTCGGGTCGCAAACAATTTTAACAAGCTTGCACAGCTAAAGGTCCATTTTGTTCCAATTGTGTTCCTGCACTATTTTCTCATATACCTTTAAACCAAGAAATGAAATCTTAATGGGCTCACCCATTTTCTGTTGGCATCTTGTGACCTCCCCCAAAATCACTGTTGTCTGGCCTCTGCTAGGATGATCTCTTTGACCTGCAGAAGTCACTACACATCTCTGGAAAAGGATTAAAAATTTTACAAGTTTGTACTAACCAATTGTGGAACGTGATAGGTTTTCTAATAGAGTTAGGGGCGTCACTGGTCATATTCCTAATCTCTGCAGGGGTCCAGGGCTTGAGGATCGGTATATCTCCTCCTATTATTTGGGGTACCTGCGCGTGGATTGTACCATCAGATAGCACATTTTCCCTATGGCTTTTGCTAGCTCCTGCAACAGACTGTACTGTCTTGGCTTGTAACCACATTTGCATCCCTACACCCTGTGGAATGTTTACAGGTGGTGTCTGTTCCCATTCCATGGGAGCAGAAGAACCCCTGTGCTCGAGGCACCAGATGGGGAAATCTGCTCATATGAGGGAAGTTGGTTCCCAGAATAGGACTGACGATTGTGCTTGTTGTTGCAGCTGCTGGGCTCTGTTTTGCAGTGGCCATGGAAAACTACTATTTCCATAATAGGGTTTCCTGGTAGCTCGTCGTCTAGAATTTTAAGATAGAACCCTGCAGGGGGAGAAAAGAGGGAGAGGAGGATCTACTTTCATTATTTGTATTTTTGCCTCCTCCATCTTGGGTTTAGGTTTTGGTGGCTGGTGCTTTTTGGCCACTTCCTCCCATTTATTAAAACACCACATCATGTATTCTAAATCCCAATTTGGTCCCCTGTCACCTCCTTTGGTTTCACCTTTCCAGCAACAAACTTTCTTTAAATCAAAAGAGCCTGCATTGGTGCAGTCTCCCTAGCTCCATCCATATAAACCACTAGAAAAAGTAATCACAGACCTGCTGTCTCCATGTTCCAGCTATACCTTGACTGCTGGGGAGCCCAGAGACACAGGGGGCTTACCCAGAAGTTGCTTCATTGTCTTGTACTACTTTACCCTCTTCATAGTATGTTTATTCATCAGAGTCTTTGTCGGTGGATGGTCAGGCCTCAAGATTGTATCTCTTTGGTATAGCGCCAGTGGCCTTTGAGCATTTGCTTTCATTACTACTCGTTTCTAACCTGTTAGCTTTAGGTCAGTCTGTAATCAAATTTAGTTAGTTTTCAATCACAGTACAATTCCTTTGCCCTTTTCTGGCCAGAATTTATCTCAGTCTTTGAAGTCCCTGTTGTCCTTTAATTTGAATATTAGTGGATCTTGGACCCTGTCTACCATCCACCATCTTGCCCCTCTCCAGGAGCTCAGGGATAGTCACCAGCCAGTTGAATCCCTCCTCTGCACTGGTCTTGTCTCCCCCAGAGACTCTCAGTGGCTCACGGTCAAACATTCCCAATGATCTCCTTATCTACTGGTCTTGTTCACTTATCTCAAACTTTCAGTAGCTCACAGTATAATGGTTCTTTGGACCCCGTATAAAACGGCCTCTATGTTTGGTGCCAAATTGTTAGGGAAATTAATTTGCTAAGGAAATTCAATTAAAGTTGATCACAAATAAATTGGACACTGAATTCAAATTGATAGAGAATATCTTTATTCATGAATAAGGGAAGAATGACTCGCAAATGATGTGATCATCAAGTCTTCCAAAGAACACATCATAGTCTTTTTTTTATATATGCACGCATAAAGTCAATTATATCAAAGTTTTTTTTAAAAAAGTCAATCGGGTGTGTCTTATCAATTCCCACAACAAAATGCCAGAGACAGTCTCTTGTCTGCCCACAACAGAAATAGGTTGCTAAGCATCTTTGAAACTACAATAAATTATTGCAAGCATGCTGAGAACCCAGGCCAAATGTGAACATTTATTTATGATAAATGTTATGATATTTATGATATATAGAATGTTCATTAAATCCTTACCTCCAGTCATTCATTAATTTGTCTTGTGTGTTAGTACCTGACAGGTGAAGGAAAAACCAGGATACTTTAATTGTCAGAAACCTGACAGCCCACAAGGTTTCCCCCTATAGTTTATGATGTTCACTGTTTTCATCTTGTTTGCGCAGCTGTGTTATGCACTAAGGCTAACACTAGTTATATGGAAGGTGCAAGGTGTTAACTACTCAGATATTTTGACCCTTTTTCAGAATTTTCTTCCACAAGAGAAATTTGCAGTCATTGAGTGTTTTTGAGCATTGATGTTTCAAAGCATATTGCAACCAGTCCAGTATTAGTGAAGTGGAACCAAAGTTGTAGATGTGGGATATATAGGACCTATGTTGCATGCATCTGTAAGTAGCAGTATGATCTATTTTAGTTGACAGATTAGTAAGCAGAGGCAGAGGTTGATAAATTCATGATTGGTCGGGGCACGGAAGGGTATGGGAAGAAGGCAGGAGATTGGGGCTGAGAAGGGAAATGGATCAGCCATGATGGAATGGCAGAGCAGACTCAATAGGTCAAATGATCAATTTTGCTTCTATCTTGTGGTGTTACACTCTAAACCCAAAGAAATGGGACAAGTGCCCTGTTCTTCTTTGAATTAGTTCCCTGGAATCCATTTTTGTTCAAGAACAAATACAAACTTGGTTCTTTCATAAAGGAAAGGTAACACGGGCTGGTTGGTACCGCAATAACATTGGCACCAGACCCGGGAGCAGAGGTTCCTGGGTTCGAAACCAGTTGGGTCCGCTTCCGAGTACGCTTTCCATCCATGTCGGGTTGAGTGTCAAGATTGCAACCCGACCTCGTAACATAAAGGGAAAAATACTGCAAAAATGTCTGTGTGAGGAGTGGCGCGCCACAGAGTCCCTCTCTCACTCGGCGCCTTGTAAAAAGCCATGAAAAAGACATCAGCATGGACGCATGCACAGACTCGCACGCACGCAGGCACACACTAAAAGAAAAGGAAAGTTAACACAGTGGATGGTGGAACATGTCTATAGTGTACTGAATTATCATGCCTGAATTCTGTGTCTAGTGTACCTTGAATGCAGCTTGAAACCATGAAGTTGTGATTGCATGTTTTTCCTAGCAATTGCATACAGAATCAGAATGACTGGGGGCAAGGGTGGGCTGGAGTTGGTTTCCAACATTAGCAGTGTAGTAGAGGAGGAATTGGTCATGTTGCATTCTGGACTTTGCCTTTAAGTCAAACCCAATAGTTTGACATCTGGCTCACAAGCTGAATTTATCCCTGGGAGGCAGTGGCTAATACAAGAGGAGGCCTGTTTAAAATAAGCAGAGCAAAGTTTAGCGGAGATGTCAGAGGTAGGTGATTTATACAGATTGGTATGTGCCTGGAACTGTTGGTGGTAGTAGGTGGAGATCTGATAGGGACATAAAATTAACTCTTAGATTGGCATATGTACGTAAGAGAAAACAGATGGTTATGGTTTGTGTAGGAGGGAGAGAAGGTTTAGATTGATTGTGAATTATGTGTATATGGGTTGGCAAAATGTTGCAGGCTGTACTGCGCTATGTGCTGCATGTTCTATGTAGGTCCTATTTTGGTTTAATTAAGATGTAAAAATGATTTTTGAGAATTTAAAATTATCCAGTGAATATAGATTAAAGACTGAAGGATAAATCATATTTTGATGCAGAATAAAGCAGAAACCAAGAACTGAAATTTTGTTGTTGTTTTCTACTGAGTGAGCAGCAAACAAAGTAATCTGGTTTGAAAATCATTGAATTGGTTTGAGGTACTGATTTCATGGAATAGCTAAGTCTTTGGGGAGCGGTAGGGACGCATTCAGCCTACCACATCTGAAACTCTGAACTGTTCATATACTCTCTTTCCCCTGCTGCTTCCCAAAAACCCTGCAGATTATATTCTATGCCATACCCATACAGTTCCCTTCAATAAGCATTGATTTGAATGAATTTGCACCACCCTTCCGAACACCAAGTTGCAGGTAATTATCAAACCAACTTCCTCCTTCCGTTCCCTTGTACACTTAAAGTAAATTTTATTGAAAATCTCCATCTGTGGCATTGATCCTTGACCATCCACTAACGGAACAGCTTTTCTCTATCCATGATTTTCTTGTACAAATTTGATTCAAGATGCCCTTGATTTTGTTTGCTTAAAGGAGAATACCACATTTTCTGCTGTGTAACCTTGCAGCTGAAATTCCTCATCCCAGTCTGTTCTGCCACTTTTTAAAAAAAAACATGTTATGCCAGAGTTGACATTGGAACTGGATTCTTTTTGTACTTCTAATGGAGGACCTGTAAAAGTAATGGAACAAAGTACACGGTCCTTAATTTATTTGTGTTCAATCTGGTTTTTGTTGGTCTCTCTTGACCTTTTGATATATATTTGTTTGATTTCCAAAGCTATTTTTCATATTTAAAAAAAATGCTTGCCACTCTTGGTACACAGGATTGCAATGTCCCAAATGCCCATAATGTACTTTGGGCAGCTGTTTTCCAGGAATACATTACTTCCATAAATCAATGAATTTGTGAGCACTTTTATCAGCCTCAGCATTTCTCAAATGTTACTGCTGTAATGAAATGTTGCAAAATTTTGTAAGGTCATAAATGTTAGTTGTGAGAAATTATTAAATGATCATTACAGAAGTTTTGAAACAAAGGTTATGGAGTTTTACATTATTTGGTTATGATAAATCTTCCCAAAATCTTATTTTTCATTTGAAACTGTTGAAGTGATACAATTGATAATTTCCATTTTTCAATTTCTTGTTCTCTTTAAGCAACATGAAGGTGCTAGAAACCTTTTGATAACCTATTTTGAAAAATTCAGAACTATAATATTGTTAATTCCTAGAAGTCTGAAATATTGAATGGGAATTACTTCATTTGAAATTATCCTGTCATAGCTTTTCTAGTTGATTTTTTCTTAATGGTTGTCAAACATAGTTTATTTTCTGCCAGCTGTTATCAGCATGGATTTTATCAATAGGACTTATAACAGGATCTGTTTCATTGTTTTAGTTGTGATTTTTGTTTCTGTGTTAACTGACATCAAAATAGATTCTAATTGTGAGGTGAATAAAACCTGCAGATGCTGGAAATCTGAAGCAAAGTGCTGCAAACAATCAGAAGTTGGATCATAGCTGTGAAAAGTGGAATAGTTAACATTTTGGGTTGAAAGTTTGACCTGAAAAGGTTAACTGTGCTTATTTTCCCACAGATTTCACTTGCTCTGGGGCAGGGATTCCCAAACTTTTTTTGTGCCTTAGACTCTTACTATTAACTGCCAGGTCTGTGGACCCCGGGTTGGGAACCCCTGCTCTAGGGGTACAAGTACAAAGTTCCCCTGAAAGTGTTGAGTCAGGTCCACAAGATGAACCAGATGCTTTGCTTCTTTAACAGGGCATTGAGTACAACAGTTGGGATGCCTTGGTACAGCTGTACAAGATATCTTTCCTCTCTCACCTTTATTCAATGACGTCTAGTTTTAAATTGGAATCAGGTTTATTGTCACTGGGTATTGTGTGAAATTTGTTAATTGCAATATATAATATAGAAGAAAGATAATAAATAAGTAAATCAATTACAGTACACATATATTGAGTAGATTAAAAATCGTGCAAAAAAAACCCAGAAATAATATGTATTTAAAAAAGTGAGGTACTGTTCAATGTCCATTTGAGAATCGGATGGCAGAGGGAAAGGATCTGTTCCTGAATCGCTGAGTGTGTGCCTTCAGGCTTCTGTAACCCCTACCTGATGGTAACAGTGAGAAAAGGGCATGCTCTTGAGTGCTGGGCAGCCTTAATAATGGATGCTGCCTTTCTGAGACACCACTCCTTGAAGGTGTCCTAGGTGCTCTGTAGGCTAGAACCCAAGATGGTGCTGACTAGATTTACAACCCTCTGCAGCTTCTTTCGGTCCTGTGCAGTAGCGCGCCCACCCCCCCCCCCCCATACCAGACAATGATGCAGCCTGTCGGAATGCTCTCCACGGTACATCTATAGAGGTTTTTGAGTGTTATTGTTGACATACCAAATCTCTTCAAACTCCTAATGAAGTATAGATGCTGTCTTACCACCTTT